>NC_143400.1:30649737-30972792 GCF_052110815.1 Crocodylus siamensis
AAACGCACCTGCCTGCCTTGGGAAACCTAAGCCCCTGTCAAGACACACTGGCTGCAACCAGGATTTTGTGCCACACCTCTTTCAGATTCACCTGGCAGGTCACGGATACACGCATCTTCTGGGATGATGCAACTGCACCCACGAGTCTGCCCCAGCCTCATGATAGTGTGTTGCCTCCTCCTGGGGCATGTGCTCTTGCATGTCCTGAGCAGCCTCATGCACGAATCGTTCTAGAGGGCCAGGCACCCCACCTCCAGCCCGCTCATCCATACCTATCACTCTTGGCTGTTTTCACACCCCAGACTCCAGGACCCTGCTGCTCTTGGCCCTGGACCAGAAAGGCCCTTCCCCAACTCCTGCATTTGGCCTATCACCCTGCACCACAGGCTATAGACAGACCCTTTTTCTGCCCCGAGTGCTCACTGCTATTCCCGTGCAAAGCCTCTGGCCACTGCTACTCCCCACAGCCCTTCTGCCCAAGTCGCACTTACTGCAGAGCATCAACTCATGGACAGCCCATTTGCCCTGTTCTGTGAGTAGGAAGCACCCAGAGGACTGCATGCTCTCCAGCTCGCTCACAGGACTCTCCCACCTCCTGCTACTCTCCCACATACTCAGCATCACGTCATCCAGAATCCAGCTTGCCTGATGTCACGCTGCCCCCCAGCATTAAACAGCTCCTTGTTGTCCACCTCTATACTGCCTGGCGTGTGCACCCTGCAAGAAGCATACTCCCGCGGGACACCGCAGCACAGCCTCCCAGACACGTGCCCTCCCCCCAGCAAACTGTGCCCAGTTACCCACAGCATAATTCCTACCTCGGCCCAGCAGACATCACGAGACAGCTCGCCTCTGTGCAGAACTCAGTGATGGTCCCGTACAACATGTTGATCTGGTTGAAGAAATCCACAGCTGCAAAGCCAACAGACCCACTGTGAGAGGTCCGTGTGACTTTGGCAGACAATCAGTCGTGCTGTCCCTTCTGGTGGGGGAGCTCCCAATTAGGGAGCAACCAATCAGCACTACTGCAGTTTTGGCTTTCTGGGGACAACCCAGGCAGGCTCCACCTTGGAGGAAAGGCTCTCCTGCTCCTGCATCAACTCTCGCTCCATTCCCATACCTGACAGACACCCCTGCAGGAGGCCTCCATAGATTATCCCCTGGCCCACAGGCTCCACTTGCATCACAGAGCACCTCTGGCACTTTGGCAGATTTCCTATATTCTCCTACAGGCACCAAACAGCCTTGTCTTTGGCTTGGCACCACTGGGGCAAGGCTACTTCAAGGTAGCCTGCCACATAACACCCTAAGACCAGGCACCATGTCGCACATTGATATATGCTTCACCCTTAGCACCAGCCCTTCCCAGTCTCAGACACAGGCTGTTTGTTCTGACCTCACATCAGCCTCTCCAGAGTCCCTATTTCTTGAACGTGTATACAGCGACACCTTGGCCTCACTCAGTCAGCTACTGTCACTTCACCATGCCTTGCGCCTCCCACTGAGATCCAGGTGACCGGAAACTTTGGCTCCTTGCTCACATTCTGGCCAGCCTGAGCCAAGTACCACCTGCCTGCTCCTCCGAGATAGTCTGCACAGAACTACCTGTACAAGGAGCAGGGCCGGCCTGGCAGGCATTCTTTCCTAGACTTCACCAGCCCAGGCTTCCTCACACCCAAAAGGGCAGCATCCTTTCTCATGACAGCAACTGGGGCTGTTTCTTGCACTCTTCTCCAGATCTGCAGGCCTTCCAAATCAGCCACAACATGGCCAACTTCCTCTTCCTGACTCTGCTGGCTGCCTGATGTGCGCCCAGGATGAATGGAAAGAGTTTGTTCACAGGGCTGCCAGTCAGGTTGACCAGCTGCTGCCTTGCTCAGGCTGTTCTCGCCTCGTTCTGTCCCACCCAGCCACTCCCCAGGTGGTTGCCAGCAATGTCCCCAACTCAAGCACATGTGCCCGTTTCCACCCCCCAAGCACCCAGGCAAGCTCGTTCCACCTTGTACTTACTATTGACGGCGATCCATTCATTCAGGTCCTCTCCCTCAGGTAACATCACGGCTTGTCTAAGGTTCCCGCTTCCCAAGGTCGCCTCGGCATGTTTCAGGAGCTCGTACTGATGGGAGCCTTCGGGAATGTTCTTCTTGGGTTTGAAGGTTTTTGATGACCGGCTGCCACTAAGGAAAGAAAGCCAAAGATCTATTTTGGCTGTCCTGTATGATCCCTTTTCCACAGCACTGCCTCTGCCCCTACCCCTGAGCTTCCCTCCAGTTACTTTCTCTTCTTGCTACACAGTTATCTGTTTGCCCCATATGCTGGCCTGAGTTTTCCAGACGCCTGCCATGCAGCCGACCTCCTCCCCTGCCTCGACACCCCCCCCCGATACTATGCACAACATCTGGCACAGGAGCGACTATGTCATTTTCCAGATGCTCTGGACACGAGAGCCAACCTTTGGGCTCACCGCGGCACCAGTTAGCATAGCGCCCTCCCCGAGAGCCGCTCCGCTCTGCTTCCCCTGCCTGACCTGCCACTTGCCTTTTCTGGCTCCTGGCACTATGCTGCTTCCTGTCCCGTTTGCTGCTGGTCTGTCTGCCCTCTGTCTCCTGCTGTGCTCCCCACTCCCTCCCTGATTGTCTACATGCCCCACCCAAGCCAGTTTCGGCCTGTGCCAAATGTCGGCCACCCTTGCTCCATCCTGCATAAACAAAACATCCACTGCCATGTAGCCGTTGGTGCGTCTGGCCATGCTTATGCTTTCAGTGGGCTCCAGAATGTGTCGAATTGGGTGCCCGGAACCACTCCCCTTTCACAAGCCTGGACCGCTAGTTTCCACCTGCTGCAGCCAGAGGATGCTGAGTCCCAGCTTTCTGCCACCACTGGGTCTCTCCTTCTCCAGCACAGGTGCCACACGACCTGCTCCCCGGTACCGGCCATTTGCCATGTGCTGATGCAAAGCCAACCACGGGCCCAGGCTCCCTGCACATCCCCAGTGCCCGACACACCCAGAAATGCACTTTCCACAACAGAGAGAACTGCTACATCCAGGTACTTAGAGGAGAGCCCTTCCCTCACACCCTGCTCCCAGTCGTCTTTGAACACCTACACTCCACCTTGGAAGTAGGAGGCCAGGGATGGCAGGACAGAGACAGCACCAAGGACAACAAATGCCACTGCTACAGATCAAGAGAAACCCACCAAGACACCACCTGGGACCCACCCTCTCCAGCCTGTAGGGTATTTACTTCCCCAAATACTACCCTAAGGTTTCAGCCTGCAGCAGCCTGGGACACCACTTGCTACGGCTACGGCCCCAGGTCCCGCCCCGCCACCTCCTCTCTCCAGGGCGGACTTTCACCTCTCTCCTTCAGCTTCTTTTGGGAAGTGGTCTCCCTGCCGTCACCAGGATGACAGGATCCCCTACCCCAGGCAGCAGGTGAGTCAGGGCCCCACGTCTTCCCTTCCATGTCTCAGCTACGCAATGAAAGATCCCTCCAGTCTCTGGAGGGCAATGAAGCCATGCTCCCAATAGCAATACAGACAACCTGACAACAATTTGCACTGCTTCTTTGCTAGGACCACAGGCACTTAGTGCACATGCTTTGCAACCGCTGACACAAGACTGCTAGCATGTGCACACACATGCAGCATTCTTGCCTCATGCCTGCATCATATTAGTTGCCTGCTTCAGGCCAGGGCTACATGACCACAGATCCCACTGTCTGCAACTTTCACACCTACATATAGCACCCTCCATCTGCCAGATAGTGTGCACCTCCATCCCTAACACCCCCATGCACCAAACCCAGAAGCCCACACCGACTCAGAAGCCTCAGTCTCAACCCTGCCTGCTGCACGCCGCTGCCCCCTGCAAGTTTCCCTTCCCTCCCCTGACACCCCCTCACAAATAAGGGGTTGCCCTCTCCTGCGATACTCAGCAGCTCAGCCCCTGGCCCAGAGAGGGCCCCCAACCCCCACCCCGCTGCCTCAGCTCACGGCTTCCGCTGGCCTCCCATGAGGAACCCCTTACACTTCCTCCCTGGCTTGCACACTTCCCTTTGCCTCCCCGTACTCCCAGCCGCTGCCTCACAGGGGCCCTGCTACTCTCCACAATCTCTTCCGCCCAGATCACACCCGGATCCCACAGATCCTTTATACCACGGGGCACTGACACCCTGACCCGGGCCACCCCAACCCCACCACCACCCACCTGTTGCTGGGGGGCCAGGCCTTCTTCCTACCGTCTTCCCCCCACAACCTACCCAGCACCTGAGGGCCACCTGCCCCTTTGCAGCGTGCATCACTGTCAGCCCCATGTCTCCTGACATGGAGGGTCTCCAGGACCCTGCTGCTGCTATCACAAACCCCATGGAAACACTGACTCCTAGAGAGGGGGGCTAGAAGCTGCGAAGTCGCCACCTCCCACCTTCTGCTTGAGCCAGGATCAGCCTCTTCGCGAACTGTCCCAGACGCGGCCACTCTCCCACTTCTGCACAGCACTACGCAGCGCGCCAACTCTCATGAGTTCTGGCATGATTCTTAAAGTCTATGCTTTGAGAATGGGAACACTTCAGATCTTTCTTTTATACAGGTTTCCCTCGTTTTATGTTGGTTGTGTACGTATGTGTGAATTCACTCTTATGCGATGACCCGTTTCAGACCAAAAATTCGTTATATGCTCTTATGTGACTGGTGTGGGGGAAGCCCACAGTTAGCTGCTTTGCGCGGTGCATTGTGGGAGTGACGCATCAAAATATGGTCTTGCGTGTGGATCTGTGCTCCTCACTCCTTGTCTGCAACACGAGTTTCTGTGGTTGCCATCCCCATGATGGTAACATTCACCACCACGTTGTGCTCGTGTGTACTGTCTGCCGTGGGCGAGTACCAAAACTGCCCTGTGAAATGGTAGAAATGGGTCTGGGGGCCAGCACAGGCGAGGGCCGGGAATGTCTCCCTATCCCTACTTGTTGTCTTGTAAAGTGGGTGCCTTTTATGTGAATTCAAGTTATGCGCCATTTTCCAGGAACGCATTTGTATTTATATTTTTATATACGTATATACACATGCACACATATAAAAGGAAAGGGGACGTTTTTCACATTCCCAAAGCGCGGGCTCTAAGAACCACATCATGAATCGTGAGAGTTGGCAGCACGAGGCTTCGCGCGGCCCTGCCACAGGCCAGGCAGACCCGGGGGCGCCATCGCCACTATCCCGGCTCAGCAGGGCCCTCACCTGCCGCTCCGAGCAGCACCAGCCCCACTAGCCCAGCACCGCGCCCGGCCTCCCTGGGGTCGACCCAGCCTCCTCATACCGCCAGATGTCACGGCCCACCGCGCGCGTGACGCCACAGCTCCCCCCCAGCTGCCCGTCCCCCGCCAAGGGCCGCCCTCGCCCCACTCACAAGAGGAAGCTCATTCTGGCGGGCGGACGGGGCGGGGGGGGGGGGTCCCGCGGGGTCGGGGGTCACGGAGCCGTCGCCGCTGCCACCGGCCTCCCCGAAGCACCTCGCGGGAGGGCGGGGCGCGGTCTCGCGAGATTTGGGAGCGCGAGACTTCCTTGGGCGGTGAGGGGGAGGGGAGGGCAGGGGGGCGGTGCCCTGCGCGGCACCAGAGTCGTTGCGGCCCCGCCCCTTCCGGCTTATGCAACCATCGGCCCCAGTTGCAGCTCCCTGGGGCCAATCCGCGCCGCCCTACCCATGTAGGGCCGAGCGGCCCCGCCCCTCAGACCAATCCACGGTCGGCGCGGCGGCCTGGTCCTGCCCTCCCCTGCCAGCGGCCAATTGCTCCCGCGGATCCCACGGCATCAATGGCGAGCCGCTCCACCGCACGCCTCTCCCGCCCCCTTGGTCGGATCCACCAACCTGCGACGCCCGTCTTCGCTTCTGCTCTCAGTCTCAGCCAATCGCGGGAGCGCTCTGCTCGGGGCGGCTTCGCTCCCTTGTGACGTCCCTCCCGGCGTGGGCCAATTGGAGCCTGGCCGGCGTCGCGCGTGCCGCCAGCCTCCAGCCAATGGCTTGGCTCTGGGCGCGGGAGGGCGGGGCCGGGATCCCTATATTAGGGCAGCGTCAGGGACGGTGCGTTCCCCGCTGCCTCTGGCACCATGGCAACAGTGCTGGGCCCGCTCCTGCTCCAGCCGCCGCTGGTGCTGCGCGCCCTAGCGCGGCTCGGCCGGGACCCGCGAGCCCGGCGCCTGCACCTCAGCGCGCCCAGGTAGGCGCCGGCCTCATGCCGTCATGGGGGCATCCCTATGATGCAGGATGACACTGCCTGGTGTCATGCGGGGCTGTGATGCCGCAGGGCAGCCCCCCGGGCGGGGACGGCGGGGTCTGAGCCCGCGGGGGGGTGGCATAGGGATCGATGTTGCCTGACGTCACGAGGGTCCCCGGGCGTCTCTCGGGCAGAGGCGGCTGTCGCGCGTCCTGGGCCCCCCGGGGTGGGGGAGCTGTGGAGTGACGTCTCCTGACGTCATGGGGGTCCCGGGCGGGGCAGCCCCGCGGTCCTGCTGCGCTGCGCTGCCCTCGGGTGCCCCGGCGCGGCCCCCCGGTGCCGCGGGGCGGGGGAGCCCCTGGCGGCCGCCGCGGGCGCTGCAGGCTGATGAAATCTGACTCCCGCCTTGCACGAGGGGCCGCGATCCTGTGCGAGCGCCTCTCCCCCCAGGGCCAGCCCGGCTCCTGCCCAGGGGGTGACGGGGTGCCCCGCCAGAGGGGCTGGCAAGGGCTGTGGGCGTAAAGGGCCGTCCCCTCTCTTCCCTGGGGTCTGCTCTCCGCCCCGCGCGGAGACCCTCGCGGCCTTCCTGCTCCCCCCAGGTGGACTTGCTTCCTCTCGTCTCTTCCTGCTGCTTCCGCTCTCCTTAGCCAGCCCTTGCACTACTCGCCCCTCTCGGGCTGTTCCCGTCTCGGGAGCACGCGATGCTGAGGCAGGTGCATCCATCTGCAGGGGAGGGTGGCGGGTGCCATGGGGCTGCGGCTTCCTGCCTGCCCTCCTCTGTGCCCTGGCTGTAGCTGGCAGCTGAGGACTCGGTGCAAACCAGGCTGTCCTGAGTGCTGGGGGACTGGGAGCTTGGCAGCACCTGGCACCACGCACCCTACATCTCTGCCCTCATTCCCCTGCCTGCCCTACCTCTCTTGTTTGGCTCTGTGTCTAGTCCAGGGTTATGTAAGGAGGAGGTACTGCCAAGGTCCTGTCTTGGCGCCTGCTTGGACAGACAGTGGAGGCTGGGATGGACTCTTCCCTTCCCTTGTAGTGTTCCAGTGCGAGGAGCTCCTGCCCCCAGGACGCCTTTGGGCACTTCAAGGCAGCCCGAGGCCGTACACCACGCTTGGCTCGGCTTGGTGGGTCCCTCTGACGGCGTGCCAGGACGTGCACTGTGCCCTTAGGAAAGGAGGTTGCGATGACCACATGTTTCGGGGCTCCCTGCAGCACCTCTTGTTTGGGAATGCCTGCCTTGGACTGCTTGTCCATTTACCCAGAACATTTTTTGCCCAGACACCTCCTTGTGTTACTTGGGAGGTTTTGTGCTGGAGACATGAGGAGGAACCTTGTGTAACCCCACCTGTCCTGGGCAAGAGCACATGACTGGCACTGTGTCCAGACGTTCCTGTCCTTATGCTGGCTCATGACGCAAGGAAATGGTCTGGAGACTTATGGCAGTGCTGGACTCCCATTCTGTTTCCTGACACCTGCAGAAGAAAGAAACAAGCTCAAATATTTGGGAGGTTGGGCCACAGAATGAGACTGCCTTAGTTTTCCTCCCACCGCAGGCTGTGCCAGCATGTGACAGGAGACTTTGGCTCCAGGGAAGCCAACTGCTGGGGTATGGGCAGACCCCTGACAGAGCTCCTCAGTCCTTTTAAGCTTCTGTGGAGTGAGGAAGGCTGCATTTGTTTTACCTGACCACAGCAGATGCCATTGGACTGTGGGCTCTGCCACTCATGTTGCCCCAAGGCAGCTGTTTGTGACCCAGTGGCCTTGCCTGTTTGTAACTGTTAGGCACTTGGGATGCATTTCCTGCTGAGCTCCGTGAGCACTGCTTAAATGTGCTGGCCATGAGCTTTGTTGTGGCAGGGCTGTGTGTCTGGGACTGTTTCTCCCACCTCTGGAGACAGCCTTTTGCCCCACAGGCCTGGTCCAGTCATGGAACACAAATGACAAACAAAGTCCTCCATCCTGAACCTTGCATTCATGATGGTGTTGCCCATCAAGAAGTTATTGCTAACTAGCAAGCCTGGTATGACAGCTGCCTGTAGCAATGGGCTTTGTCTCTGTCAGCCTTCTTATGAGCTTAACCTTTTTTTGGCCAGGGAATTCACTTGCTGGAAAGGGTCTCTGTCTCTCTCTCTTACTGATGCTGCACTTTGACACATTGCTCGAGGTTGCCACCAGCAAAGCTGGAGCAGAGCCATTTGGTTAGCACGCTTTGGCAGCTGCCTGGCTGCTCCGGCCGGCTGTCTTTCTAGCACCTTTCCTTACTGTAATCCTATCCGGTCCTCTGGAAGTTGTCCTCTGTGGGCATGCACTTCTGGTCCCAATTTAGATCTTGAATGGGGGCAGGGAGCTACTTTTGCTGCAGCTCAAGTGTCACGGGCTATCCAGCTTGTACTCTAGCCACTTTTGAGATGCTACTTGCTAGACGTGGCAGCCTGACTCTCTTGGACTTCTGCCAGTGACCTGGGTACAGCATTTCCTTTGTTGTACCTGTATCCAGCATGGATGCAGCCTGAGACTATTCTTTGTTCTACTTTTTGCATCAGTTAAATGCACTCACCTGACCTTGGTTGCCCTAAGCCTCTATTTATAATGCTGTGGCTGGCACGCCCTGTTGCAGGGAGGTTCTGTCATGTGTGCTAAGCAAAAATGTTTGCCAGAGAGGCTTGACAGGCCTTTGTCTCCCAGAAAAACCTGCCAACGGATCCAGGTCTTCCCAGTTCATGCATTGTGAGCAATGTGCTGCACCGTGGTCTCTTCTTACCAGGCTGCCTATACGCTCATGGCATTTGTTACAAATGAATGTCCTGTTTTGTGGCAGGCCTCACAAGTGGGTATGTCACTGGGCCCACCTGCTTCTCTTGGAGGCAGCCTGGCCTCTGCCTTGTATGCTGCTCTTGGCAAGACAGCTGCAGCACTAGTAATGGGCTCTTGTTAAAGTGGTCTTTGCCATGACCAGCCTTGCCTTCACTCCTGTGCCTCGAACGTTTCTGCAAGGCTGGGGGGAGGGAGGGGTGGCACGGGCTAGCGCAAGTTCCTGCTTTCCACACGTGAGGTAATGGTCTCTGTTGCAGAAATGACGCAGTTGTGATTTCGGGAAGGAAACTGGCACGGCAGATCAGGCAGGAAGCCCGACATGAGGTTGAACAGTGGGTGGCTGCCGGGAACAAGAGGCCCCATCTCAGTGTGGTTCTGGTTGGTGAGAACCCTGCCAGTCACTCCTACGTCCTCAACAAAACCAAGGCCGCTGCCGATGTCGGTACGTTCTTGCGCTCTTCCGGTGTTGGCCTCCCTACTTCTGGATCAGTTCTAGAGCTCTGTTGCTTTCAGCTTTGCTCTCCAGGGGGCTTGCATTGGTCCAGGGCAATATATGTCCATTTTTGCCCACTGCTGGGATTTAATCCTCCAGATGTGGGAGGTGGCACTCCACCTGAATCCAAGCCGTAGGTGATGGTGGCCCACTGTGCTCTGAGGCAATAGCTCTGCTGTTTCTTTCCATGCATCACAGGGAATTCTTAACACACACTACCAGGGCCATTTGCTGCTTCCTGCAGCTGTGGCTTGGCTGAGGGTCTCGCCCCTCAGATGCAGGGGCTGGTTTAGTTTTGTCCTTCTCAGACTTTTACTGTGGTCTGTACTCTTGCAGGTACTTCTGCATTGTCCCCTGGCCAAAGCCGCCAACACCAGTCACTAAGCAGCCCTCTTTCCTGGTTGGGTGGGTGCTGGGAGGGGAAGCCACACTAATTGTCTGCTTGTTTGTGGCTTTTGTGTTTCCAGTGCCACTCGGAGATGGCCCGCATGACCATGGCTGCTTTGAGCGCTTATTCCATGCTGTCTCAGTGCTCTGTGTTTGGGGGCACTTGTCAGGCCCCAAGGTGTTCTTTGGCACTTACCTCAGTGGCAGCCATGCTTGCGTGTTTCTCCCGCCAGCTGGATTTAGGGTTAGGATTGGCTTTGGCTTCAGTGGGCACTGTTTCTGTGGAGTCCTGCCATCCATGTTGGGTCTCCTTCAAGGGATGGGGGAGGTTGACTTTGCAGCCTTTGGACTTCCACAGCAGTTGGTCCTCAGGAGGGGTTCTCTGTGCAGATGCCCAAAAATTGGGGAACGTTCACATCCAGCCAGTGTGTGGATGTGACCTGCCACCCTGATGCAGGGCTCTCCATTCCTCTGCAGGAATCAGCAGTGAAACCATCCTGCGGCCAGCCTCTGTCACGGAGGAAGAGCTACTTGACTTAATTGGGAAGCTGAATGATGACACCAACGTAGATGGCCTGCTGGTGCAGCTTCCCTTGCCTGGTGGGTTGGGGCTGCGTGCTTAAGGGGTTCTCATTGGTCAGACCTTTCAGTGAAAGTCCTCTCCAAAAGAGGACAGGGTCACAGTGCAGTGAAGCATTGTCCTGAGGAGATGACCTTCTACCCTGATGCTGTTTGTGCACGGGTAGAGGCAACTATCTTGACCCACAGGTACCTCCCACCCTGGTGGAGAAAAGGCTACTGCTCTACCTGGGCTGTTTCTGGTGTTGGCATTTTATGGGCCTCTGTATCCATTGCTTATACCTTTCCCCATGTATTGCCCATCTCGGGAAGTCTGACACCTTCGCATGGTGCCAGCCTGTCTGTGTTTTCTCTTTGGCCTTAGAAATACCGTTTTTTTTGGACAAGGGATAAACTTTTAACCCTCTGGACAGATAATTGACTATCTGTACTCGGAGGCAGAGTGGCATCCGTTCACACCCTTTCAAGTAGGGGAGGAAGCCACTTCATTTCTATAACCTGCAACTTCCTCATCCTGATGATGGGTGCTGAGACCTAGCACGCATGTTGGGGATCAGCCTTTGGTTTCATTTTGCCTGGCTAAATGGCCTTGTGGGGTAACGCTATTTCTCTTTCCAGAGCATATTGATGAGCGCAAGATCTGCAATGCTGTGACACCAGACAAAGATGTGGATGGCTTCCACGTGATAAACGTGGGACGTATGTGCCTGGACCAATATACTATGCTGCCAGCCACCCCATGGGGGGTGTGGGAAATCATCAAGAGAACTGGTAGGGGCCATAGAACCAGCCTCACTGTTCATCTTGGCACTTTCACCACAAAGGGCTCAGTTTTGCCTTCAATTGTGTGTGGCTTTTTTTTTTTCCTCCTCTCCCTCTTTTTTCCCCCACCCCATGCTTCAGGGATCCCGACCCTGGGGAAGAACGTCGTTGTGGCTGGCAGATCCAAGAATGTGGGCATGCCAATAGCCATGCTGCTGCACACAGATGGCCGACATGAGCGCCCCGGAGGTAACAACACAGGCTTGAAAGAGCAGTTGCCTGAGGTCTGTCATTTTGGCTGGGAGACTGCCCTTGCAGCTGAATTGTAACAGGGTCACAGAATTGTTGGAAAGCAGGGACAGAAGGGACTGTGGGCCACTGTCTCATCTAGCTCCCTGCACAGGGTGGGAGAGTCCCTGGCAGAACCACCCCACCCAAGTGTCTGTCCAGCTGGCTTGGGCAAACTTCCTGGGGGAGATAATTCAGGCCTTGCAGACAGCCTGCACCACTCCATCCTCATAGTCGGAAGCTGCCTTCTAATGCTCATGATGAGCATTTGGTGCTCATGGGCTGAGGCAGCACGCTGGAACATGGGCTGCCACTGCCTACGGCGGGGGTGGGCAATTATTTTTGACAGAGGGCTGCTTACTGAGTTTCGGCAAGCCATTGAGGGCCGCATGCCAGGCAGCCCAGGCCAGATCAATATTAATTTTCTAAATATTTTAGGGGCCCTTTTTTTTAGGGGCATCCAGCCCCTGGGCTGCATTTTGCACACCCCTGGTTTATGGCATAAGGAACCAGGACCTACATGAGGTGGGGGGGGCCTATGACATGGGGCGCAAATCTGTTACCCATGCAACACAACTAAGTGCGTCAGGACAGGGCTGTGTTCTTGCTATTGGCAGTCAGTACCCTGCCTGTACCCAGCTTATTTTGAGTCCACTTCTCATCTCTGCCTGGGTGGAGCTGATAGATGCATGTGGGGTGGGCTACTGATGTGCATGGAGGCTCACTGGGCCTTATTTTGCAGGGGACGCGACAGTCACAATATCGCACCGCTACACGCCTAAGGAGCAACTCAAGCAGCACACAATTCTGGCTGACATAGTGGTGGCAGCTGCAGGTAAGCTGGCTGGAACAGACTTGGTTCAAAACTCCAGATGCTGAGGAGGAACAGAGTGGGGTGCTCTTGAGGCTTGGTGTAACACTTGTGCTTCATGTAAGAAGGGCTGTTGGGAAGTTCTCTGGAAATGAGGCCCTCCCTGATCCCAGCCTGTCGGGATCCTTAGGCCATGCATGCCCACAAGCCCCTAGTGTCTGCAAGAAGGAGTTGCATGTCCTTGGACCCCTGTTGCTCTCCCCTGTAACACAGCTCTTGCAGTTGGCATGAGTGAGTTCTGAGACAAGTGTGGAAGCAGCCTCTACCTAAAGTGCTGCATCTGGGCAAAAAGAACCACCAACACACTTGCAGGCTGGGGGACGACTTTCTCAGCCGCAGAGCAGCAGAAAGGAATCTTGGAGTCATAGTGGACTCCAAGATGAATGTGAGTCATCAGTGTGACAAAGTGATCAATAAGGATAATCGCACTATATCGTGCATTAGCAGATGCATGATTTTAACAGGTCCAGGGAGGTGATGCTTCTCTATGTGGCACTGGTCAGGCTGCAGCTAGAGTAGTGTGTCCTGTTCTGGGCGCTGCACTTCAAAAGGGATGCTGAGAATCTTGAGAGGGTTCAGAGGACGGCCTCTTGTGTAGTCGGAGGCCTGCAGGCAAAGTCCTACAAAGAGACCGAGGGACCTAAATCTTTTTAGCCTTTGAAAGAGAAGTCTGAGAGGTGATCTTGTGACTGCCTGTAAATTCACTGGGGGAAGGCAGCAGGGAATAAGAGATGCTCTAGGAGGTGCCCCAGTAAATACAGCAACTAGGAACAATGGCCACAAATTGACAGAGTGGACTTAGGTGGGGCGTTAGAAAAAGTGTTTTCACAGTAAAGGTTGCCAGAATCTGGAATGGGCTCCAAGGGAGGTGGTGCTGTCCTCTGCCTTGGGGGGTCTTCAAGAGGAGACTGGACAAGCACCTACCTGGGGGTCATCTGACCCCATCACTCCTTGCCTGGAGAAGGAGGTTGGACATGATGACCTACTTAGGTCCCTTCCAATCCTAACATCTATGAATAAATGATTTGTCTGTTCCCTGATGCACCAAGTCCTGTCTCAAAAGGAGGCCCTAATAGGACACTCCTATTACAGAGATGCCATTGAACAAATAGCAAGAATGGAGGTCAGCTGACCTGAAGCAAGTGGGTTCTTGCTCATGGCACCTTGGCCTGGCTCCCTGAGATCACCAGGATCCTCTTAACTAGAACATGTGGCTGCTTGTGTTGCCATGTTAGGGTCCTGCACTGCATTGCTTGGTGGCTTCTAGTTGGATGGTAGGCCTTTGTTTTGGCTTGTGCTCTGTTCCTCTTGTCCTGTTGGGTTGTCTTTGTGGGAATGGCTCGGGGGAGGAGGAGCTTGGATGGTGCTTCATGGGTCTATGGAGATGCAAGTGTTAGTTCATCCTGGAGGCTGTCAGCAGACCCTTAGCTACAATGTCGGGGAACTTTAGGACTGGCAGGAAGGAGGAGAGGGTGGGGTGAGTGGAGACTTTGCAATAGACAGAGTAGGATGCCCCAGAAGGGGGGAAAGAGGGAGGTGCTGGTGCCGGGGGTAGAGCCATGTGGTGTGCGGTAGATGTAGGGTGGTGGTACTTACTAGAGAGGCCTCATTGCACCCTTGGCCCTTTGCCCTGCAGACCTGGATCCAATATGCAATCGGTGGCAGCAGTACTGAGGCTACACTGTGATCCACAGGGTGAGTCTTCCCAGGGAGACCCTCCCACCTTGGCGATCAGGAAATGGTTTGTGGCAGAATGCCATCTGTCTCTCCCCAAACTCTGCTATGTGGATGCCTGATTTTGACAAATTTGGTTACCATGGTCACTGCAGAGGGGAGACCTCTCTGGCCCCATTGGCTTTGGGTAACCTTGAGTTGTAACCTGAGCTGGATACATTCCTGAGGGAGGGGGGAAACCTACTCCCTCTGCCTATGTGACTGGCATCACATACCTGGGTGGGGGCTTAAATTCCCTATTCTAAGCAATGGGAAGGGGCTAGAGACCCAGCCAGTTTACCCACCAGCAATCAGTGATGCATTTCAAATTGGTTGGCTGGCAGCCAACGATTGCTGGCCTTCATTGGATCAAGTAAATGAGGTCATAAGGGTTATAAGTTTAAGGACTGCCCAGGAGATGGGGAGCAGCAGCAGCAGCCATGATGAGAATTCGGAGAGAAGCTGGACCGTCTGAAACTTGCTCTCCATCTTGAAACTCATAGTCAATGAACTGCTTGCCTCCAGAGGAAATCTCTACCTGCCTCTGGATGATGCTTGTGAATAAGCTACTTGAGATCTAACTAGATATAGCTTGCAGTAATACAGAGATGTGTAATCAAAAGCTACCACGCCGCTGTTTGCTTTAAGGTATTTCTCTGATACTACTCTACCCTGTATCCTATTCCTAACATACTCCTTGTGCCATAGGCTGCCAACCCCTGGGTTGTGTGCTAAAGGTGGCACGCAGCATGGTTTTGGTTGGCACGCAAACTGCTTCCCGCCCCAAGGGGTGGGAAGAGCCATGCCCAGGTTGAGCAGCATGTGGCTACCTGGAAAAGCCCCTGGCTACAGACCCAGCCCAGCACTGCTACTGGCCCCGGCCCAATGCCGCCCTGATGGCCCCAGCCCCAACCCTGTGGGCTGGGGCCATGGACCTGCACAGGCTCTGGCACTGATGACTGTCCCATCCCTGGCCCTGTGCTGCTGGTGGGCCTGGCCCCAGCCCTCACCACCACCACCACCACCACCACCACCTGGGGCTGGGGCCGTTGGCAGTGTGGGGCCCCAGGCCTACCCCAGCACTGCTGGCTGCCCTGGCAGTCGGCTGGGGCCAGGCCAGGCCCAGGCCCCAGCTGTGGCAGTGGTGCCAGCTGCTGGCAGGCCTTACCTCTGCCCTTGCTGCTGCTGGCCCCAGCAGTACCATTGCCAGGCCAGGGCCGAGTGGGGCCATGGATGTGGATCTGCATGGGACCTGGCCCCATCCCAGCACTGCTGATGGCCTTGGCCATGTGCCGCCAGTGGGCCCTGGCCCTGCACAGGCCCAGCCCCAGCTGGCACCACCACCACTGCAGGCCCCAGCCCTGTGTGGCCCTGGGCTCAGCTCCACCCCAGCGCTGCCACTGGCTCCATCCTAGTGCTTCCAACAGCCCCAGCCTCTTGTTGCTGCTGGGCCCCGGCCCCAGTGGGTGCAGTGCTGACACCTGCTGTCTTCCCAGGGCCAGGAGACTGCTGGGGCTGGGGTGGGGAGGCAGCAGCTGTTTGCAGCCTCTTGGCTAGAGTTGGCCCAGGTTTGAGGTAGCTGCTGATAACCAGGGAGGCCAGGCTGCTCCCAGCAGCCATCTGGGAGGATTGAAGCCCTGCTGCAAGCAGCCCAGGCTCCATGGATATTGGCATCTAGCTAGAACCTGGGTCGGCTGCAGCCGGGAGGCTACAAACAGCTGCTGCCTTCTAGCTCTGGCCCCAGCTGCTTCCCAGCCCTAGATCCCACTCCAGGCAGGCAGCAGATACTGGCTATACTCCCTGCTGTGCTGTCCTCACCACTTCTGCAGAGCAGCATGTGAAACCCTGCATGGTAGGGCACAGCAGGGGTGCAGAAAGATGCCTGCTGCTCTGAGCTCCCCGCTGTCCTGGCTACACTTACCCTGCAGGTGGGGCAGTAGCAAGGGGCTCAATCCTGCATGCTGTTCCTGTGCACACAAGGGAAGTGCAGCCTGGGCAGTGAAGCTTGCAGCAGCAGGCAAGCTTCCCTGTGCAGCCTCTCTGTGTGCTGCCACTCTAGGTCACATGCTTTGCCCAGGGGAGGGCAGCAGGACCCGGAGCACAGCATGTGCGAGGGCAGCACAGCAGAGAGCATTGCTGATATCTGCTGCCTCCCCAGAGCCAAGGGCTGGGTCTATGGCTGGGAGGCAGCAGCTGGTCTAGGTTCTGGACTATTGTTAAACCCAGTCAGTTGTGTGACAATGCCGCCAGTCCTTGGGGCCGCCTGAGGAAGACGGCCGCGGGTAGTCTAGGTGCCACCCCCCCCCCTCCCCCCGATGGGAGGCGGGCACTAGTCTAGGTTCTGGATAGCTGCTGATAGCCACGGAGCCTGGGCTGGGGTGCAGGGGCTTTGTCTGGGAGGCAAGGGGCACAAGCATGGCACCCTGCCTTGTACCCCCTGCCCTTGTGTTGTTTTTCTGGCATGCCAGAGTGCTGGCACTTTCCATGGTGGGTATTGTAGGCTTTTTTTGGCACTCCAGACAAAAAACATTGCCTACCCCTGTTGTAACCAGTGAAGTTCTCCTTTGTACCTAGCGTGGGATACTTATTGCATGGGAGAAGGCCTAGATCATGCCTTGGGGTCCCCTTGGTTTGCCTGACTAAGGGAGACCACTATTTGTGCTTCGGACTGAGGGAAGCTCCCCAAGTTCTTACAGTGGGTGAAGTATCTTCAAGGACTACTAGTCCTGTGTTTTTCCAGGGGGCACAGGGCCAAGATCAATCTAGACCCTGGGTGGTGGTGTCATTACCCCTAGGCTTGCAGGTGTGCTTCAGGAAGGGGGGTGGCCAGATGTGAGGTGCCCCCAGGGAGATGCTTTGAGCCTGGAACGTGATTGGGTGCAGGGAGGCGGGTGGCTCAATGCAGAAGCACCCCCTACTGGCCTTCCACATGATCTACTAAGGCTAGGGTCTAGTGGACCTGATAAGGTGGGGCCCTGTCTCCTAGCACTTGCTTGGGGTATGAGCATTAGGCAGTGACAAGCCCCATATGCTTATGCCATGCTACTCTTCATCTCTGAGGTTGTCACTGGGAGGTGCCTTAGTGTTGCATGATTTTTCTTTTGCCAGGTGGCTTCCCCTGCCACTGCAGCATGGAGCCCTCCTTTGGGAGGACTGGTGAGGGGAACTTGCCCTCTCTTTTTTGGAACACACTTAGAATTGCTACCTCCCCCAACAAAGCACATGCACACTTTTCATAAGGGCTTACCCATACTGCTTTACAGTTGTCCCCTTTTTTCCTACAGATAAACATGGTAGCCATTGCAGACTGGTTTCCTTCTGGACACAAGACTTAGAGTTGTACTGAACAGAGGGTTGGGTGGCCCTAGGAGGATTTTTACCTGGGAGTTCTTACCCTTCATGTTGGTGGGCAGCACTGCAGGGATATGTGATATTCAGCAGAAAGGAGGCCTTGCTCTGACCCCCGACACCCCCCCCCCCCCCCCCCCCCCCCCCCCCCCATTAAAATTAGCGCCTCCTGTGTCTTGCCTTTCAGGGATTCCTAACTTGATCACTGCCGACATGATTAAAGAGGGAGCTGCCGTCATCGATGTTGGGATCAACAGAGTGCAGGATCCTGTTACGGCCAAACCCAAACTGGTGGGAGATGTGGATTTTGAAGGTATGCAGCTACTTTTCTGCATCTGCAGCCTTGCCAATATTGCATGTCTGGGGTGCTCTGACACCGGAGAGAGAAACCCCAGTTGTGTGGCAGCTGATACAGGTGCTGACACTGAGAAGTTCTCCCCCCTGTGCTGGCATTTTGAGAGCGTTCCCTATTTGGGGACTCCTGCAGGGACTGGATTCCAGTCAGACAGCACATGCTAGGCAGCAAGTAGCTCTAGAATAGCTGCCATGTCCAGAGAGGGGGGACTGCTCCTTTTACAGCAACTGCATGCCCACTTCTGACTGGTCCCTCTAATGTGCACAACCTGGACCCTGCTTCACTCCACATCTGGGAGTTTACTCTCCTTGCATTTGGGGCGCCCCATGCAGTTGCTTGACTACACAATGCTTAGTTACATGGCCCCAGAGTCTGCCCTGACAGCATGAGATGGTGGGGAGTAAACTCTGTCCTCCTAGCTGCTTCTGAGGCCAGGCCTAGTGCTTCCAGATGGTTGTGGCTGGTGTTGAGTTACTCCCTAGTGACATGCAAACCTAATTATGGCAGAGGCCTGTTACAAGCTAATTCAGTTGGCTTAAATGCCACTCAAGGCTGCTGTGAAAGGCCTCCTTTGGGGTGGCTATATTTGATTTGTCCTATTAATAGGTTACCAGTAGTCCTCCACAGGTGTTGACAAGATCTTAGCAAACCTGGGGGATGTGCCAGTCCTAGATTCCACCCTTTCCTTTCTTGCAGGTGTGAGGAAGAAAGCCAGCTACATTACTCCAGTGCCTGGTGGCGTGGGACCCATGACTGTTGCCATGCTGATGAAGAACACCATCATTGCTGCAAAGAAACTGTTGAAGCCCAAAGAGCTGGAGGCATTAACAGTGTGACAGTGGGCTCCTCTGCTGACAGCTACATTCCAAATTGACTCCCCAAAACAGGCCGATCAACATGCAATATTTTTATTTATGGTACAGCAGTGACCTTACACCTGGGAGGTCTCTAGCTATTGATTTGTGGGCAGAGCATTAGCAGGCAGGGGCTTTCAGGGTATTGATGCATGTGCTGCTCCAGTGGTGCATAACAATTCCTAGCACAGCTGCATTTTTTTTTTTTTTTTTTTTAAACTGCATCTACTGCAAACTTGGCCTCTGGTGCAAAGCTCAAATGACTTGGCTGCCAGGATGGGCCAGCTGCTAGCCTACTACATGGTGCAGACCATAGGTGAGGTGGGTGCCTCTGAAATCCTGTGGTGGGATGAGCGCAGTTCCACAGAGTAGCCAAGATGCTAAGAAGGGCTCCTAAGTGCTTGCTGGTGCTACTACTAGCCTGTTACAGAGCAGCAGGTTCAGCCTCCTCTTGGACAGTATCAGCCCATATTGAGCTCAAGACCTTTTTTTCCACAGATGTTATTTCAAAGGATTACTTGCTTGCAAAACCTCTGTTTTCTAATCAGCTGGCATGGCTTGTCACCCTGGTCTCTCCTAGTTGGCAGGCAGGTGAGGAGACAGTGCTGTGCTGGTGCTTTTCCATTTTTGTTTACCTGTTGCAAAGCATAAAGGTGCTCACAGTGGCCTTGGCTGTGCCAGGTTTTCCAGGATTACAGTACAAGGCACAGACATGGGTAGTGTTTACTCAAATTAAAGTTCTTAAAACAAATGGCTTGCATGGCACAATTACTTACCTTTCTCCAAGGAGGGAGCATCTGATTACTCCCTCTGCTATGTTGATACCTCTCACTGTCTGGTGTGACATCTATTCTCTTGGACTCCTGAGGATGGGGTCCTGTCGCACTTTAGGGAAATGCCACATGTTCTGCTTGACAGTGTGGTACAACCTGGCCTCCTTCAGCCATGGGTTTGTGCTGCAGCAGCTGTCTTGGAAATGAGGGGCTGTGAGACACAATTCTCCTATTTCTCTGGGCATTACCTAGACATGCGTGTAGCTGATTTAAAATGGCAGGTGTCTCAAACACCACAACAGCTATCTCCTTTACTGTCCTGCAGCCTCTGCCTCATGCAGGCTATGATGTGGACACAGGGTTGAGGTGTGTTTCTAAATACTTTCTATACCAAGGTGTTGGGTCTAAAAGAAACAGCCTACCCTTAGAAGAGGCTAGATGCTCCAACTCTGGGGCCTACACAGCCAGGGGACATTGGGCTTTGTCAGCAGCATGAGAGGCTGGCTGTGCCTTCAGCAGGGGAGAGCTGGTCTCATGGGCAGCAGTTCAGCACTGAACTCAGATGTGCATGATTACCACTGGAAAAATGCTATCATTTCCCTCATTACCCTTTTCCCATCAGACTTAAGAATAAGGGCCCCTTTTTCATCCCAGTAGATGTTCTGACTGGCATGTTTAGGCACTGAATGAAACGGGGGTGCTCTGACTGTGACAGTACATATAGATGAGAATTTACACAGGCTTTATTGGTGTTGTGTTAATGACAAATACCAAACAGCTAAGCAGAAGCACAGCAGGCCCTTAAATTGTTATTCCTCGCACTTTGCCCTTTCTGTATTTCCTAAGGGCAAAAGAAACTGGAAAATGCAAGAAGCCTCTGTGCTACCACAACTCAAAATCTTCAGGTTAACTGTCATGCCTTCTCTTGGGCTATGTGAAATACTGTACATGACGGTCCTGGTGCCCATAGCTACCGCAAATAAAAATACATGCAAGTCTATCATACCATGGCTCATCTAGCACAGACAAGATGGGCCCACACTGAGATGTACATGGGCTGCAGTCCAAGTTCTGCTAGTTATTGCTTGTACAGGTAGAGCCAAGTGGTTGTTGCTTTAATGTCCAGGCCTGGACTCGTGCTTTGTTTTTTCTTATTCTCACATTTGAGCACCCTCTGGTTAGGCAGTGAGACGAGACCGGTACTCTGAATAGGAAATCAGATTCTGGTTTTCTTTTGCTCATCTGGCCTCAGTGTTTCTTGTGCTGAGGTCAACTGCTGCTGTACTCAGCCAGTTGTCCTGGTACCCCAGGAGCTACTTGTGTATCTGTTTTCTACCAATCTGCCCTTAATGGCACATCCCTGGCATGACTCCAAGGCACAACACAGAGACCAGACACAAACTATTCATGTGCATTGCTTGGTGCCATGCTCAAATGCCACCTTAGCAGTTTTCTTTTGCCTGAGGGACTTTATTTTGACTTAAGGAAGTGTAATCGCCCACATCCAAGGCTATCTATTGATGTTTTTGCTCTCATAAAAGACAGAGGGGAGGGTGGGGGGAGACTAACAAAACACTCTCCATTTTTCCAGGTACAGCATACCAAGGCCACATGGCATCCATTGTCAGCACTGAGTGGCCTTACCTAGTGACTGAGTCTACAAAGTATTTACACAGATCCCTGATATTCAGTAGGGCAGAAGGGCTTGCCACACTCTGGCGGTTGAGGACCTGAGCTCTCCTGTGAGGCTTACCACGGGCAGCTGCATCAAGATGCCAGCTCTACCCTGCCTTCGGCTGACCTAACGAACAAGCTTCCACCCTTAGGTGGAAGTCACTGCTACGGTGGAGGACACCAGCCCACGCATCTGCGCGTGCCATAAACTGACATCTGGCCTGTTGCACTGAGGTACGTACATACTAGGGAGGTTGATACTGCATTTGCAGAGCTGGTTTTGACCCCCCACACTTTGTAACACTTGATAGCACTACTGAAGGTCTAGGACCCTGCTGAGGGGCACGCGTTTACAGCAAGACAATTAACACCCACCTGGAGAAGCCTCAGTCACCAGCCAGAAGCCTGGCTTTATGCAACCGCACTTCTCCAAGCAAGAAAACAAATGCTGTTCAAAGGAGGACGTTTTGAACTGGTGTGACAACCGCTCGGGAGCCAGCTTTCCCTGCTGGCCTGACACCTTGCAAGTGCAAAAGGTTAAGAACCACTTCCCCTGGCCAGCATGTGCTTTGGTACCTCTGTGGGCCTCTTCCAGAGTGAGGGAGAACCACTCTGCTCACATGGACAGTTGGATGACTCCTCTGGATAGGATGGGGAGGCAAGGGCAACATCCCCACGCAAACTGGTGAGGACCGAGTGTTTTGTGGGTGGGCTGCTCATCAGGGGACAGCTGCACAAAGCACATGGCCCCAGGTTCTCTTCTTACAAAGGCTGCGCTGCTTTGGGTGCATGGGTTTATATTCTAGCAACACCCCAGACCATGCTTCCCAGCTTGACTGTTGCTGCTGTTGTCTGCTAGCTGGCCTGCTGTTCTGGGCACTTGCCCTGTTACAGGCTTCAATATCACACACTAAGCTTCAGGGGCAGGTGCCCATACTTGTGGACCGGGACAGCCAGTTTTCCACCGTCGCTGGTGCCTTCCTTCCAAGAGCCCCTGGCATACCCCCAAGGTCAAGTTTCGTATCCCTTTCCAGATCACTCCTGCCTGTGGATGGGAATGTACCTCAGTCTTTCTCACCTCTATACCTAGAATTTAGACACCTGTGCTGTTGACTCGCGCATTTCGCAGCCAGTCAATGAGTGCTTCTTACCTTCTCCGTGTAGCCACCAGGAACACCATGCCGCACGGTCCTTTCAAGGGAGACTGCTAGTGGATCAGCATGTGTGCTGGCTGCCAGGGAAAGACGAGCCCTTTTGTTGTTACCAGCGGGACTCTTTCTGCGGCTTGACTTGAAGTGGATGGAGGGGGCATGCTGCTAGGGCTGCAGCTGAGGACTTGCTGTCTTGTGTGAGCTCCTCCAACCAGACCTGGCGGGACAACTGGCTGCTTTGCAGGCTTCCATCGCTAGCACAGCCCATTAGAGCAAGGAGTACGCTCACCTGGATCGGCTTGTACCCACCCACCTATACCTGCTTGGTATGGGGGAGGAGGTGGACCTTGGCACAGCCCTGGCCCTTTACACCCCTCCAGCTGCTCTGCAGGGACACAGTATGTTCCTCTGCAGAGCAGAAACTCCTTCCTCCGCTGGCCGGGGCCTACAGCTGCATTGTTTGGAGCTGGCTGGAAGGGCTTCTCCGGGGAACAGGATTCCCCAGGCAGGGAATTGCCCTCACTCAGCTTGGGCCTGGGTTCCTGCGGGGTGCTGTGGGGAGCACAAAGCAGACCCTGCCACATGCCGCGTTTCAGATCCCTGAGCCCCCTCCTCAGATGCCTTGTGGGGAGCATGCCTCGACAGCTCCAAACCCTGCCCTCGGGAGCCTTGAGTTACTGGGGATGTGGACTAAAAGCATCCCGAGAGGAGAGCAGGTGGGAGGCCTGTTGGATCGACAGAGGGTCCTGGAAGAGCAGCCGCCATTTGGAGCCGAGGCTTCCCGAATCCAAACACCCTCAGATGGACCCTCCTGTCTTTGGCGCCTTCATCCAGATGTCAGCAGCTGCCCGGGGATTGCAGGGGGACTGCAGCCCCACGGTCCTGTGGTGTCCTATGTCCTCAGGTGCTGCTCCCACCCGCCCGGCATGGGTTGGAGACTGCACTTCTAATCGCTTATGCTAAAAGCCACGGGAGGGGCGTGCCTCTGGGCCCCTCCTCTCAGTCTGTCCCGTAGAAAAATATGCTCATTTTGGTCTTTACATAGAATTGCCAGGCCAGTGCTGCCAGGGACTATAGCGTGGTCTCGCTGCCCATGTCCCGGGGAGGCTTCTCGGGGTCAGTGTCTTCCGAGTCTGACTCCATCTCGATCTTCACCTGGGGCACGGTGCAGATCGGGGTCCGTGCATAGCTGAAAGCAGGGGAGGACGGGCAGGAGATCTTCAGGTGCAGCGTGATGCTGGAAGGCAAGACAGCACAAGGGGGTTAGGGCACATCCTGGCAGGTCACCCTTTCCTCTAGCAGCGGCCAGGACCTCTCAGCTTCTACATGGTGACAGCATCGTGCCCTGTCTAGGATGCTACTATCCCTACATCCCCCAAACACAGGCGTATGCTCGCAGAACTGCCCTTTGGCTGTTGCCCACAGTCTCAGCGTCCCTGAGACCAGCTTGAGTTCGGACCAAAGAGCGCTGAAGGAGGACCCAGCTAGGACATGCTGCCAACAACCCATCAAACCATCCCTGTCCCCGGGAACATGGGGACACACGTGAGGATGGAAGGAAACTCCTCTGCACCAGAAGTTTACTAAGCCAGGGGCCCCCAAGGAGAGGCAGGCTGTCACTACTGCCTCATAGATCCTGGCACGAAAGAGGAGCAGCCCCTTTGAGCATCGAGCCAGACCTCGCAGGCTGCCAACTTCCAGCCAGGGACATTGCACCCCTGGCAGCTGGCTGTCTCCTCTGCCAGTGTGCAATTTTTCCCTAGAGTGTATTTCTCAGAGTGTGGCTCACCCTAGTGACAAATGGCCTGGGCGCTGGGCCTCTCCGATCCCATGCTGGCAGGTTTCTCAGCCCACACCTTCCCTCTCACAATTCCTTTCCCTTCCTCCTAGTCACGCGGCCTCTGTTGCCTTGAAAAAGCTGCCATACAACAGGAATGCTCCTTTTAGGTTCACATCTAAGCATGTGGGGCTGCGGGGGATTTTCACCCGGTATTTCTTCCTCTCCAGGCCGCTTCCCCAGGTCAGCTGCCACTGTCTGGTGAGGCTAGATGTCTTGCCTGCCCTCGACTGCCAGCAGTGCCGTGACTGACACAACCACTGACAGGGCTAGTCAACAGAGCTCGTGGGAACCTTGCTGCAGTCACTCATGTGTCCCCACTGGGATCCCATGATTTCAAGGGACCTGGGGCATTCCTGGGGCATTTCATGCCCTGCGGGGCAGTGGCGACAACATTACGGGAGGGCTGGCAGCAGGATCTGAAGTGAGGCGCCCCTCCACGTGCCCCTTTGGAACAGGTCCCCTGCAAGTCACCGCTCACACATAGCGTGGC
The DNA here is from genome assembly GCF_052110815.1 of Crocodylus siamensis. NCBI lineage: Eukaryota > Metazoa > Chordata > Crocodylia > Crocodylidae > Crocodylus > Crocodylus siamensis. Next base: position 30,674,339 of record NC_143400.1, read on the forward strand.
CCAAGCCTGCACCGCACACACATACAGAGTCCGGGGCACCCCCCAACGCAGATGGCAGCAGTGCCACAGGGAGACAGGCCTCTTCCCCTCGTGTGCAGCACTGCGTGACTGGCTCCTTCCTCATCCTCCTTTCCAAAACCAAAGGGTGAGTCAGGACCAGGCCAGTCAGGACTGAGGGGATACCTGAGCTCGATGGAGGGGGCCTGGACTGCGAGAGCAGAAGATCCTACAGTCGTTGTGTGCAAGTCTCAGAACTCAGGGCAAAGGCAGCACGAGGCTTGCGTCCTCGCGTTGGAATAGGCACAGCTTCCAGACAGCTGGGATCAACGGGAGCAGGCCCCGGTGCCCTGTTTGGGTCATGCCGCAACTCCCCTGCCCTTAGCACCTGTTGGGGTGGGGGTAGGGATAGGAAGGGGGGGCGGGAAAGCTGTCTGATATGGACATCCCATCCCTTTCCCAGCCTACGAGTGCATCTGGCCTCCAGCAGGTCCCTTGCACCAGTCCTTTCCACCCTGGGTTCAGGCTGGCTTCTGGTTTCCATGCCCTGGTTCTTTGTGATGTGACGCTGGTGCCCTCTAGTGCCCACTACAACTTTTTGGCAATTTAGCTGGTCTAATAAAAGGTATTATCTCTGAACCAAGTGCTTTAGAGTTTTGCATTACCTGCAGTAAGCACTAACTGGTCACATTTTTGGTACTGCCAGGCGACCCCACGCTCTCCCCTGTGTGGCTCCTGGCACACAGGCTTCCTTTTCTGTAATCACATTGCTCCCAGGGCCATTTCCCCACCTGGGCTCTCCCTAGGACAGTGACAAGTCCAACACCAGAGAGAACAGCTACGAGCCAGGAAGTAGTCAGTTTGCAAAGCTCCTTGCACCACTTGACCAGCAGCCCCCCTTGTGCTGCCACCTCAGCTCCATTTCCAGCCAACGTGCCAGCCCATGCAATCACCTAGCATGCCTGGGGACTGCATGGCTCTGTGCTGAGAGAACAGCTGCTTGGCCTGCCCCCCGTGCGCACAGGACCATCAGTCTTGGCTCACTCTGCAGCCACTTGGGCCCAGTCATTATAAATCCTCTAAGAATCGCAGCCCTTTAGAGCCCAGACTGCCCCCTAGGACAATGCTTTCCCCAGCCCTGGTTTCATCTCTCAAGCTTGAGGGTGATCACAGATTCATAGAGAAGTGGGACTGGAAGCGACCTCTGGAGGTCACATGTAGTCCAACTCCCTGCCCAGGGCAGGATCGGCCCTGTCCAAACCACCCCAGACAAACTATCTACACTCTACACAAGACGACTGTGTGTCCTGACACAACGCACCTAACACCAGAGCCTGCTACAAGTAGAGCAGGGGGGCCATGGCAGCCAACATCCTGCCTCCATGAAAAGTTATCCATACACACTCAAGGGATTGCAGGTAGAGGGCCATGCCCCCTGCTACAGAGGAAGGAGAAACCCACCCCTAGTCCATCCCAACCTGACCGGGGGTAAAATTCCTTCCTGACCCCAAACATGATATCAGTCTGACCCTGAGCGGAGGGCAAGGCCCTCCAGCCAGGAACCTCCGGCCTGGGGCCTGCCCCTGCCCTGCAGAAACCAGCCCCTGCTCCCGTTGGGTGGTGTTCACCCCCCCGCCCCTCCCCCGTGAGGTAGCAGTGTGGCCACAATGCTAGAGAAGGACGAATCCCACCCACACAGCCCAGGGTTGGACTTTAAGCTTCAGTGCTGTTTCCAAACCTTCAAGCACAGCCTGTCTGGATGTACCCTGAGCCATGCCTTCCCCTCCTGGGGGGGTCCATGCCCTCCCGCCGCCACGAAGGCACCCAACACCTACAGACTGGGGGCTCTATGCCCTTGGGAGAGATTACCCACTTCTGTCCCACATCCTTTTACCTGCGATCCAGGTCCGAGCCATTGGGAGAGCAGTCGGACCGCAGCGCTCCGGCAGAAGGACCTTTTTCCTGGAGAAAAACACAGGCAAGTGAACCTCCCCCAGGAGGAGAAAGGCAGCACAGCAAAGCAATTCCCCAGGGCCCTTGCATTCAGAGCGACTTGCACAGCACAGCTGGCCCATCCAGCCTGGGCACCGTAGACTTTCCAGCTTGGTTGCAGCCTCCCCACTGAAATGCCGTGACCCAGCTGGGACATCTCTCTCTACCTATGTGCTAGTGAAAAACCACACTGGATGCAATATGCTCCAGAAAGCCCAGGACCACCGCCTTCCAGCAGGTCGCCGTCCCGAGGCATGAGTGGGAATGGCCCACCCAACTCCACATTACCCGTCCGGCTCCTTGGCACCTTACGGACAGTCTCCTCTCAACTCTCAGAAAGGAAAAAACGCAGCATCTAAGAGCTCTGCTGCCTTCCAGCTCCTGGGAGACTTTTGCTGCACCCAAGGACATTTTGCCTCACTAGTCACGGCTGCCCTTTTCAGCTGCGGGAGCCTTCACGAGAAGCACTGACGCGTGCATTTAGGACCCCCCATGTGACTGCCTATTTGCACAGGCACCCACCACCTCCGGCTCTCAGGGATCCCGGTGAGACTTCAGGGCACTCTGAATACTTTAGAGTGATTCGCTGAGGATTTTGGGGTCCTAGCCTTTGGTGCCCAGGCTGGATACTTTTCACACTGAGGTTCAAAAATTTGAAGCAGCTCTCAAGAAAGGAACAAGAAAAAGGACTTCATCTCTGGAGCCGAGTGCAGTGGACACCACTGGGGGCTCCACCATATTCTGCCAACCACTCCCCGCTTTCAAAACTGCCGACATAATTTATGCACTGACACCCCCCTGGTCCCTCCTTGGGCACTTTTGGCCATTTTGCCCAGCCTGTTTATAAGCAAACCATGAGCCTATCGAGGCCCATGGCAAAGCTCTTGCTGTGTTCAACAGGAGCCGGATTCCTGCCCTGTTTTTCCCACAAACACACAGGGTTCAGGAGGACACGTCACTCCTCCCAAATGTTTTGCAGGGTAGCAACAAATTCCCCCACTTCAAGGCAGGCTTTCCTTCCTTTGGGACAGGGCTCAACACTTCTAACACTGGTGACAACCTCCACCGGTTGGTAACACCTTGGCATCCTAGTCTGCATGGGCCACCTCCACACCAGTCCCCTTCAGCTGAGAGGCCCTAACACCCACCCCCAAGCTGAGGACCAGACCACTCTGCTTTTGCACCACTTGCAATAGCTACAGCACCCTTCTGCCTCAAATGCGCAGCCACGCGGACAGAGCCGCACTTCGCGACAGACCCGCCGTGACAGAGAGACCCCCAAGGCCCTCCTGAGAAATGTGCCTGGCGTGCACAGGGTGTATCCCCTCCCTTTGAGCACATAGCTGGGAAGCCCTGACCCTAACAGGCCACGAAACCCCCTGGCTCTTCCACTGTGGGCCCACCTCATCTTCACTGCTGTCCTCCCCTCGGTTTCCTTTTTTCTTCTTCTTCTTGTCATCCTCCTTCTTCTTCTCTTTCTCGGGAATGATGTTGTCGATCCAGGCTAGGTCATGCTGGGAAAAGACAAAGTCCAGCATCTTCCTCACCAAGATTAGGGCCAAAATCTGCGGTGGAAAAAGGGGAAGAGAGAGTCACCCTGATGTGGGCAGCCAGGTTTCTGTGCTGCAGGCTTCCCCGGAGGAAAACTGGCCAGTTTTCACCTTGAGTTACACCACAAAAAGGCTGTGACCCCTGGTTCCTGGAGCCGGGAGGGGCAGACACCCCAATAACCAGTGACAGGCTATGGCAGCCCGGTCTGAGGATGCTGAGAGAAGTCAAACCCACCCAAGGGGGCTCCATGGCCATCTCTGAGGCCTTCAGAGAAGACGCAGCTGCTCCGGTTGTTACCAGACCAGATTACGCCCACCGCACGCACATGTACAGACGTGCACATGCATGCACGCACACACACGCACACCAACCTTCCTAGTCTTTCACCTATGCCGAAGTCTGGCGAGCTGATCTGAGGGCTTTGATCTGACCCCAGGGACTTCAGTTTTCTTTCAGACCTCTGACTTACACATCTCCCCCATGGTTTTTATTGAAAACGGGTCCTCTCAGATGCAGACTGGAGGGTACCAACACCATCTGAGTGCTGTCTCTGAGAGGAACACGGACTTCAGGAGGGACCAGGAGGCCTCCCGACCACAGCCCCACCACCTCAGGTCTTGCAGCTCTTCATTAAAGGCCAAGTTAAATTGCCTCATGATGAGGGCCACCTCCTGAGGAGGAGGACATCAAAGACAGACGGGGGGCAGGAAGGGGATGTGCATGCAGACTCCTGCTGCTTCTGCCTCTCCAGGCCTGCCCTGGGAGCCAGCAGCGAGTGGGAGGGCCCTACCATGACAGGAAAGATGATGGCCACCACGGTGGACTTGAGGATCCAGAGGACGGTGAGGCAGATGATCTGCACCAGAGTGAAGAGGTGGATCCGCCGCAGGGGCACGTGGCGGAGGAAGACATAGTCGGGCTGGTGCTTGGCCGGCATCAGGAAGAGCTTGCAGCGATCCCAGAACTGCAGGGGAACAGACAGGCGTTATCCCGGGGAAAGCCTGGGTCTGGCAGGGATGCCACACAAACAGAGACCGGGCAGCTGAGCTACTACTGAGGATCATCACGACCCACCCCAGGGTGAGGGGAGCCTCAGGCATCTGCTGATGACCCTAGGGATCAGGACAGACACCTCCTTCGGCCAAACACACGACTGCCCTGCTGACCACGGGGGGTGCGGATGGGCCAGCTTGCCCTATGGTGGATGCCTTACTTGTGGGGTCCAGATGGAGGTGGAAGCTGGACCCGCAGTGGACTCCTGTCCCCCTCCACGCACAAGGCATTTGGCAGAGCAGCATGCTCAGCTGCGGGTCCTTCCACACCAGCCCCCATGTGCGGATTTGTGCTCCCAAGAGCCACAGCTGCTGCACCTGCCTCGACCCAGCCCCTACGGCTCCAGTCTAATGCCCACCATACCTGTTTTTACCCTGAGCCCCACCTTGCTCTCCATTCCCAAACAGGCCACGGGAATGGCCAGGGGCATTACACCCAGTGCTTCGACTGCTGCAATGACCGAGGCCCAATTTCCCCCTACTTTTCCTTCATCCCTGGGGGATCAGAGCCTGGAACAAGAGCTGGGGGACAAGAGCTGGAAAAGTTGCACTCGGCTGCTAAGCTTTGCCTTGCCGCCAGACAGATGGCTGGGGGTTGTGGCCTCATAGGTACTGGCTGGTAGAAAGGGGCCAGTCGTGCACAGATCAGCTGGAGGGAGTTCCTTGTGAGGGGGATTGCCACCTTTGGTCCCCAGCCAGCTAAAGAGATGCAGACCAACATCTCGTAGCTATAGCAGCCATGGCCCGATTCAGCTTCAGCCTCTCTTCCCAGGCCTGGCTGGAAACCCCATGCCTGGCTGTGTCCATCTCCCTAGCACCTCAACAAGAAGCCCAGGGAAAGCTTTTTGAACCTCCACGGTAGGAGACAGCGATCCCACGCACTCTGCTGTGCTCCTGCCAGTCTGCTTTATGTGGAACAGGCTCCAGTACCATGGCGAGGGACAGGGGGGTGCTCCCCGAGACAGACGGGCAGTCAGACAGCAGTCCTGGTAGCACTACCCGCTTTCCTTGCAGAGCCCCGAGCCCCCGCTGGGCTCTCAAGCAGTGAATGGACCCAGAGAGGACCGGGGCCTGGACATCCATTCCCTTTCCACTGAAGCCCACTCCACACAACAACCAATAGGTTATTTCAGCTCCTGGGTTTCACAGGTGAGGGGCCCAAGGATGGCAACCACAACGGGAGCAAGGGCACGCGAAAGAATAAGCCATCAGTAAGCCAGGCGCAGCTCTTACCTGGATGCCATTGAGAGAGGCCACCCCCATGTACAGGAAGACGCCATACAGCACTGGCATTGGAATATACTGCGGGCACAAAGACACAGCGCTTAGCAGCCCCCGTGAGCCGAACCTCTAGCAACGCTTCTCCTCACTCACCTCTGGCACATTGCCATGCTTCCCCCAGCGGCAGGACCTTTTGCCACAGGTTGCCTGGGGCTCTGCAGGCCTGGACTTCAGGGGAACTGCCACTGAGTCAGGTTCGACTGTGCTTAGCATCGCTCACCTGGATCAAAACACTGGCTCAGGGCCTAGGAAGCCCTAATGCTTTGCAACTATCCAGTAAGCCTGGCCTGGAAGCCCCAGAAAGGCCGGCCTTCGGGCCCTTCAAACTACAACAAGCCTCCTGCTTTTTAAGACCTGGCTCTGCGAGCGTGAGTCCCAGCCCCGCTGTCACAACTGAGAGGGTGTCCTTCATGCACTCCAGTGACCAATGCCCACGCTTCGGAGCAGACCGTGGAGGGGTTGCAGGGCTCTGGGTGCCCCTGCGTTGTCACCCCACCACCATGCTTGGGATTAGAGGTTTTGTCATCCCCATGCATGGGCAGAGAGGGTGGACTTTAACAGAGACCTACAGCACCTTCACAGGAGAGGAGAGCACATCCTACCCTTCCTGCTACTGAGCCCAAGTGCAAGGCTCAGAGACTTGTGCCCTTTCCATCACCATTGTTATGCCAAGGGCAGATTAATAAGAGGTATCCCCTGTACTACACACCATGACTTAGCTGGGGCTGGTTCAGCCCAGCTCTGTTCCCTGCTCAACAAGCTCACAAGTACCCAGCCTGGCCGCCAGGTGCACGGCAATGCGGAGCAGGGCGTAAGTTTTACCTTCAGAATTGGAGCCAAGAAGACAGATATCCCGGTCAGGACAAAGACGATGATCCCAGTGACTCGCTGTTCCCTACCAAAGAGCAAGGAGAGAGAGGGAAATGGAGCCTCCATGGGAGACAGCCTTGTCTGCCCTGCGCTTCCCTGGTACAGTGCTACAGCCAACACGGGGCCACCTCTTACACACACCCCTACCTCACTGCTACAGAGCAATGCCCAGTCGCAGGGATGGACGGACACTCTCCGCTGTTCCACTTCTGTGACAACCATGCTCTCTGCTTCCCTCTGCTCCCTGCCGAACAGGCTCTCTGGGAAACACTGTTTTGCTTTCCACTGCAGCTCCATGTTGCTCTGCAACTCCAACCTCCCTCCCAGCCGGTTCTGCAGCACCAGCAAGGGTGTCTTGCCCTCGCTCAGTTCCTGTAGAGTCCCAGCTTGCAGATATTTGGGAGGGCCCCTGAGCTTCTCTAAAGTCATCACCTCACATAACTGGAGCCAGTTTCAAAGGCCTGCTCCTGCCCTGTAGGCAAGTGGGTGTCACAAGCTAAGAGCAACTCTAGCCACAGAGTGACCGACAGCCCCTTGGCATAATGCTTGGACTGCGAAAGTCACCAGGGCAGTGGAAAGTCTCCCTGGGGGAACTGCAAAGAGGCTTGGGGGCAGAGGGGGAATAGAGGCTCGGCATATTGTTCTGAGGACCCTTTTGCTGGGTCCCAGCCTTTTCTAGCTAGCTCTGTAGCACAATGCCATGACATGCTGGGCACGCTCTCCTATCTGGCAGAAGAAACACCATGACCACGATGGTGGCAGGGGAAACACCCTGACCAAGGTAATGCAATTAAAGAGGCACCGTGTAGTGGAGGATTGCACCTGGACAGGACTCCCTAAGACAGCCTCATAGTTAGCTTCCCACTGGCCAGCTTCCAGCGGGAGGATCTCAGCTACATGATGACTTTATGGAAATGGGCGACTCCTCCCAACTTGCTCCTGCAGCTATATGGCTGAGGGCAAGCCAAACTCAGGGGCACCTGAACCCCAAGCTTCCAGGTTTGGCCTGCATGTAGGATGCCTGCCAAAGGATTTGGAGGCATTTGAAACCCCAGGCAGGGGTGGAGGAAGCTTGCCGGTATTAGGGCTACATGTGGTTCTTGAATGACTCACAGATTTGGACTTGATTTGGCTTATTTGACTTTGGACATGAAACTTTTTCCTTAAAAAAATAAAAAAAATCAGCCTCGGGATCTACGTGACCTGCAGACTGCCAGACAGTGAGCACCCTTGGCTTTCCCCCTCCAAACCACAGCACCTGCACAAGCACCATATGACTGATGGGGACCTCTGCCGGTCCTCTGGTTCGACCCCGGCTTAAGCCAGCCCTCACCCTTGCATGACCCATCCCAGCAAATGCCTGCACTTAGACTTTGATCGCTAGAAACTGTGCAGCGATTCCAGGTATTTGCTCCACTGCCGACCCATCCTTGCTGTGAGAGAAACCCACCTAACAGCCACTCTGGGTCCTGCTCTGCCATTTAGGTCCATTCCTCCTTATCCTGGTCCTTATGACCACAGAAAGGGACAAGCCCGGATACCCGCAGTGCTGCTGTGGATCCCTTTCCAGCACAAGGCCTCACCTCACGCCAAGGAACTGCGGCTGCTCCCCTGGCGCGCTGGTCTCGGTCTCCATCTTCAGGCTGTCAATGTGCGCGATGGAAATGACAGTGGCCGCCACGTACCAGGGCAGCCCCATGAAGGAGCATATGGCCATCAGGATCCCGACCCAGAACAGGTCCAGGTGGTAGCCTGCTGCTTTCTGGAAGAGAGCATCCGGACGGGTCCAATTAGAAACAGCACGCCAGCTCCCATCCTCACTGCTGAAGCAGGGGAGCCATTTACAATGCCCACCATTACAGCTGGGATTTTTGACAGTAGCCCTAGTTAGCAGCATTGCCAGGTCTACAATATGAAATGATTGTATTGGAAGCTTAAAATTATCCCAATTGCTGAAAAAGTACCATATACCGTAAAAATGCAAATAAGTATGCAAATACCTATGCAAACAAGTCTTCTTTTTGTTTACTTTATACTGCTTACTGTTTAAGTCGGCAGGGAGCGAGAACTGGGCCATCAAAGTTGAAGCATTTCTTTATTTAGATGCAAGCAATCATAAGGAAGTGCTGACAGCAAATCCAAAGGTCAATTAAGGTTCCCTGAGAGTGACTTGGGTTTTGCATACGCTGCATCAATCAGCTGCCTCATAAACTATGGTGCATTTTGAACACTTTTACTGAACACGTGATCCTACATCATGCAAGGGTTGACATGATCATACAAATACGATAATTATTGTACACCTGGCAATGCTGCTAGGGCGGTCAGCAGGTGACTCCCTCCAAAGTCCAGGGGCGCTCGGGGTCCGATTCTCCTGAGTTTCTTAGCACAGCAGAGCGCGCAGAACCACAGCGAACAAGGTTCTCCCCAATCTGACCTTTGCTGCAGGGCTGATTTGCTCAGAAACAGGGAAATCCACTAGTTTTTCACCTCAAACCATAGCAGAGGAAAATGTCAGAGACTTGGGGAATCTTCTACCTGGGTTAGGGTGGCGGGGAATTGCTTCTGGACACTGTGCATTAGGGCCAGTTCATGCCCTACGACCAGGGGCCTCATAGCCCATCCGCACTTCATTTTCTTGATATCTACAGAGCTCATCTTTCTAGCCTTTAAGCCCTGATGGGAAGATCTGCACCACAAACAAAGCAGCCACCGTTTCCCAGCCTGGGATGCTGGGCAACCTCTCAGAATTATCCGGTCATAAGGCCTCACACATCATTTAATTGAGGAACTAATTAAAGCATGGATCTCACTGCACTCGGATGCGGTGGAGGCCGACAGTTCAGCTACATTCATAACGGGACAGGACACGTTCTTGGAGGAAAGGGGCCTTGGTAGCTATTGAACATGGCAGTGAGGGACATGGCCTCTGAATCAGGACATCCTAGAGCTTTGATGCTGGAGGCTGCAAGGGAGAGTGAAAGAGTGGAAAAAACCCTGCTCTTTCCCTTCCAGTATCCTCTCACTGCTACCGTGTGACACCGGAGACTGGACCAGACGGCCCTACGGTCTGACCCAGTACATGGCAATTCTTACGGTCTCGTGTTCTGATTACCCGTTGGTCACTACCACTGTCTTGGCTTCAACCCCACAAATTTTGCTGTCATTCCTTGTCCCAGGACTTGGGAGCTCTTTGTTTCCCAGGGCTTGCTTTGGAGGGCATCCCTGCCCCAGATGCATCAGACAAACTACTGTGCCTCTTTGGCAAACATTGCACAAGGCGGGCATTTGCTGCTGGGCAGAAAGGCAGCTACAGACCTCTGTAGCCCTGGAGTTTGCCAGCACTGTATTCTGACCCGGGTGCAACTGGTGTCTCCACCCTCCGCTACCCAGGCATAACTTCTCCCCCTGCCCAGGCACCGCATTGCCAGGGACCATGTCATTGCCCAGCTCCTGGCCATGCCTCGGCCCCACGAGAGGAAGAGCTTTGTGCCCACTCTGTGCCACTGCCCAAGCCGCACCCTCAGTTTATGCTCCTTCCGGTTGACAATGACGGCTGTGATCTGCTGGTCCATGAAGATCAGGATGGTGACCAGGAGAGCGGGGAGTGCGCTGGCCAAGTAGATCCACCATGGATTCTTGCCAAACGGGAACACAAACCACCCTCGGTCAAGGCGGGTGGGCTGAAAAGGCAACCATGACCAGGGTTAGGGCGGGCTTCCAGGTCGGACTATTTCAGCATCAGGAATGAGAACGGCGTGCAATCTGGCTATGCACGTGTGGCATCTCAGAGAGGTAGTCCACAGTGACCTTGGGCAAGAGTCAAACCACGCTCTATGCTCATGGCTTTGCACACAAGTTCCTGCCATCTTGTACCATGTTTGCTTTCCCCGGGTCTGAACGCCTCGGAGCCTGCGCCCACCCCTGAAGGTTTTAATTCTGGCTCTAACCCATTACCAGGAGGAGTTTTCCAGGCTGGAAATCTCCCATACAACCTTGTCTGTCCAATCAGATGGTGACATTCATGCCAAATTGCTACTAGCAGCTTGCTAGAGCTGGAGAGATTTCAGTACCTCTCCCCTCTGGCCCTGAATTTTTAGCACAAACCTAGTTCACACCTAGATTGGACCAACTAGCTTCTTCCAAAATGCAAGGACCCTCCTAGTCCATGGTCCTGGTGACAAGACCTGGCTCGAGACCGCGCCACTGCCCTCCCCAGCCAATAATTCATTCCTGTGCCATTACTTTCTAAGGGGTAGAGGTATTTCCAAAAGGCCATTTGTTTCTTTTACCTTAAAGTCCGTAGGCACTTGTAGTTTGGGTGTGTTCATTCCAAAATACAGATCGAGACCGACAAACATTAGTATGGACACAAAGATAGAGAAGTCACTGATAAGCTTACGAAGCTACAGAGAAAGAGTGGGAGACGTACGTCAAAAAGAAAAGGGAAGAAGAGCAGCACAGTCAGAATATTAATCAGAGAACGAAAAGATATTGTCTCAGACACTGCATTCACACACCTGAGAGTTAGTTTCTCAGAGCACCAAGATTGGTCATCGTTTGGTATCCTTTTGCACCCACGGGCTTTGCTTCAGCTCCCTAAGCCATCCTTGATAACCTTAAACCTGCCAGGTCCTCACAGGGTCCCTGTAACTGTGGTGTCTGGGCAGATTATACTCTTTAAGGCTGTTATTAAGCCTCCTGACCCCCGCCCTCACTCCATAATCACTGGACCATCCACACACAGTCATACAGTCCTGATTGCTCACTGCCTGCTCTCATTTATGTACAGCAACTGCCAGGAGATGCTCCTACTTCTGGAGGCATGACTGGACTGCCAGGCAAGACAGGCTTGGGAGAAACCTGCCAAGGATGGGACTGTTAGTAAATCAGACCGGCCAATGCTGAATGATAGTGTTCCTGCCTGTAAGTTGCCCCCATGTTTTCAGGTTTATTTTTAGGGGGGGAAAAATTCCTTCTCCCCTGAGTAGCCTTCACTACTGGGACTTTCTTGCCTTGACCAAATCACATAGTGCATAGGAGCACTGGATAATTACAGGCGAAACACACCCACAGTATGTAATGGAAACCGCTCCAAAAACAGTATCTCCTTCGGTATTTTGATGGTGTGCACAAAAATCCTATGTGTGTGCCATCCAGCTGTCCGGGACCTGATTATAAGTCACTGCAGTAGACAAGCCCAGTGATGTTTCTATGGTTTTTTAAATGGGGAGGCATGCATTCAGACCACTAATGTGGCTTGGAGATGCCCCTTCCCTTCTGCTTCTCCCAGGACTCTCAGACCTGAGACTTGACAGACAACATGCGTGCAGCAGCCGTGGGAAGGAGAGGTGTGAGCATTAGGTGGAAAGGAGCCGGACAGACACAGCTAGCAGAGGGAAGAGCTTTGAGACTGTGATATTCACACCTTAATTATACTGGGGACATGCAGCTTCGGGGTCTCCAGTCCAAAACAGGCGTCTATTCCACAGAACAGCAGGATGGAGAAGACAATAGAAAAGTCGGCAATGAAGGCCCTGACCTGGAGGCAGATGGGGATGGGAGGAAAAGGCCAGTTACAGGCTGGGCTGGGTGTATCTGACCATGCAGGCACATTAGGGATGACACGGGTCCTGCACAGAGGTATTTCTGCAACATCCAGGACACACCAGAGTCTGACACCCTTCTTCTGCTGGTGCGCTGCTACAGATTTAAAAAAACCCAACTCTTGCTTTGTAGCGGTGCCAGGAAGAGCACCTGTGTCAGCACCCCCGGCCGTTCTCCTGTGAGCCTTATCTGGAGTCGTGCAAACACATGAGACTCGCAGTGTTCGTTAGACAAAGGGCAGTTTCTCATCCTTCAGCTCAGAGGTGTCACCCAGGAACAGCTTACATTGTCTGACATTTCATGAGTCTGCCGGGACAATAACCCCACGTGGCTTCACTCAAACATTCATGCTGCTCACCATCCCCTGTGTGACTCATCCCAGACAGCTATGCCTTTCACCTCCCAAACATGGAAGGAAAGGCCCAGCCCAAGGGAAGTCCACTGATCAAATTTAGCAAGCAAAATGTGGGAACACACCTTGGGCTCTGGCCTTTGCATTCTCTACCTCTGGAGGCAGCTTGAGTTGAGCTGATTCTGTATGACCTATCGGGGTGTGTATGCATACAGCTGATGAAAATGGAGGCATGCATGAGCCCTGATGGATTTGGGGGTCAGGGTGGGGGAGGGAGGAGGTGACAAGTCCTGCATTGCATCCGTGCTGATGGAGCTTGACTCCTGCAGAACCTCCTCTCCTCCTGACTTTCATGGACATTTGCCATGAATGAAAGGTCGGCCACTGCAGGCTGGGTGCGCCCCGGGGAGATCTGCACTGACTCTGCTATCTCTGAGAGGAACAGCCTGGCCTTTCCTACCAACAACCAAAATTGTAGACAGCTCTCAGCAGCTTTTGTCTTTTCCTTACCTTGGTGGGAAAGTAGCGGCTGAACTTGAACTTCTTCAACGTTAGTGTCATGGAGTAGGTCCCAAAGAAGAGGATGAAGGACATGAGGGCCAGGTCGGGAACAAAGTTACAGGATTTCCCCACTAGACTGCCGCCGTACTTCAGGCATTCCTTCTTGCTCAGCTGGGTCCAGTCCAGAGCTGTCATATTAATAGTATTGTACTTGGAACGGATGTGTTGAGGAAAAGAAACCGACATAGCCATTAGTACAGGGAGTGGTACTTGGGGGCAGGCCAACGCAAGCACTCCTGTAGTGCTGCTTCTACCCACCACCACCATGCTGAGGACACTTATTATGTCTAGAGGACCTGAAGGGGCAATGAGCTCCATGTCATCTCTGCCTAGGTCCTTCAGCAGGCAGAAGGGCAACGGCAAAGGGAAGCCACTCTATCCCATCATACCGAAGCAAAACGGGCAAGTGGCTGATGCTGGCATGCTTCGGACTGCAGTGTAGACATCCCTTGGGAGTCTTCACAGCCAGGACAGCGATTGCTATCCCGTGCACTAGTTCAGCCACCTGCTCCACCATCCTGCTTCAGGTGGGCATTGCTGGGTTGACTCTAATAACCCCAGCTAGGCATGGACTTGGACTACGTGATGGGCGTCGTCTCTTCAGTCATGGATTAACAGACTCCTATGCCTTTCTGGCTAGGTAGCCTGAGCCTGGGTGCAGTGGGAAGGCACACTGTACTTATTTATTAATCTAGCAAACACCTCTAGTCTTCACCTGTCAGCAGCTGGTGCAACTCTGCCAGTTGCAACCTTGGCCCTGTTAGAAAGCAAACTCCTCCATTGAGGCAGACCACTTGGTGAGCTTTCAACCCCAGATGTGATGCCCTTGTGAAAACCCTGGCCCCAATTCTTAACAACAGTGACCCCGGCATCTATGGGCCATCTGGCTTCACCTGGGGCATTTGAATCCCTAGATCACTCCCAGCTTGATGCCTATCTCTAGGTCCATGGGCTGCTTTTGAGCCAGGAGAACCAGATAGGGACTCTGTGGATGGGGACACGTGGCGGGACAGAGGAAGGGCCAGTCTCATCCTCAATTCCCCTCTGCCTTGAGCCAGCAGCAGTGTCTGAAGACTCACTGGCTGTTTTCCTGACAGCATTTGTCAGGCACTTCTGATCCCTCTTGGAGCTGACTGCCAGAGGGAGGGAGAAGCCCTCTCTTCCCCTTAGCTGGTGCACGTTGCAGGAAAGGACGGCACCAAGAACGCTCATTGCTGCTCGCTGCTGTGCCATAGGCTGATTGTGGCATGTGGTCCTGATCATAAACAAAAGGCACAGCACAGCTCTGCATTTGCATGGCACTTTGCCGTTCTCCACGAGGGAAGCGGATCAGTACTGCAATCACCACCTGATAGAGGGGGACCTTGGAAGTCAGGCTCAAGACTTGCTGATCCCAGGCCTGAGCAAATCCCACTCCACTATGTGGCCCCACACCTTGATCCCTAGGCTCCAGCTCCAGGCTGGCAAGTACACAGAAAAACAATTATTAACCCACTCATGCCAAGTTTCCAACCCTGCCTGGTGATCTGGGAGGGAGGTTCCAATTCAGAGACCCTAAGTAGGCCTGTTGTTTGGGAAGTGCAGCGCATCTACCTCTGAAAGTCCAGCCCTGGGAAGGGACTCTAGCAGGACACCTTTTTCACTCCTTACTTGGGAAAGTGTGGGCCATGTTACTTATTTCATGTTCACCAAGATACAACTGCTATCAGTATCTGTCTGTCTGTCTTGTCTATCTGTCTACCTATCTATCCATCCATCCATCCATCTCTCCCTCTCTTTCCCACTAGCACCAGGGCAGGCAATTATTTGGGCTCATGGGCCACATAGGCAGTACTGGGGAGCAGTCACAGGCCAGTCAGCCTGGAGCCCACGTGCCACTGCCCACAGTGCAGAGCCCTAGCCCTGCCCTGTCCCGTTCCTTCTGGCTGCCACCACCACTGGCCCCAGCCCCATGGTACCGGTGGGGACACACATGCACAGCTCTGATACCAGCCCACCCTGTGCCCACTCTGGACTTGGCCCAGTGGAAAAGACCAGCTCAGGACTAGTCACAACCCACATGCACAGCCCTGACCTCGGCCTGCCCTGCTCCTGTCCTGGACTGCCTGCCCATGCTGAGCAGTGGTAGCAGCTGGACAGAGGCTGCTGCTAGGTCAGGGGAAAAGCCCCCACCCCTCCCACCACTGACGGGACCTTCTTGCTGCAGCCACCTGGAGCCTGTGCCCAGGCTGCCCTGCCACCCCTCTCTGCTGCCATCACTGCCACCCAGCAGTGCAGAAGAGCCACAGTGCAGCCCAGCCATGGGGTCTGGGCAGCTGCAGCTGCAACAAGAAGGACCCAGCAGCAGTGAATGGCAGGGGCTGATTTTACCCCACACCGAGCATCAGCTTCTGCTCAGCTTGGGGGGGTGAGTCTGGAACAGGTGCAGGAAGCCCAGGGTCAGGGATGTGCACATGGTTCCCGCCAGTACCATGGGGCTGGGGCCAGTGGCGGTAGCAGCCAGAAGGAGCCACTGCTACCTGGGTTGCCTAGAAAGGCAGTCCAGCTGTGGAGCCACCCCAGCCCTGCTTTGTGCCCAAGGGGCAGCAGGATGCGCCATGGGCCCAATGGCGCCTGGGCCAGGAGGGACCAATGGACCCACTGCAGGCCGGACAAAGTCCCTCTGTGGGGGGCCTTATTTTGCCCACCTCTGCTCTAGCTAATACTATTGCCACCTTATGGAGGGGGACCTTGGGAGAATCAGGCTCAAGACTCAATGATCCCAGTCTCAGCCTCATCCCACTGGACTACATGGGCCCAGCACCTGTAGCTAGCCAGATACAGTCTGCTCTCTTCTTAAACCCTTCCCTCTAGTCCAGGCTGCTGCTTCACACCTTTGGCCACCGAGATGCAATGGCAAATTGACCACCTTGGTGCATCAACTGATGGCTGCGGCTAGCCGCAGCTTTCCTGAAGGAGCAGTAAGTGATGGATTTCACTGGTAGGTCACACTGGGCCCCCTATTCAAAGCCAGGGCATCTAGCAGAGCTCCGCGTCCCTCCTCCCGGCATAGGCATTGAATAAAACTACTTACCATAGACATGTTAGTGTCGCTGGGTGACAGCGGGGCTGAAGCATTGAACAAGGTTGTATTCACTGCAGAAAAGGAGTTTGTTGTAAAAAAACACGTATCTTAAAAAGTAGCAAGGCTTCATCTGAAGGGACACGCCGTTTCAGCCTAGTGAGCCCTGGCAGTTCCGACAGACGCTGCCCTTCCGCTCCCCAGAGAGAGGAAAAGACACCTAAGAGCAATCCTCTGCAAGGACTTGCTAGCAGCACGGGGCTGTGGGCTGTTTTGAGAGCTCTGAGCAGCTACCTTGAGGGGAACAGATGTCAGGAAGGCCGGATGAGTGCATTGCTACACGCCTGCTGGGGGCCGGGGGGTGGGAGGCTCTAATGGAAACACCTGCCTCAACTGGAAGAGCAGACCACAGACTGCAGGGCTCTGGAGGGCTAGTCCTGGTTCTAACACCAGCAGCAACTTCTCCCTGATGAATATTATGGGTGGGCTCCCATTCAGACAACCCGACATCTCCTATGGGCAGACAGCCAAGAGTTGCATCACGCTGTGCTGCCACGAAACTGGTGGCATCTTCCCTTACCATCTGAGCATGGCTGAAGAGACACCAACTGCCCCAGCAATTTCTGTGACCATAAACTCATGTCAGGATGGAGGAACGGAGCCTGGAGTCTGCAGTATCTCTGGCCTCCCCATCCACTGACAGAGGGACCAAAGCCCCAGACTCCTGGGCTCTCTGCAGCTAGGACCTAGGCTGCTGCCTGATGTACTGTTACATCCGGCTCCTTCCCAGTGTCAAGTAACCGCTGCTATGAGTGAGTTTCCTTTCATCATAACCATACAATCCTGCTTACCACTGCTCCAAGGACCTTGTATTGACTGTGCAGTCCCTTCTGCTAAGACGTTGGGGACAGGGGATCATCATTTGCAAGGTCCACCTGAAAGAAGCCACCACTCTTGGGAGCAGGTCAGACCCCAGAGAGGATACCAGCGGCTCTCTCGTGTAGCAGAGCTCACGCTCATTCTTTGGAGGGCTCCTCTCCGGTCAGACCTGCTTGGCTCTGATGAGACCTCTCCCCCTGCTCCTGCCCTTCCCAGAATAAGAAGGACCCGTCTCTCTACGGAAGCTGTGCTCTGAGCATCGCCTCGTGTCCAAGGTGAGATTTCTCTTGCCCGGCCTGGACCCCTGGCCTCTAAACCCTGCCCAAATCTTTTGAGGAGGGAGAGGATGAATCACGAGAGAGAAAGTTGTCTCTCAGGGGAAACCTGAGTAAAAACCCCACAAGGCTCTCAAGCGTCTGCGGGGCCTTCTTCTGGAGGATCCTAACAGCCTGGAGCCGCTACTGATCTGTCACGAGTAGACAGTGAGCCACCAGTCTCTGCTGCTTGCCTATGGCCTCCTTCAGGATCTGTATGCAGAAGGATAACCTCATCTGAATGCACACCATGCATGCCTGCATCCAAGTTGACCTCCTGGCAGGCAAAGTCTTTAAAGTTTTGGGATGTCCTTTTGTCAACACCAGATTTTTGAGAAGCGGCCCAGCCTCAACACAGTCTGTCTCCCTTTCTGTGACAGACTCCAACGGGAAATTAAGGAGGGAGAAGCGACTGCTGGGTTAGAATCAGAGACCTCACTGCTACAAAACGCCACTCCGCTGCCCTAGTGAGAGGCTCAGGCCTGTTACCCTAGACTTGTGTGGTGTCAGGGTTGCCAGGAGTTTTTCTTGGGGGTTAGATTATGGATTTGTCTAAGGTGGTTTGGATAGAGGTGATCCTGCCTCAGGCAGGGGGCTGGATGGGTTGACCTCTCAAGGTCCCCTCCAGCCCCGCTTCTCTGTGATCCTATGACTTCTTTGGATGTTCACATGCAGAATGGAGCTTTTCCAGAACCAGACATAGTTGCGAGTACTACCGCTTTAAATTGCTCATGCCCCAACATAGAGCACGCTGTAGCATGTGCTGTATTTTTGACCACAAGGTCCATCAGCGCTTCACACAAATGGAGAGATTGGAGTAGAGCTAAGAGTAGGACACCTTAAAAAAATGGAAGAGTATCAAACATGAAATAAGTTGACCATTTATAGAGTGATACTCACTTGAGATTGAAAGCAGCCAAATAGATGTGTGCAGCAGGGACAAATATGGTACAAATCAGTTATAACAGTCAAAAGCCATTCCTGTTACACTACCAGAAAAAATATTAAGCACTCAATGGGCAATAACCATATGCTCTCAGTGTTCAGGAAATGCTCAGAGCGACCAGGGTGAAAGCTCAGGTCAAGGAAGGTTGCAGCTATAAGAGGGCTTTTGGAATTGCAATTCTACCATATGGAAAGAACGGAAAGTGGGTTTGCTTCAAATGAGGACACCATGTGTGCTTTGCCTTTGCTCAGCTGCTTGAAGCCAGCTGGGGAAGAGCAAGGCAGGCTAACCCCACTGTGTCCCAGAGGATGGGCCTCAAACTCAACTGCGGAGAAATCACGGAGGCGGTCGTTCCACCTCTGTGGGATAGACGATGCTGGCTAAACACAGCGGAGGACTCCAAGACATCCCAAAGCCATCTGGTGCTCAGGGATGGCCCCTTTGTGACCACACTCCCTTATGGAGCCCAGGTCTTGCTTTCACATACAACACAGCTCCAGAGAGTATATGATGGGGTGGCCAGAATTCCTTCTGAAAGTCCCCAAAAATCAGACAACTGATTCCCCTTGCCCCCAGTCCACTCCTGGATCCTGGGTGACCTGTGTGGAACCGGGGGGAACCCTCATGCCACATAGTCAGAAACCCAGTAACCCTGCGTCACTGTTGGCTCTCACTGTTGGGCGGTCCAGGGCCGCAGACATGAGCCGACCAAGGGAGAAGGAACCCGATCCTGATCCTATGCTTGTTCTAACCCAATGTTGCTCTGTACCAGTTGTTTATTCCCAACCAGAGGTGAGCTCATGCTAAGGCTTCGCACTTGATCAGACCAGGGTGTCCACAACCTTGCTGGACTGAGCCCTTAGATTCAACAAACAACTGCAGAGTTGTTAAAAAGGAGCATCAGTTCACCTGTCCCCTCCCTGATGCACCCAACACACACATTTTTGACCACCAGGACTCAACAGCAGACATAACCATTGATCTAACATCCCACATGTTATGTCTGGTGTAGGCCACTGTCAGGCACTGGTGTGCAATCACATATAGGCCAACTATGGCTATGGAGGCTACCAACATTGTTTCCCACACTTCTGTCTCCAGGGCGAGGGTTAGGTTGCAGTTCGTTTCCACCTCTTCCTTCCACCATCGTTCTTTTAAAACAAGAACGCCCAAAGGGCTCCCTTTTCCTTACAGCACTAGCACACCTGAGGGAAAACGTTTCCTACTCATGTGGCAAATAGCAAGGTCTTAGTTCCAAAGAGCGTAACGGGAACTCTGGAAAATTTGGACATGCGATTCAAGAGCCAATCTGGATAGGAATGACAAAATGTCAGTTCGATTTGGTGGGTTGGCTTGGGGTGGGCTAAAAGTGAGCCTGAATTACAGCCATGTCAGAGAAGAGTACATCTTGGCTCTGGAAAAATGCAGGTTGTGTCTCACCTTCCATCCTTTTGCTTTCCCTGGTCTACAACTTGTGTCACGTTGCTGTGGCAGACACTGGGCCTAGGCTGTAGGCAGCTGTTAGACACAGCAACACACAGCTCCCCACCCCTACACCAGCCTGTGTCTAAAAAGAGACCAAGGTGAGGGGGTAAAAAGGGCCAGGAGGAGGGATCACTCAGAAGGGTGTCTGAAAGCCACTGAACATCCCGCTAGAAACGTCATCCCACCTAACTGGAGAGGACAAATTCACCCTGGAACATGCATTTGTGAACCATCCTGCTCTGGCTGCAGGATGTTAAGTGAGGATGGCTTTCATGTCTCCTAGCTGTTGTTCCATGCTTGACCATCTATGGAGAAGGTCTTCTCTACGCTCTCATCTATCAGGGATGTTCTGGCTTGCTGGGAGATGCTGAGTAGTTTTCGGGAGCATGGCTATTTGTGTGGGGGGCTGGGTTAGAGCACATGATGTTGGGGGAGATGGCCTTCAAAAGAACCCCTACCTTAGAGAGCTACCTCTTTGGCGGACAGGTACAGACATGTGGTTAGAGGTCCTGAGCCCAGAGACACATGGGCCATATTATTGCGATCCCACTGTCATGGGAGAACGTCCTTTGGCTGAGATAACACCTAGCCCACAACAGCAGGAGATCCAGGCTGCTGTTATCTTTGCCTCCATTTTACAGAGGAGGAAACCAAGGGAGGTGAGCCCTTCAAGCCCAGATGTAGACGCCAGGTCTCCTGCCATCCAGCCCACATCTCATGCTACTGCCGTAATCCCCCAGTGGAAGCTCACAGCCCAGAATCAGATGCCCACGCATCCGGGTCCCAGTTGGCCCAGATCAGTCAGGAGGCCTCTCAAAACTCCTCCAGACCTCAGCCAGACCCCAGTGCGGGCAAAGCCCAGACCGTGTCCTCACGCAACACTCAGCAGGGAATAATAAGACTCGTGCTCACCTTGGTCAGGAGCGATGCACTCGCACTTGTACATGGTGATGTAGTCCGGCCTGAAGTCTGAATTGATGGGGTAATAGTTGAAGGCTCCGATCATCTTCTTGATGGCGTCGTAGATGAAGATGAAGCTGATGAGGGTGGAGAAGCCCTCCTCAGTGAAGCGTGTGACGTACTTTATAATGAAGCTGGCATCAGTGGCCACCAGAATAAGGCACTGCAGGGCGGAGTGGAGGCCGATCCACAGGCGAAACTCCATGTAGTCGATGCTGTTGCCTCTGTAATGGGGCACACCCAAAGGGCATCACACAACAACAGGGTTGGCCCGTTCCAACAGTGCAGGGAGACCAAGGCCCAGGGAAAGGTGTCACCGTACGGGAACGGAGGAAGAGCCCTCACAATTATCCAGTTAATGGTTTTCCTAAAGCCCTCACTTCCCCATGCTCCCATGCTCATAGACCCACCATGACAGAGAACAGGTTTTTAGCCTCTCTGTCTAGGGCAGCAACCCAGACCCAGAGCCCATCAGGCTCAGATGCACAAGGATTTTTAGGCCTTCAGGGTTGGGACTCCCTCCACCCCCCTGGGCATGGAGGCAGGCTGGGCTGGGAGGCTGGGTCCATCCCTTCACCTACTTGCTGAAATCGAAGAGGAGCTTCTCGAATATGAGAATGGGTCCTGTGCTGCTCAGGATGATGAGTGGCTGCCCGGCAAAGAAACAGAACACTGAGCCCGCCATTGCCGTGCCGAGGAAGCTCTCCATGACACCCTGGAGAAGGAGAGGGGCCAAAGTCTCAATGTAGGGATGAGAGATGGGTGAGCTGGGCTGCCCCCTCACACAAGGGACCATGGGTGGTGGCCAGACTGCAGGAGTGCTGAGAACAGGGCACAGCGATGGGTGCCAGCTCTCTCACCTGTCCTCCCTCTCTGTGGTACAGATCATTAATCCCTTCCCTCCACCTTGTCTCCTCCAGACAGAGGCCAGTGGGTTGGGGTTGCATGGGGAAGAGGTGAATTAAGGCCTGGGTGTCTTACAGGCCTTTCAAGGACTCTGTTGTGTATAGGCACATGCTAAAAGGCAATAAGGGCACTAATTTGGGCTGCGGGGGGAGAAGTTGGGATACTTCTCGGGCTCAGATTTGGAGGGAATGTGTCTTCCCATCAAGGGTTAGGATCTGCTCTTGGCTGAGCAGGGGCAGTTCACAGAGAAGGAGCAGGAAGGACTTTTTTCAGGGCAGCTGGGCAGGCATGTAGCCAGTGTGGCAAAATGCCATCTTGGTCTCTTCCTGGACCAGGTGCGGCTGGTGAACTCAGACTGGTGGGTGGTGGAGCTTCTCACGGGAGCAGGGAGGCAGGGTTTGCAGCCAGCCAGGCACTTCAGCCAGTAGCGGGGAGGCTGTAACGATCCCCCAACTCCCGTGGGATGCTCCACCGTCCCACCAGTCTGAGTTCACCAGCCGTGCCTGTCCCAGACTCTGCTATAAGGTTTTTCCTTGCCATTGTCTCCTCACCTGCTTGTCAATCTGGTTGCCTCAGGTTACGGCTACTATGTGACCTCAAGCAGGTACGGGGGAAGTGAACCTAGTCTCTTTTGTTTTATCCCTAACCTCATGGCAGAGGGGTAGTGGCTCAAGAGATGTCAATCTCTGAGTTGACCAGTGATGCTTTTTAAATTGGTTGGTTAGCCTTAAACAACACCTGCCCTGATTGGACTTGGAAGGTGTGATCAAAAAAGTTTATTTAAGAGCCCCTTCTTCCTGGAGGAAGGATAGCCATTTTGGAAAGCATGGAATAAGCTCACAGCCGCTGGGGCTCTGCTGGGCTCCAGATGAGCAGGGAGGGCCATTTTGGGGAACATGTGAGCAACTGCCCAGGCACAGAGACGGAGATCTCTCTCTGGAAACTCACTGACACACCATGAAGTGCTTGCCTCCAGAGGAAAGTTCAAGCAGCCTCTGGATGATACTTGTGAGTAACTTGCCTAAACCTTATCTAAAAATATAGCTTGCTGTCAAGAAGATACATGTTTAAAGGCTACCTAGCCACACTGTTTGCTCTAAAGTTATTCTTTGATATTTCTCTAACCTGTACCCTTTCCCAAGCCTACTCTCTGTAACCAATAAAGGTCTCCACTGTATCAAGCATGGTAGACTCATTGGGAGATGGTTTGGGCATGCCTTTTTTTATTCCCTTGGCTTGGATGACCAAGGGAGGCTACTTTTTGTGCCTCAGGCTAAGGGAAGCACCCTGAGTTCTCACAGCAGGTGAAGTACTCTCAATGTCTACAAGGCCTGTGTATCCCAGGGGGCACAGGGATGAAGACAGACCAGAACCCCTGGGTGGTGGCAACAGTGGCCCCAGGCTTGCAGGTGTGCTCCAGGAAGGGGGCCAGCCAGATGTGAGGTGCCCCAGGGAGGCACTCAGAGTTTGCTAGGTGGTCTGGCACAGTGTTGTGGGTGGTTCAGCACAGGAGCACCTGCTACTGACCTGCCATAGCCAGCACACAGACTGGTCAGGCACTGGCACTGGGGGTGGGGCATGTGGGCAGTGAAATCTGCCCCGCTGGGTGTCTCACAGCCCAAAGCAGCTGATGCACAGGTTTTACACCAAACCAAACTCCAGCACAGCTTCTGGCTTGAGCCCATGTCTACCAACTCCCCTCCTCCTCCATGTGGCTGGAGCACTTCTCAGCTTTACCTGGTAGTTGTCCGTTGCATCGCCAAGCAACCCCCCGAAGGTGATGGCATTAGTGATGCAGCCCAGGTAGATGAAAAGGATGGCAGAGATCGACTGGATGTGGAAGCCTTCATAGAAATCACTCAGGAACCAGGGCAGCTTCCTCTTGATATCCAAGTACAGGCCCCCACAAAACCTGGAAGAAGGAGGTGGAAAGATCTGCCTTGCAGCCATGCTGTGAGCCCCCAGCCCAAGGAGCTCACTTCCAGGTGCCCAAGAGCAGCTCCACACAACCCACAAGGAAGGACAAGCAAACACGTGAGACCTCTGCGGCACTGGTGTGTGTCAGGGAGTGCGTTCAGTGGCCAAGACTCCTCTGTGGCCCTCCCCTGATAACTGCTCTTGGATTTCTGCTCCACACCTACTTTAAAACCAACTGCCTGAGAGAGGCAGCAGTATTTTTATTCGGGCAGCACTGAGAGAGTTGAGTGACTTCCCAGCCCATCATCATCTGCTAATCTATCTCCCCTCCACAAGCATTAACCCCCCTCCATTCTTTTTACTGGTCCCGATGTTCCACTGTTCAAAATACCCTTTCCTCTGCAAAGCTTTCTGTCTGTTAGCCATTCCTGGCAATGCCAATCTTTTCTTTCATAGCCCCGAGAATTTTTTTTTTTAGTTCTGGCTAAAAACCTTTCCTCAGGTGTGCTCATATTAACTCAGGTGGGGAAACAACTGGCCGTGAAGGACTGGAGGCACGGCCAGGCTGTCCAGGAAGGCTAGATTTTATTTTAGCACTCTGAGAAAGAGAGAAACCATAATGCCCACAGGACTAACGACACAG
Source organism: Crocodylus siamensis (assembly GCF_052110815.1). NCBI lineage: Eukaryota > Metazoa > Chordata > Crocodylia > Crocodylidae > Crocodylus > Crocodylus siamensis. The sequence continues at coordinate 30,698,713 of NC_143400.1, forward strand.
TATCTCTTGACTATTTTCTGCCTGGTTTGCTGTGGTTTTTTATACTTAGTACAAAACCTAGCAAATTGGTGCACGTGCCAATGGTTAGACTTGTTTTAGCTTTGATCTTAAATGTTGCATCCCTTGACCCGCCCGCCTCAGTGCAAAGGTGATCAAACCAGTGTTCTCAGTGCACAGAGCTCTGGTGGGCCCTTGGGGTGCTGAGGCCTTGCAAACCATTTAAGCACCTGAGGTACTACCTACCTGCCCGTCCAGAGAAGCTCCTCCCCGACTTCGTGTGCAGCTGGCATCTCTCCATCGTCACTGCCACTGCCACCCCCTCCACCGCTGCTGCCTCCGGCTGCTCCGCCAGCCACACCATTCATTTGCCCTGCCTCGTTCAGGGAGAACACAGACTTCCTGAAAGCATACAAGAGGCTCTGCTTTCTGGAGACCTTGCTGCACGTCTGCCCAGGCCAGTCTTTTGTGTAAAGTGCCAGACTCTGGAGTCAGGTGAGAATTTCAGCTCTCAAGCCGCATGGCTTGTAGGGGCTAACAAAATAAGACCCCACCAAGCCTCAAAACCTAGAGGACCAACTGAGAGCCCTCCAAAGTCTAGTTAAAAAACAAACCCTTCGGATTTCCAGAGACCACTCTGAATGGAGCCATGGACTCTTTTTTATGTGAGTTAGGTCCTTAGCTCAGGTCCCACCTGAGCTCCTCACAGTCAGAACTGGCCAGGACTTGCCCCATCCTGCCAGAACTTTTCAAGGTTTCACACAGTTCCCCATCCCCAGTTGGTGATTCAGCCTCCATCGCATAAGTTGCCCAGAAATTCCTGGCCTTGGGAAAGTGCTTTGAACAAACTGTTGTGGACACCTGTACACTCCTCTGCATAAGTTGGATTTGGGTGATGCATCAGTTCCTAGTGATAAGCCATTTATATTTGACTAATTCCCAGCGAGTCCCTTATAGCCCTTGGGCTTTGCTTCCTGGCTGTCTGGAAAGTACATTTCCTTGGATTAGCTCTTGCATGAAATGCTGCCATCTAGGCTTCACCAAGGAGATGGCACTTGGGTCAATCTAGAATGGCACATCGAACAATATTATAGGGACAGTTTCGACAAGGATCGAGCTGGCTTTCCTATCAGAAGGAATAACCTGCTAGGCTAGTTGGGAACAAGCTAGTAAAGGTTCCACAACTAAAGCACCACGGTTCATCCATTTCAAATGGGGGTTTGTTTCTGCAAATACAGTTTAGCTCTGGGTACCGTGAAATGCATCTGCTCACATTGCTGAGCTGCTTATGCTCATTGGCCTCTGGCTAACACCAGGACCTGTCACTAGACTTAGTCATAATTCACCACTCTAACTTGCTGCAGAGTCAAGCTTGCTATGCTGCTCATAGCAACTCTTAGCTTTTTAAAGCACCCACTTCATAGCACTTGACGAGGGAGGTCAGCGTCGCTACTCTCCGTTTCCACAGGGACGTGTGGACGTGACTTCCCAAAGTCACACACCAGGCTGGAAGTCTAGCAGGCGATACACCCTGCTTCTCCCGAGTGCCCGATTTCTGGCTTGTCACTAGCAGCCCCGTACCTCTTGTCAGCAGATGGCAGTTTCTTGGGGGGCTCTATTCGGATGTTGGGATCCCACTCGCCAGGTGGCAGGACAATAACTTCATCCAGAAATTCATCGATCCCCGCGATCAGGTCTTCTCGGTCCCTGGCTTTGTAGGCAACATCACTGAAGAGCTGGATATCAACAGAGACAACAAACTTTTCGCTCAAAAGACCCCAGCTTCAGCTACTCCCTGTGCCTAGCTCACACTTTAGATCACTGCAGAGGTTGTCTCACTCCTTGCTGGTGTGAAAACGGTGCCAGTGAATGCTACTTAGACAATGTAGGCCCTCCTGGCTGTTACCACAGTGCAGGCTGTGGACATCGGGAATGCCACAATGCAGCTGGGACAGAACTTATCCTTCTGCTCCAAAACCACAGTCCCCCAGCATGGGGCAACTGACAACTGACGCCCAGGAAAAAGCCAACCTATTAAATAGGTACTTTGCGTCAGTCTTTCATCAGTCCCATGGGACGCCCATGCCTGCTATGGGACAGGGAGATCCGGGTGATGGGGATCCCCTACCCTCCATAAATGCTGACCTCATGAAGGAACACCTTGAGAAGCTGGATACCTTCAAGTCAGCTGGCCCGGACAACCTGCACCCCAGGGTACTCAAGGAGCTGGCGAGCGTCATAGCCCAGCCCCTGGCACGGATCTTTGAAAACTCCTGGCGCTCTGGTGTAGTGCCCGAAGACTGGAAGAAGGCCAATGTGGTGCCGATCTTCAAGAAAGGGAGGAGAGTGGATCCGGCTAACTGCAGGCCCATTAGCCTGACTTCTATCCTGGGGAAGATCTTAGAAAAGTTTATTAAGGAGGCCATCCTTGAGGGACTGGCCCAGGCTAACATCCTAAGGGATAGCCAGCACGGGTTTGTTGCGGGTAGGTCTTATTTGACCAATCTCATTTCCTTCTATGACCAGGTGACCTATCACCTGGACGAGGGAGAAGAGATTGATGTCATATATCTTGACTTCAAAAAAGCCTTTGATCTGGTACCCCACAATCACCTCTTGGCCAAACTGGCCAGTTGTGGCCTTGGCTCCACCACGATCCGCTGGCTGGGAAATTGGCTCCGTGGTCGGACCCAGAGGGTTGTAATCGATGGCAGTCACTCATCGTGGTGCCCTGTGACCAGTGGGGTCCCCCAAGGCTCTGTCCTTGGACCCATACTGTTCAACATCTTCATTAACGATGTGGACATTGGAGTTAGGAGTGGACTGGCCAAGTTCGCCAATGACACCAAACTTTGGGGCAAAGCATCCACACCAGAAGATAGGCGGGTGATCCAGGCTGACCTGGACAAGCTCAGCAAACGGGCGGACGAGAACCTCATGGTGTTTAACACCGAAAAATGCAAGGTTCTCCACCTTGGGAGGAAAAACCTGCAGCACCCTTATAGGCTCGGCAGTGCTACGTTGGTTAGCACTACAGAAGAAAGAGACTTGGGGGTCATCATTGACCACAAGATGAACATGAGCCTCCAATGCGATGCTGCTGCTAGTAAAGCGACCAAAACGCTGGCGTGCATCCATAGATGCTTCTCAAGCAAATCCCGGGACGTCATTCTCCCCTTGTACTCGGCCTTCGTGAGGCCGCAGCTGGAGTACTGCGTCCAGTTTTGGGCTCCACAATTCAAAAAGGATGTGGAGAAGCTTGAGAGAGTCCAGAGGAGAGCCACGTGCATGATCAGAGGTCAGGAAAACAGATCTTACGATGACAGGCTGAGAGCCATGGGACTCTTTAGCCTGGAAAAGCGCAGGCTCAGGGGTGATCTGATGGCCACCTATAAGTTTATCAGGGGTGACCACCAGGATCTGGGGGAACGTCTGTTCACCAGAGCACCCCAAGGGATGATGAGGTCGAACAGTCACAAACTCCTGCAAGACCGTTTCAGGCTGGACATAAGGAAGAATTTCTTTACTGTCCGAGCCCCCAAGGTCTGGAACAGTCTGCCAGCAGAGGTGGTTCAAGCACCTACATTGAACACCTTCAAGAGTAAATTGGATGCTTATCTTGCTGGGCTCCTATGACCCCAGCTGACTTCCTGCCCTTTGGGCAGGGGGCTGGACTCGATGATCTCCCGAGGTCCCTTCCAGCCCTAATGTCTATGAAATCTATGAAATATAAGCCGCAAAAGGATGAGCAGAGCACAAAGAAGCCTCTAACACACACCGAGATGTGATCCAGAGGTGGGTCCTGGCAGGAGCACACCCATAGTGGCACACATGTGGGCAGAACAAAGGTGTGACGGCACAAGGATGAAACTGCTTCTTAGCTTGATCCGGCTCAGCTGCAGTTGCTGTGTCTTGACAGCTATTACCACCCATGCTAGCCAGATGAAAGAATGTCGTGCCAGGCTGTGCTAAACTCCTGTGTGCACTTTGCTGGACAGATACACCCCTATACTCGCACTTTCTACACACACGCCCACACACACACATAAATCTGCTTTATTTTAGTAATTTAAAGTGAATTCTCGTGCACACCAGATGCTCAGCTCTTGGCAACTGGACTACAGTGAAACCGCACAGATTTTCAGCGGTCAGTTTGGCCGCCTGGCTTTAATCCCGGCTCTGGGGGAGCGTGTCCCTCCAAGCTGGGGAACGTACGTATGGAATGGATGCCTGGATGGGGTGCACGTGAAGGGGATGTTTCCTGAGCAGGCTTTGGTCATGCCTTGGGTACTTACGTCATCCACCATGAGGGTCGCGATGGCTCTGCCAATCTCATTGTAGGATTTTGCTTTTCCGGAAGGGCCCAGGAGAATAAAAAGGAACCTGATGCAAAAAGAGAGCGCTTGTGAGTCCATGGCTGGCCTGGCAATCAGCGCCAGGTTAATTCACAGCAGGGCCCAGCACACAGGATCTTGGCCTGGGGCATCTGGGGGAGAAGGCCATTTCAGTACCAACTGTAGGTGTTTGCAAAATGCGGGAACAGGCCTTGGGAGTTTTGCTGCTTGGTTATCTCGGTAAAGGACCTGATCCAAACCTCACTGCTGTCCAATGGGGCATGGCCCACTGAGTTCAGTGAGAGCTGGACCGGACCTTTTATGCCTATGGCAATATGTGATAAAACATCAGGGCTCCCTGACCCCTGCCAGTGCCTGGGATAAATGGGGAGGTGAACGATTCTGCTAGTGGCCCTGACCAAGAGGAAGCGGTTCTTTCCCCGAAGAGCAGGGGCTGGTAGAGCTGCGTTCAGCCCTATTTACAGATGGAGAAGCTGAGGCAGATACAGGGAAGGGAGTTCCCCACCATTACAGACCAGATCAGCGGTGGAGCCAGAGAATGAACCCAGTAGTCCCGATTCCCTGAATACTGTGGGTTAAAAAAGGGTCCATTATCCCTTCGGCTCTGGGGGAGCTGTGTTGCTCTATTACCGTGGGCCACTTCTGTGAGCCACATGAGACATGACTTGGACCCCTCAGGAGCCCAGAGACCTGGAAAGAAAGTGCATTCCCACCTGTTTCTGAGGGCATTGCACGCTTCCCCGGTGCCTCGGTGCTGACCCTGAGACCCTTCCTGGGTCCTGGCCCAAGCCTGCTGGGTTTAACTGACCAGCAGCCTACCTGGTGGGGACAGGCACCTCCGTCACTCCACCCAGCATTGTCGCCTGCATAAGCCGCACGAAGGCCACGAAGGGCTTGTCGAGGAAATCCACTTCTCCCACCAGCACGTTGGAGGCCTCCGCGTCTTTGGGGATCTTCTTCATGAACTTGTTTTTCAGCTGTTCAAGGGACAAGGGGCATTTGTAACTGCTCCAATCGTCTGTCATTCTCATTTTGAGGACCTGTTTCTGGTAGATACTCACTAGTCCCAGCTGAGCTCTGTTAAGGAGTGGGCGCAGCTCCTCGCCCCCACCCATGTGGCTACGGTCTGTTCATAAGACCTACTGACTGGTGATGGGCACCTCCCACACGCGGCCAGGACCGCAGGGCTGACCTTTGCCGAAGCCTGACTCTCTCCCATGCTCCTATGACTCTGGGAGCTCAGGAGTCAGGAAATGCCATGAAGGCGCGACTCAGGATAACACCGCGAGCGATAGCAGAGCTGGGACTCGCCTGGACTCAAAACCGCACCTGTGCATGCACTCGCGTCCCACACACTTCAAACCCCATTTCTGTGCAAGCCAGGCCAGGTGGGCATGTGTGTCTGGGTGGATGTGAAGAGGGAGACTTTGCAGACAGAGACCTTCATGAATCAGTACTGATATATGGTGTGCCATCTGCACAGCGCTAGCAAAATGAGAGCCAACGTGCTTATGCTCTGCTCTGACTGCAAGCTTTCCTTTACCTCTTCTTCCAAGCCCATGGGCCCCATTGGCTCCCTTCACAAAAAATGGGAAAAGACCTCAGGGCCCTGTAGTTCCTGTCTTGAGCTTCTGCTTTGCAGCTCTTTCCTGCCCCCGCCACCTCAGAAAAGTTCCCTTAGGGCGGAAGACAATTCACGGTTCCAGGAGGCCTCGTTGTATCAATTCTTCCCTGGGTCTCCTGTCCCCTGCAGCCCTTTCATTATTCTCCATCTGAAAGGGTACAATGCAAAGCCAGGCAGGGTGTTATTATAATCTATATTGCCAGCATGAGGAGAGGCATGTGAGCCAAGCAGCAGGCTCACCCTCTTCTTCTAAGCTTTTAAATCCAAATGGAAAAAAATCATCGTCATAACACAACTCCTCCAAGGCAGCTCGGCATAAGTGAGAGCGCCGACTAAGCTTCACTTAAAACTTAAAAAGTCCCTTTGTAGTGGGTCTAAGAGGCTGATTAAAACCCGGCATTCTTAGGAACTAAATGCTTTGCATATCTTAGTGTTAACTCTCTGTGCACCGTGGCTAGAGGCGATATTGCAGAGGCAGATGCCATGTGCTCAGCTGCTGCGACTTGCTCCAAATGCCAACCAGTCCCTCCATCCTGGTTGCCAGCAGAGTTGGAGCCCATCCAGCAGGCTGCTTTCCTGTGGCCCCTTTGCCTGAGCACCCAAGCAGATGCTACTCTCCCCTCCTGCTTGTGACAGTCGCTCTATGCTTCCCGTTTCACAACAGAAGGCAGCTCTAAAGGCCGTTTGGGTCACAAGGCTTGGAAAGGAGTGAGCAGAGATTTGGCAAAGGCACCCAGAGGCATCCTCCGGCTGGCAACTGAGGCAAGACCAGTCCCTATGGCGAACATGATGGGATTCCCTACTGGGCATCACCAGTTTGTAGAGCATCAGGGTGTGAATCAAAAGGTGACCTGTTTCACCTCCCTCATGCTTCCTGGGACCCACAAAGGCCGTCTGCCTTTGCCTGTGGAAATGTAACTGCGATGCTGCCCATTAGACCATGGCAGATGAAGTTCAGTGGAGCAGGCTAGACGCAGGACCCACCTCCCACTCATACGCCACTAATGCTTCTCTACACAAGCTGACTTTTGCCAGGAAAGTCAGGATTCAGAGATGGAGGAAGCAGATGGGTTGGATGGGACGGCTGCCCTTTATCCAGTCCCCACGTTAGGAGCTATAGCAGAGGCAGCTCCCTGATGTGTGGACTGCGTGACAGTCAGAAGTGCCGCGACCTCTTGTTTGGTTACTAGAAAAGCACACAGCTTTTCACTAGAGTGCATGTCACATGAGGCCGGGGTGCGCCCTTGCCCTTTGGTGCCTGAGGCAGGCACCACCCAACATTCACTGTCCCAGGCAACAACGAGGTGGGAAAGGACCCGTGTCCCTTTCCCTGTCCCTCCTGCTTCCATCCTTTGCTGGTTTCTCCATGAACAAACTTCCTCTGACCCATGCGCTGCTGGTGGCACCTTTCTTTATGCCAGCCAGAGTGGCGGCTCGTTACCATACATAGTGATAATTTTTTCACATCAGCCATCAGCTTTAAATGAAGCACTTATAAATCAGTCTATGCATGTGGTTACAGTTGTTAGGGACTCCCTCAGCCTTGCACTCACAAGCCATTCTGGTTATGCTAAGCTTAGCTGCAGCGTGCAAAGGGGTTTCGGGAGGTGCTGACAATTTCGAACCATTTTGCATTAACTTCTCTGCCTAGTTGTAAAAGGACAAGTGCCATTGGCATTCCCTGCTGCTGTGTCACTTCCCAGTTTGTCAGGGACATGCAGCATGAGCAGACATTTCACCATTTGTTCCTGCAACACCCTCATACTTTGATGACTCTTTGGATGGGCAAAGCAGAGGAACGGTGCATCTGGGCACCTTTGGCTTCCATCAAACCATTTGTTTCCCCAGCATGGCACGTTCTGATTAACAGAAAGACAAGAGGCTGGTCACACCTTGTCCCACCCATTCCAGAAAGGCCTCGAAAGCCCAACACATGTTCCTGTTAAAATGCAGTGGGAGAAGGGTATCTTGGGGTCTGCATTTGGGACCAGGTCTTTGAGGGCAGGAAACATGATTCTCCAAGGAGGGGATGATGTCTTCTTCACTTCCACACTGTCTTAGCCTCTGGCTAGCAACTGAACCAACTGCACTTGGCTGTCTGGAGCTCTGCATATTTCCAGAATTGTACCGGGCCTTGTTTTAGCACATACGGGCTAAGAGTCGGCAGCAGCACCTGTACAGGGATGTTTTGTGAAGCTTCCAGGGAGGCCAGCAAGGTTTATAACTGGCAGGATGGCAAAGAGATTCAGACCTGCTTTTAGGGCAGTATCCTGGGTACATTCTGGAAGCCTCATTCAGGCAAAACTCTTGCTAAGGCAAGCCTAGCCTATGTTGGAAGCAAAGCATGCAAATACACCTAAAATGGACTTAAAATACAGCCAACACCAGGAGCCTTGCCCGGACAATGTTTCTCCATTGTCTTTACCGACAACAAAAGTGTGCGTCTCAACAATAAATACAGGTTTTTCCCCATGTTTCCTATCAAATGCCCAGGCTTTACAGTGGCAGTACAGGTATATGAAGGTATAGTCATTATGCACCTTGCAATTCAAATCCTGCAGAGTCCTACCCCTGCTCAGACCCTGAGCCAGTAGCAGAAGTAGGCTCTTATCTTCTACATGGGTCCAGGAACAAGAAGGAGGTATGGTCACATGCACACGTTGTGCACTGCCTATTCCCCTTGTTGGATGAACCATGACCCGTGTCCAGAACAGCTATTTACTGCTGTGGAACAAGTCAGCAGCTTCCTGCTGCTGACAATTACTGTATTGGCTCTAAAGTGCATGTGTACCCACCCACACACACAAGCAGAGGTTTCACTACAGCTCTAGCCACTCTGATGATGGGCGTTTTGGCCAACTGAATATTGCAGGGTTTGACCTCTCAGAAACAACCAGGGAGGGAAAACACAAATAATCTCCCTTAACAGCTAGGCACTTTGCCATACTGTTAGTGGAAATGAAGTGACCCTTGTTGCTCCATTGCACGATATGATAAATAATTGTGATAACTGGCAAACTCCTTAACTTCACCTTTAGAGCCAGACATAGTTCTCACTGGAGAATAAATGAGGTGCTGCTATACTGTTGAGACCCACGTGCTATGACTATATGAATAACCATCCTCCCCAACTTCACTTCTCACCCTTACCTCTTCCCATATGCCTTGTTACCCAGAACTTCCTCAGCAAAACTATTGTAACTCTGTGGAGAAAATTACTGCCTCTTGCTATGAAGCCCGGCTACCAATTAAATTGCTGAGTTGATGTTTATGACCCAGCAGTAGGCATCCTACTCGAGCATGGAGATAAAACCATGATGGACGTATACCCACCTCCTCACCATATGGATCCAGACAGCTCTTAAAAACTGCGCAAAAACATCACCGGTGTCTGACTGCACAAAAACATCACCGGTGAGTATAAAAAATACCTGCCTAGCAGCAGCACCTACAACATGGTCACTAAGGAATTTTGTAAAGAACAGCCTGGCAATTTTGTGAGTCATTATCATCAACCCTAGGACTCCTGGTGTTTTGGAGTTTTTTTTAAAGGACTCTGCATACTTTTTAAAAGGCTGGGCTGCTGGTGCACTGAGAATACTGCTTATCAAGGTAGCCATCTATAATGCCCACTCACTGCTTCTCTTAATTTTCGACTTAAATAATCAACTTTTTCCAAAAGTGACCATTTTGTTTGGTTCTGCTTCACACAATGGTCACAGCCAAAAGAGGCTATCCATATAAATTATCAACATAAATAACAACGACTTATTCCAGAGGAAGTCACATGAAAATTTGGAAGGTCAAGTAGTCACCTGCCCACGTGCATCTCCCATGAAACAAATGTGACTACAGAGAAGTGCATTTCCAGTGTCCAAGTGACCTAACAGAACATGCTGTTGAGGGATACCTCTGGGAAACCATCCTTTGTTGGATTGTGAAAACCAGGCACTTAGGAACAGTGCAGTTTTCAGCCTGGTACAAGCCAGTTGTGCATCCTGTCTCATTTCCTGCGTCCAGCGGGCACCAACTAACCGACACGACTCCAAGGAGGATGTCAAGACCCCCACAGCAGACAATACTTCTATAGGAGAAGTCTCTTCTTCACCTCAGGCCACTAGTTCTTGGCATATACCTAGAAACACTGCTGCCCAGACCATTCAATTGTTTTCATCCTATCTGATCTACCTGCAGAATACACTCATTATCCACAAAAGCATCCTCTAGTCCTCCTTGGCAGGCTACCATGTGGATGGCTTCCATCACATCACGTGGCAACACATTACACAGGGTCATTGTATTGTGTGTGCCAAGGCATTTCCTTTTTATTACTTTTTAATGTATCACCCCATTGTTTCACTGCACGTTGGCCTGTACACCAAGACAAAGAGCTTGGTAGAGTCATAAAGGCATTCAGCATCCGTGAGATCATCTGAAAAGGTAGGAGTGAAAATACCTAGGGGACATATTTGGTCAATCTACAGGGTGCATAGATGAGGAGGGGATGTGAAAGATTTCCTTCTACAGGCTATTTCACAACTGTCTGCTCAAAGGATTTTTGCAGCTTTCTCTGAGGTCTCAGGTATGTGCTAGCAGGGAAAAGACCTCAGGACGCAATCCCCTTTTATTAGTGTTATGTTCCAATGGAGCTGTTCTCTCGGCCTGAAATAACTTGGACCTGGGTGACTAGGACTACAGCACTGGGGATGGCTGTGGGTTACTTTTAAATGCTTCTGCTAAAAGGAGGAGAATGAAAAACACATTTTTTTCTCATAATGGGAGACCATCTCTCATTGTGCTGTAGAAAACCTGGGTCCGAGAAAGGCTTCTAGAACTTACTACCTGATCTGTGCTTGGCGCCTCTGTAATGTCATTCATGCTTCGGCTCTGGGCATGGCCTAGGGAAGCAAAAAAAGGAAAGAAGACATGAGAAACCCTAGAGGCTACTATATAGGCTGCTATCCACAGATACATGGGCCTGTGACTGTTTTATGCCCTTCATCTCTGTGGTTGAGAAGCTGGTGGAATGGGGAATGGGGCCCCACAGTTGCTCATTTCTATAGGAGCCTGCATTCAAGTCCAGTTTATGAGGGCATCAATCTGGTGCAACTAAAATGGGCAGGTTCTGTATACAAAGTGGTATAACTGCAGGGACTGCCATATTTACACCAGGGTCGCTGAGATCTGATTCAGGCACCAAGCTGACCCTCAAGACTTTTCGAGCTATGCTGGCAAACCCCCCAGAGTGCCAGTGTAGCTTTGCCTAGGGGGAATTTAAACCAGTACTGCAGTCAGAAGAAGCTATGCTGCTGAAAGGACATTGCAGTCAATGTAACTGTGTCCGCATTTGGGTGCTGCCTGGCACAGCGATGCACCTCACCTGGTTGGTTTAAAGTTCCATGGGTTGTCTCTACAGAAGGTATAGTTACATCTTGGCCTGAAGTACAGACACCCTGAGTTACAACATGATGCCGGATCTTGATACCCTGCTGTGTACAGGGCTTCTCTGCAATGCTTTTGATTTACTATACTGTGACATTCTAGTTACTCATTATTAGGTCATCTGTGGCAGTACAGTGAACATTATTAGCCAGTTCACTGTAGCTAGTTTTGCTCTCTACCTTACCCCTAACTTAGTCAAGGGAAAGGTGAACTATAAAACTGAGGATAACTGCAGCAGAGACAAAACCCTTTATTAGGCCAACTAAATAGTTGGAAAAATTGTTCTGTGCAAGCTTTTGGGTATAAACACCATTCTTAAGGCATAGGAAGAGTCTACAGTTGTTTTGTGCTCTCCTGGATGGGACAGATGCCAGCATGCAAAAATGCAGGTCTCTGAAAATGCCAGTGTGGATCCCAAAGCTTGCAAAGAACAGTTTTTCCAACTATTTAGATGGTCTAATACAAGATACCACATTTACCCAAAGAACCTTCTCTACTGATGTCCTTAGATCAACACAGTTACAACCAACACCCCTGTTATACCTACTCAGCCTTTAAAAATATGTGCCATAAGATTACTGGGGAAGGTGTCACAGAAAGAGCTCCTGTGAGACGCTTCACCTTCTGATTATATGAAGTACTTGCTGTTAGTTATTGAACAGTGCAGCCTAATGGACTGATGCTTTATGAAGTATAACCCACCTCCAGCTCATCTCTTTCCATGCTAGGAATCTAAGGCTGGACTTAAAACACCATTAAGCAGGGCATTTTCTACTGGGCAGGGAGGGGGTGAGAATCTTTTCCTTTATAGGCTTTAGCCCAGTAAACTCTTCTAGGAGACAGGTGAGGCCCAGGGAAATGCTGCAATTTGCCATATGCAAGTCAGCAGCAAAACCCAAACCCCGGAGTAAGGACCTCAGCCCGGTGTCCACAGCCTCTCGAGGCCACTGCTGGACTTACGTAAACGTCCGTAACTTGCGCTCTGCCTCATGCGGAGATCTTCGGTGGAGCGGTGAAAGGCAGCTCCGGCAGCCGGGGTCCGGACAGGGCTGCGAACTGAGGGGAAAAGTGCACCGAGAGCTATCAGCACCTGTTCCAGAAGCAGCCCAGTCAGCCCCTTCCAGCCAGGGGTGTGCGTGACCAGCCGGGCTGGCTAAACCTGGCCCGGCTACTTGAGATTTCACAAAACTAATGACAGTTCGCAGAAGTTGGCTGCAATTTCTGCCTCCTCGCTCACTTTGGTCCTACTCAGAGTCATGTTTCTATTAGGAAGGGAGTGTCACTTCTGGGAGACACGCTGGATGTTTTCCAAGCCGGGCGACTTCTCTCATTTACGTTGCCCACTCCAAGGCCTGTGCATCACCAGACTCCCACTCAGACGCTATTTTGAGACCATAAATGTGATTTACCGATGCATGGGCCAGCGCTTGTGCTCTCTGAGCAGGACAGACTGTCACACACTGTCAGTACCCACTCAGCTCCTTGCACATGGGGCTTGTTCTCCAAAACACGCTTAAAACCCGATGGAAGAAACTGCAAATTTCCCAGGAAACAGAACTTGCTTGAGCACTCTGCTGAGATGGTGCGAGTCTAAAGAGCAAGCAGCTCGCTTCCCCCACTGCCATGTCAATCCTGCCAGTCTAACAAGGGCTTAAATGAAATACCCCCGACCCTATGGAGAACCAGCAGCCTGGGAGATACAGGGAGTGAGCCCTGGATCTGATCTCGCTTGCATCTTGGGGTAACTACACTGACCTTCGCTGGAGTACTTCCCAATTAACCATGATGCACACGAGCTTGAAGTCTGTTCTTTTGAGAAAGAAGGGGGTTGTCTGGAATAAAACTAGTGTTGGCATATTCAGTGCCTCTGGCCCATGTTCAGTACTACTGATAAACGAGGATGCTGTCCCATGACAGACAGCCAGGCAGATAGAGCTGTCTAGACCTCAAGAGTTTCCCAGGCTGGGGTAAATGCCATTTTTCCCCCACCAGGAGAAGAAAAAACTTGGAACTTCCCTTGGGGTGGAAATTCCAAAAATAACCATTTGGGGATCGGTGAAGGGAAAGCCAGGCCCATCTTCCAGCTCAGTGCTGATGTCTGTAGGGAATAACTACCACAGCACAACCCAAAGCTGGGCATCATTCAATTCCCAATACAGCTCTGCTGGTGGCACCGATGGGTATATCCTGCTTTTTAGAGAACTGCTCTTCCAACAAGCCTCAGTGTCTTACTGCTGACAATACAAGTGATTACAAGGAGAAGAGGTGTCCTGCTGCATGGGCCAAAGACCAAAAATCAGCTATCTGGGTCCTCAGTCCTAGCAATGGCTAAGCCCAAGGTCAGTTAGTCCAGGACCTATCCCGGGCTGGAAACACACCAATCCCTCTTTCCAATGGCTACGAGCAGAAACATCGTGCTCACAGACCGGGTTCACCTGTAGACAAAGCAGCCTGGAACCAGCAGGCAAAGCAGCCAATGCTACGGCATGTGAGTGCCGGCTTCCAGCAGTGCTCCCTGCCTATGAGGCTTGTAAAGGACCTGCCCCGGAAGCACAGGTCTCGCTGGCCTTTGCTTCCTTTGCCTTTTCTGCCAGTACCACCAGCAATGCAAGCTGAAGCTGCAAGAATGAAGTCAGGGGATGTGGGCCTCTCCTGAGACTCCAACTTGCTTTGTGCAAACAGCTGTTGGGGAGAGTAATTGTTCGGGTTTCCTGACAGCCTCCACAGGGTTTGAACGGGCTGCCTCGATCTTTGCATCTCATGACCCTACTGCTGGGGTAGCCCCTGGGTCCTGACCCTTCCACCAAGGTCCACCATTGGCGCCATCTGTCTCTCCCTGCCTACCAGAGCCGCTGACCATGTCCTTACCACTATGAGGTGGCATATAAGATCTGTGAAACAGCCTGACATCAAGACCAACGCCCCATGCCCCCCGGTACTGCTGAACTGCCCACTAAGCCTACTGGTCAAGGTGCAGGTGCAGCAGACTGAGGGAGCTGGGTCTCTCGCTTCTCTTCTGTGGGGAGAGGGCTTTCTTCTCCACTCCTCTCTTGCCCGTACTGACAACCAGGACCTTTTGCTATGGGGAAGGAGTCCATTAAAAAAAAATGAAACAAAAACACTGGGCATGGCCCGGATCTCAGGAACTCACTTGTGCTGGACGACACAGATTTGCCGATGTCTGCCAAGGACCGGTGGATCGGTTTCTTGGTCTGGTGGCGGTGCTTCCTCAGGAGGATGTAGGTCACTTTCTCCCTCAGCTCTGGCTTCAGCAGGCCAGCTTCTATCTGCTTTTCTATGACATCATCTGAAAGGCAGACATGTGTTGGGCCTCCCTGGGCTGTGGAGCATAATTCTCCCTCCTTGCAAACTCCTTAGGAGCTAGGATCTCTGTGGCTTGCAGCAAGGATCCCCAGTGGGCGATCTGCCACCCAGAGGCGGCCCATGAGTCACACTGGACCCCCACCGAGCTTTCAATTATGCATTGAATGATAAGAGGGCGAAACAGCCCTGAGAAATGTGAAGGGTGGCCCTGAGTGCTGAACCACAGCTTGCCCTTGCAGGGCACTGGCAGGGCTGTCATTTCCCTTGCCTTCACCCAGCATGGCATGGAGCACGTCCTTGCTGTTCTGAATAATGTCCCTCACATCTGGCGGATGAAGACCTAAAGTGTCAATTTTAGGGACCCCTTCAGTTAATTACTACCTGTGACCACAGGAGACTGGACTCAATGCTCCCAAAAGCCCCTTCCAGTTCTGGGTTCCTACGCTCCTTGTGTTTCAGGTGTGCTGCCTGCTTTCCCTTTGCTTTGCACACTGCACATAAGAGACTGAGCTCCACACTATCTGGATAGAAGTGACATCTGCAGTGGTTCATAAATGGCACAAGGCATTGTACAATAAACACCTGTCGCTGCTCGTAGCACCCAGTCATTCTGGCAGCAGGGATGCTACACCATGCAAATAGTTCATGCCAACTTAACTGCCTGAGGTCTTGTCTAGATGCAAACTTGCCCCAAAAGGTCCAACTTGCTGTTGACTCCTATCTTCCAGTTACTCCGGCTAATTCCTATTTTCCAGTTGCACCAGTACAGGTTGGGGACTGACTGGCTAAGCAGCAGCAATTCAGCAATTCCTGGGGGTTACAGTGGACAATAAGCTGAATGTGAGCCAACAGTGTGTCCTTGTTGCCAAGAAGTGATTCTTCCTCTCTATGCAGCACTGGTGAGGCCACATCTGGAGTACTGTGTCCAGTTTCAGGACCCCCCACTACACAAAGGATGTGGACAAATTGGAGAGAGTCCAGTGGAGGGCAGCAAAAATGGTGAGGGGGCTGGGGGACATGGCTTATGAGGAAAGGCTGAGGGAACTGGGCTTATTTAGTCTGGAGAAGAGAAGACTGAGGGGGGATTTGATAGCAGCCTTCAACTACCTGAAGGTGGGTTCAGAAGAGGATGGGGCAAGACTCTTCTCAGTGGTGGCAGATGACAGAACAAGAAGCAATGGTTTCAAGTGGCAGCAAGGGAAATTTAGCTTAGATATTAGGAAAAACTCTCTCACTAAGAGGGTCGTAAAGCCTTGGAACAGGCTACCCCGAGACACTGCAGAGTCTACATCCTTGAAGGTTTTTAAGATCCAGCTAAACAAAGCCTTGGCTGGGATGATCTAGTTGGGGCTGGTCCTGCTTTGAGCAGAAGGTTGGACTAGATATGACCTGCTGAGGTCCCTCCCAACCATCATTTTATATGATTCTGTGATTCTATGAACAAATTTGTCCATCCTGTACCGACCACGACCTCTTGAGATACTCCAGCTTAATTCTACTCTTATCTCTCCGCTGCACCAGCATAAATCTGATTAATTCCTTTAGATGTACTCCTGCCTTGCAATTTGAATTAGCTCTGCAGGGTTAATGAATGAATAAGCAATGGGTAAACCCAATGATCGTGCCTCACCAGGGATGGTGCAATGGAAGGACCAAGAAGCAGTGAAATTACAAACCAACAAGCCAAGCTCCACTCTATGCATGCAGTCATTTGATATATTGTTTTAACAAACCTGGGATGCTGTCACTTGGAAAGACCAACTAGCAAGCTGTTTTTCAAAGTGCAGTCTACAAAGCGATGGCCCAAAGCAAGCTGTGGAGTTGCTAATGAACTGTGTTTTTTCCTGCTACCACCAGAGCAAATCTGCTGAGTTTGAGTAATTTGTTATCTACATCATCAAAAAGCTTAGGCAAGGCAATTTGTTGTGTTCCAGTTTACGTCCTATTGTGTTCCTCCTGGTACTATCCAATCACCCTTCACTGCCTCAAATACCATTGAGAACCTGGCCGCAGGGGACTGGAATCTCAGGGTCGGCAGAGAACTGAACCCACAAAGCCCAAGGCCCTGATGCCCTCCTACCTGCTGGGCCATCCTGCCTCACTAGCAGGCTGTATCTGCAGTCTGATTCATACTTTGCAGGCTGCAGTGGCTGTTCAGGTGCAGAACTAGGCCCTGCATCATTAGTTACCCCATGAAAAAAACTTTGAGGTTAGCGATGCTTCCCCTTGCTCCAGGGGAGGCATCAGAGAACAGAAGTCTCTAGGGAGGCCACTAAAATGACAAGCCAATTGTTCTTTGTGCCAAAAGGCTCATACCTATGATTTGCGGCAAGGAGTAGCCATCGAGATCCAGGAGCACTGTTCCTGTCTGCAGACATGTGCGCAGCTCAAACAGGCTGTGCAATGTTAACGTTGACACATGAGGTTTGCTCCATCTTTCCCCTCCTTCTTCCACCTTTTCTTCAAACTTTATCCACCTGAAACAACAATTGCTGCCATCAGGAATGGCACAGAGTACGAGAGCGTGGCTAGCAGGCTTCTGCCTTGATGCACACGGCTGACTTGGAAAGAGACTGGGACTACTCAAAACCTTGGCTGTGAGCAAGTTTCCACCCCATATAACATGACGAAAAGGAGACCAGAAGGTCTCCCAGACCGGGCACCCACAATCTTCTACCCGGTCCCATGCTCTGTGGAATGACAACACAGTCACAAAGAGCCGGGGTATACACATAATACGTATGCATGGGCAGGACACTGGAAAATTCCTGTATTCGTCTCAGTTGTGATGTGAGTTGCCAAACCTTTGACTTGTGCTATTCATTTCAGAGGTGGGAGTTGCTAATTAGATTTTGGCTGCGTTGCTTGTGCGAGGGATTTCAGAGTTAGGGGGGAGAGAGAGAGAGAGAGAGAGAGAGGCAAATTGGATGATGGGTGTGTTTACTGAGCAAAGTTTTATCTCCTAACGATAAAACATTGATTTGACCCCCCCACCCTCCCAGCTCATCCATGGTGATCACAGCACTTTGGACATGTGTGTCCATGGCTGAAGTTGAGCTCTAGCTTACCTGTGTGGCAGGGAATAAACCGTGGCACAAAGAGACTCTGAAAGTCGGTGGCAGAAAAGAATTGGGAAGTTCTGACTTGTAGCCTCCTGCTTTGGCCCAGGGTTTCTCAACTTGGGTGCTGGGGCACCCTGGGGTGCCTTGTGATCTTTTCAAGGGTGCTGTGGGGTGCCATGCAATGTTCACATTTCTGGATGTGCAAAGGTGATTCACTAGATCAACCCAGAAGTTTGACAGAGGGAGCTGTAGCATTAAAAACACTCTGCCCTGTTTCTTTGCACCAGAGTGACAACTCTAGCCTCCTTCTGCAGTCAACAATCGAGCAAAAGCAAAGAGCTTGCCCTTCCCAAAGAAGGTCTGGGATCTAAAGGATGGAGAGCCACTACCTAGACCCTTCCCAGATCTGGGAGCAGACTACATCCTTCCTTTGGATGGCAAATGCAGCTCCTTTGCTGAAATACACAGCGATGTGTGGCATGTTCTGCCTTCTAACCCTGATGGGAGAAAAAGTGAGCAAAACAACCATCCGTTTTCTGCTGGCTCCTTGAGAGCATGATTCACGCTCCAATTAAGCACAAGTAATTCTCAGCAACACGCCTGTATTTATTTTGGAAATAAGCTGCTGTTCCTTTAAGGCAGGTTTGCCAATTCCCCGATCCACGGATTAGCCTGTCTAGAGCTTAACCTGGCAGCTTTGAACTGGTACAACTTGGGTTTTGGCTCCTGCTGCTGCTGTGGGAATGGAGGGAAAGAACAGAGGATAACAATGGCTTTTAAAAAGATATCAGATAAAGCCACACCAGGCTACATCTGCTGGGGGACACTGGAAAGAGGCTCTGGATTGTACTGGCTACAGCTCCAGAGAAATGTCTCAAAGTCCCTTTTCTCAGGAGTTGCTCCCCTGAGGGACACACTTTCCTGGATGAGGTACTGAACCAGCAGAGAGGAGCCTCTCCACATCTCCTCCCCCAGGATGGGTGACTTGGTGTATTGCATCTAACCTCCAGCCCTCCGCTCTACCCGCCAAATCAGCTGCATGCCCCTCCAAGAGCTGGAAACTGAACCCAGGACTCCTGACTCCCAGTTCCTCTGCCTTTTGTTATCCAGGACCAGGCATAAGGGCCATCCCTCAGTCACCTGCTCTAACTACTAGACCATCGAATGGCCCCTTTATTACAAAAACATACTCAACTGCTGTCCATATCCGTCATCTCGTTCCATCAGCGTTGGCCAAGAAAGAGCTATGGCCACTGAAGAGACTGGCTGGGAGCCCAGGATAGCAAGGCCTGAGGCCACATGAAGACCTGCCTTCTCCTACTGCCTCCATCTCCAGCCCCAGCAGTGCGTGGTGTGCCAGGCTGTGCGGCAGCTGCTTTCACAGGCTTTAGGAACCATCACTCTCCTCTGCTGCATCTGCACTCGTGGAAAGCTGATTCGGCTTTGTTAGTTTAACCTCTGCGTGTGTGATTTTGCAAACACTGTTCAATCTCCCCCAGAACTGGACAAGCCTGTACATGGGTCTGGCACTGGGAACCAGGACCTGTGTAAGGCAATGGACCACAGCACAACTGCCTCAGAAGGCCACGTGTATTTTTCGCTTGGGACCCAAGGCAGGATTTTAACGTGGGTTTCCAAAGGGGAAACACTCGCCCATTTACCCAGCGCTGAGAACCTCTCGGGGCTTTGCCTGGGCATTGCCAGACAGCCCTGGCCCACATTACGCGTCCTGTGCATTCCCAGCTTATTTTCCCCAGTTCTGAACCATCTCAGCCCCTCCCCGCCGACCACTGCCAATGCTTATTTTTCCTGACCTGCATCATCAGTGATTCATAGATTGCGAGGGGCTGGAAGGGACCCCGGAAAATCATCGGCTCCAGCCCCCTGCACCAGGCAGGAAGGACAGTTGGCATCAGGTGATCCCGGCAAGGTGCCCGTTCAGTCTCCTCTTGAAGATTTCCAGGGTAGGTGATTGCACCAACTCCAGAAGGAGCTTATTCCACAGTCTGGGCACCCTAGCTGTGAAGAAGTTTTTCCTACTGTTGAGCTTGAAATGGTCTTCCAGGGGTTTAGGGCCATTACTGCTGGTTTTCCCCAAGGGTGCCCTGGTTAACGGTTGTTCGCCGAGCCCTTGATGTGCTCCCCGATGTAGTGGTAAGCCGTGATGCTGAAGTCAGCAGGGAGGGGACAGATTGTGCTGCCTTAAAATCTATGCTCTAGAGCAGATGACACGTCCTTTCCATCAACCTGTCTCCCAGGAAGGAGAAGATGCTCCTTTGCAACCTGTGCACTGCTCCTTGAAGGGAGACAAAAACTTCTTCCTGAGCTTGGCACTGGTCCCTTTACACCCCAGAGCACGAGTTCCTGGGACCTCTCATCCCTTAGGTTTCACTGACTGTCAGACAGCACCACCTTGAGAGGCCGACCGAGATCCAGACCTACGATCTGGGCAGACCTGCACGAGGCCCAGAGGGAGGAAGACTCAGCGTGCGTTGCCCCTGCCTGGGAAGTGGCGCCAGTGACTTTCCAGCGTGCTTCGTTTTTTGTGCGCAGTCAGCTTTCTTCTCCGGCTCAGAAGCTGAGGCCCGACCCCCTGGACAGCTGCGTGGCTCCGAGGAGGAAGTTTCCTGTTTAGGCTTGCCAAGGGTTTTTTTTGCAGGTAGCGCTCACACCGTGAAGGCGCTGCATCCCTGCTGAATCCTGGTCTGAGCCCGCAGCTCGGGAGCGGTTCAACCTGCCCACGGAAGTGCTGACACAAGGGCCTGGCCTGCTCCTGCAGACTGATGCCCTTGGTCCATAGTGCAAGCACAGTGTCAGCAGCCTTCACAATGTACCATCCCCCTGGGGCTGCTCCCCTCAGGGGCCTCCATTCGCCTTGACTGCGCAAGGAGAGAATTCAGCCTTTGTGGCTCAGTCGGTCCTTGGCAGACAGATTTGGGTTAGTCGTTCGGGTGACTTTCCACAGTGTGAACATGCATGTCGGGAAGGAGAGAGCCCCCAAGCCCCATCCATGCTCTGCCCCTTTTCAAAGCATTACGGGCTGGCATGCATGCTGCCCTGCTGAACAATGATGGATTGTAGGGAAGAATAAAACTCTTTGGGGATATAAAAGAAAAAAAATTGACTGGGTTGATCACATTAGTAATGGCCACGAGAACAACAACACAACCAAACCAAGCATTAACCAAAATGCTGGCGTGCATCCATAGATGCTTCTCAAGCAAATCCCGGGACGTCATTCTCCCCTTGTACTCGGCCTTCGTGAGGCCGCAGCTGGAGTACTGCGTCCAGTTTTGGGCTCCACAATTCAAAAAGGATGTGGAGAAGCTTGAGAGAGTCCAGAGGAGAGCCACGTGCATGATCAGAGGTCAGGAAAACAGATCTTACGATGACAGGCTGAGAGCCATGGGACTCTTTAGCCTGGAAAAGCGCAGGCTCAGGGGTGATCTGATGACCACCTATAAGTTTATCAGGGGTGACCACCAGGATCTGGGGGAACGTCTGTTCACCAGAGCACCCCAAGGGATGACGAGGTCGAACGGTCACAAACTCCTGCAAGACCGTTTCAGGCTGGACATAAAGAAGAATTTCTTTACTGTCCGAGCCCCCAAGGTCTGGAACAGTCTGCTAGCGGAGGTGGTTCAAGCACCTACATTGAACACCTTCAAGAGTAAATTGGATGCTTATCTTGCTGGGCTCCTATGACCCCAGCTGACTTCCTGCCCTTTGGGCAGGGGGCTGGACTCGGTGATCTCCCGAGGTCCCTTCCAGCCCTAATGTCTATGAAATCTATGAAATTAACTGTGAGGATGCCGTTTGCCCTGGCTGGCAGGCAAGGAGGTGCCACCGGAGCCATCGTGGGTCCAAAGGCCACCGTCAGACACGGGAGGTCAGGTTCTTAGAGATACGTGGACACCTACCTCGCCTTTCAGGGCCTACGTGCCTTCATAACACTCTTCTGGGATGGGATAGATAAGAGGCAAGCTTTCTAATACAGTGCCTTTCTCTTCCAAAGCTTGCCTCAGTCTATGCCTACCATGCAGTTTGTTCACAAAAATCTTTGCCTACTGCGTGTTTCCTGTACCATCTCGATGACACCCCCTCTTTAAAAAGCTCACCCTGGAAACTCTAGGGTTGCAGCTGAGTGTATCAGGCCTCTGCAAATCTCATAGCCACACAGAGACTGCTCTGTTTGCCCACAGAGAGAAAAATGCAATATTGTCACAGCGTGGCAGGGCTCATGCACTTCTGCAAACCCCCCCAAGGATACACGCTTCGCCACCTGAGGAACACAGCCTCACTCAGCCACGCAAAATCCAGCTCCAGCAACATCTAATGCATCACATGCACGTTAATTCTTTGGATTCCAGGCAGTGGGGCAAGGGCAAGGTCCTGCAAGGCTCTCCTGGCCCCCAACTCCACCTGAAGCCAAGCACCCCAGTAGCCTGTTTGCTTCCAGGCTCCAATCGCGAGAGCTGTCATGCCACTCTCCAATCTCACATGCAGTAATATGACCTTCCCCTGGAGGACAGGGTTTCTGATCCTTGTACCAGAGGTGTTGAGGAAGAGCTTTGCTGCGGAGGCACACAGCAAATACTTGGGACCCTGACTCATACTCTGCCCTTCTCACCAACAGAGAGTACTCCCTTCTCAGAGCAAGGAACAGAACTAGGAGCCCTCATTTCAGCTAGCTTTCTCTAGACCCTACTCCTTCTCACCAGAGCTAGGAAAGCCCAAGACAACCTGAGCCCTGAACCTCTCTTCTCTGATCTGCTAGACCTGCTAGAGCTGAGGACAGAACTCAGGCGGTCCTGAGGCTTCAAACCCCACAGCTCCAGCCACTATACCCCAATCCCTGATAGAAAGCGGGGAGTACTGAGGCCCCCCTTTAACTTCTGGAGCATGCTCCATCCTCCAAGCTGCCAATGCAACATTAAACCTGTGGTTCTCATGTGTTTGAATACTCGGAGCCTGAATGTTAGTTGCAATTTCCCTCACTCAAATGAATTTTTCCAGGCCGGACCAATACACAGACCACGATCTTGTCAGGGATGCCCGCTGTGATGCAGAAAGCAAAAGTATCAAGACCAAACTTCTAATGCTCTTGGGTGTGAGGTCACAGCAGGATGAACCCGTCCAAGATGAAGCAGAGTTTAATATCGTCCAACAGCATGTCGGAGAGGTAGACAACTTGCTGTCTGCACCCCACTTACCATATGGACTGGGTGTCTCCTGTTCTAACATGCTGACCCTCACCATGACCCGAGAGCTAGGGCAGTGCTATTCTCCCTACTGCCCGGAGAGTCCGAGTTGCTGGCCCAGGCTCACACAAGATGACATTTTGGAGTGTGGAATTGGCACAGGTCTGAGGCTGCGCACCTTAACTGCCAGGCCACCCGCCTCTGGGGCGAAGAAGCATTGCACAAGATGAGACAGAAACACAGGGGACAGTAGGACACTGCACACCCAAAGCACAGCTTCAGGAGCTGCACATGCAACTCCGTTTTGGGCAGGGAGGATGCTTGCATGGGGAGTGACAAAGCTGTCACGTGGCAGAAGTTGAGTGTGCTGGGTGCACGTGGGCAGGAGAGACAGAGCTAATCGTAATGCACCTTATTAACCACCTGACTTCAGCCCAACCAGTCTACCAGAGGTGGCTCAGCTGATCCTGAGAAAATACCTCACTCCCTGGTATCAGGGTGACTCCTCATTGAAGCAGGTTACTTCTTTGGTTGTCCAAGGACAGAGATAATGCAGATAGATTAGCCTGGGTGCCCACCTATCTCAAGGCCTTGTGGATGCATTGAGCCCTGGGCTAAGAAGGTGTAAAGTGCTACTCACATGCTGGGGAGGCATTTTACACCCATTTTCTAACCCATGCCAGTTCCAAATGATGCTAGTCTGTCTGCTATCCCACGCTTACCTAATTCTGCTACAGACTGGAAGAACATAAGCAGTGCTATACGGCTCAGACTGATGGTCTGTCTAATCCAGTATCCAGTCTCTGACAGTGGTAGGAGTGGATGCTTTATAGGAAGAGCATGAGGACAGAGTACATCTAGAGTGGGGGGGCAGTTATTTGGGGCAGAGGGCCGCTTACTGAGTTTTGGCAAGCCATCGAGGGCCACATGACAGGCAGCCCAGGGCAGATTACTATTAATTTTCTAAATTTTTTAGGGGCCCATGGGCCAGATAGAATGGTCTGGCAGGCTGCATTTGGCCCCTGGGCTGTATTTTGCCCACCCCTGATCTGGAGCAATCTACCTGCTGTTCATCACTCTCCCTGGCTTCTACCATAAGTGGTTTGGAGGCTCATGAGAATATGCACCCCTGATTGTTCTGTTAACCAGCTATTAATGGATCTATCCTCCATAGTTTTGGCTAGTCCCTTTTTGGACCTGGCTGTACTCTCTGCCTCAACCACCTCCTGTGGCAAGGAGTTCCACAAGTTACCCATGCACTGCCTGCCGCATTTAGGCGATGCTGCTTCCCCACATGCCGCCCTCTGCCCCTGCTACTCTATTCTAGCTCAATCTTGCCTCCTAGGTTTCCAGCAAGGGAACAGCTCTAGTTTTCTGATGGATTCAAGATGTAAGCCTGAGGAACTGACAGTCCCTGAGACTCTGCGAGGCATGAGTTGTGACAGTGGCTTGTCATCATGGTACTGCCCACCTTGAACTGGCTTCTTGGATCTTGCCTCAAGATGGGGCCACATTTTCAAGCTTATCCTCCTCACCGCCGAAGGAGAGCATCTAACTTGGAACATAAAAGCTGTGACTCTCATGCTTCCAAGAGCAGAAGATATAAACAATGTACCACATCCAGCAAGAATCGCTGACATTGCAATGCTCTCATCATTGCCTTGCCCTCTCCCAGGCTGGGTTCTTGTATCTCCACACTGCCTTTACTTTTATCTGCATGTTTCTTCTTATTGTACCGTGACCACATCAGAGGGCTGGGCTCTTTTTATGCAGCATGTTGGTACCATTGATGCAAGCCTGAGCCCAAGCGGTATTCATACAAACAGCACATGTACTTCGCCATGCATCTCAGAATGTACCTTGCAGCCTCTTCCAGACACAAGGGTTTGCCAGTCCAGGACACAACCACAAGTTTAAATGCTGGAGCAGGCTTCTAGCAGCTGTGTTTCTAGCCATCACTTTTTACAGTGCCCTTCCCGCACATTCAGGGCTTGTGTCTTAGAGTCGTGCAATTAACTGGCCATGCTTGCTATTTCCTAATCCACTGCCAAACAAGTAGCCCTTGCAATTTGAGGATCAATTAATATCCCATTGTGCATAAAAGGGGACAAAGGGTCCAAGAAGCGTAGGTCAGCGTGTTTGGTCACAGCATCGCAGCTGGAAAGTGTCCTGTGAATGCTCTATGCATTAATACCCTACCATTCAAGGAATCTGCGACCCTTCTCTCTCTGGTAGCCTCCACCTTGGGACTGTAACAACTCACTGCCCATGTCTGCCAGCTGCTTTAATCATGCAGGAACTCACAGACCTACACATGGCTTTCAGGATGGCTTCACGCATCGCAAGAACACAGTGGAAAGTGGCAGGTATTCAGCAGTGCACATCACGGCTCTGTGATAGTTTTTACAGGATAGCTTTGTTCACACTGATTTCTTCCCCTGCATTTGCCCATCACTGCTACCGTATTGGGAACATGTCTCCAAGAGCCTTCCACTGTGTCATCTCCACCTTCCATGGAGACTTCCTACAGCTGTGTCCTCCAGACCTGCTACTGCCGCTATCCCGGACCCATGTGACGAGTAGCAGGACATTGTAGGATCCCATCAAAAGCAAGATTGGGGAGGCAGAGAGAAGTAGCCTAGGCTGAATTTTAGCTGGGTCATGAGGGTTGGTGCACAAAGGGCCATGGGGTTTACACAGACTGAAGGGAGCCTGGGGCTTGTTTTTACCTTACCTCTCATCAGAAAGAGTGGCTCTCCAGAGAGCACCTGTCTCTGGGAACTGCCTTAGGGCTAGCTCACGTGGAAGATAGCCACCTGCTGAATTGCTGGTGCCACCTCCAGCAGCACCATGCCTCCTAGTGCAAGGCATAGGTTGCTGGGGCAGCACTAGACAGCACGTTCTTTTTGGACAGGGATCTCCTTCCGCTCTGCAGGGGCAGCACAACAGGTCACTGGTTCACGACTGGGTCCTTGGCTTTCTCTCACGATACGTGTGACCAGTCAGACCTACTGCATCCCTCGTGCCAGCCGTCTTCTGTCCTCGGCTTACCTGGCAGATTCTTTCCACTCCAGCTCCTCCCCATCATGCTGCAATGTGTCCATCTCTGTGAACAGGGTGGGGTTTGGTGGGTCGTCATCCTCGCCCAGGATGTAGCGCAGCCGTTCAGCAGCCGGAGACACTGCAGTGAGGAAACAGAGTTCATTTAACTGTGATGGGTCAGTACCAGCCTGGCTGGGAAATCACTGGGTGGGCTCAGAGTGCAGCACACACTCACTCTCTAGGTGAGCAAGAAAGCCAAAGGAACAGCTTAATTGTGAGGATCATTTGCTCTTTTAATTCAAAGTCCCAGCCAGAGCCTGGGGCTGCAGCATGACCAGGGCACTCAAAACCCACCATGGAACTTTTTGGACAAGCACCTGAATATTTTGGATGGGCTCAGCTTGGCATTTGGAGGTGCGTGTTGCCTAGGCCAGCTCCCCCATCTACAAGGGGACAAACTTGGACATACTCACCCTGCTGAAACTAGGACACTTGAGCCTTTGGTCCTGAGGGAGCACTAGGATGAGCCGCTACAGATGCACAAAGAAGCTGTTTGCCTATTTGTGGGAAGGTTGAGCCATTCTGCCACTTCAGCAGGAAGCTCAGACTTTGCTGGAGTGAATGGTTGAAGGGCACCAGGAACTGCCTTCAGAGCTCCTACCTCTGCTAGCACATAAGGGGACACACAGGGAAGCCTGATGTCTTGCTGCCTATGCCAGACAGAGCTGGTTTTGCAGCTGAACAGAGATTTGGGTATCTGAAATCTCTCACCAGCAGTACACCCCCCTAAAGAAACAAGATGCTGCAGCTCCTCCCATGGAGGAGAACGCTGTCCCTTTGTTTTGCCCCTCACATGGGCCTGAAGCATGAGGTTCTGCTGAGGTAATTGGGACTTTTGCCTTAGTAAGGGCTGCCATAGCCATTGACCACAATCCATAGCTCAGGAAGTCCCTACCAGCTGTGCAACCCCCTGCTCAGGGGTCAATTAGCCCAAAGTTTCTGTTTTGGAAACGCATCTTTTTCCCCCCTTGCTAACTTTGAAAGAGGTGGGATTTATGTATTTGCCCATCCTCTCCTAATCATCGGTCAGGGCTTGCTCTCTTTCCTTCTCAGCCTTCTCTGCCTCTCTTGTCCTTGGAAAGGAAGAGAAATGCTGAAAGAATAGAAAAGTAACTCTTTTGTTCTTCCTATGGCAGCGTTCCTACCTTCCCTGAGGCTCAGGCTTTGGGAGAAAAGCCTGACACTCTTGTCGTAACAAATTACCTTTTATTTCCCACCAAGCATCTCAGGAAGGAACAGGGAGACAGTTATTGACCTGCCACCTCTGAGCCAGCTTCAGGCTGTAGCCGCAGCCTGTCACCCTGAGACACAGACAGAGATCTCTGCAGCGCAGGATATTTCTAATTACTGACAGCCGGTTCGCTCCCTTTGATTTCTTTGGCCTGAGTGACTCTAACGCAGCCCCCCTTGCCACGTGCAGGGGGAAGGGATGAAGGAGGCAGTATTATCTGCCTGACTGGCTGCTTGCTCTTTGAACCAGCTCGCTGGATTTTCTCTTAAAACTCGGCATGTTCACATGCTTTTCGAGCGCTTGGCAGCACACACTGCAGCTGGCAGCAGGCCACGCCATGCTCTCCTGCCGCTGATGCAAGTGTGAAGTTAGGAAGGAAAGCCATTTCAGCTGGGCTAGGACAGACATGTCCTTGGGGGCTGGATGCTGTGCTGGACTTCACCATTATAATGCTGCACGTCCCCACTCCTGGATTGCAGGTCCACAGAAGCCTATTACAGGTATCTGGCCTGACTTTCAGCACAACTTAGACCAGGACGTGTTACTCAGGGGAGACACCAAAACGGTTCTTCCCTCCTGCACAGGAGCATCAGGAGGAACTTGCACTCCTGCTTGCAAGAAACAACTTTGACCTGCTTGGACTAACTGAAACCTGTTGGGACCCTATTCACGGTTGGGCAGTAGGCATTGAAGGCTCCAGGTTGTACAGACGGGATAGAGTGGGGAAAAAAGGGCAGGGGTGTTGCTGTCTATGTTAATGAACAATACATATCCTCTATAATCAAGATGGGACCAGAAGAGGGCCAAACTCAGGTACTGTGGGTCAGGATACAAGGGGGTGTGGAGTAGCGGTCTACTGTAGACTGCCACACCAGGAGGATGAGCTAGACCTGGAGAGCAATAAGAGGCCGTAGGGTCAAGAGACATGGCTGTCATGGGTGACCTAAACTACCCAAACATCCGCTGGGAGGAGCAGTCGGCCAGGTCTAACCACTCACATAAGTTCTTAACTTGCACACAGGACCTCTCCCTAACGCTGGAGGTATACAATCCCACTAGGGGAAATGCCTTGCTGGACTTGGTGCTGACTCCAGGGGATGACCTGGTGGGGAATCTGCAGGTACAAGGTAACCTAGGGGATAGTGACCATCGACTGATTGAATTCACTATCTGGCGAAGGGTGGGTAACCTAACCAGCAGGGCTGAAGTGCTAGACTTCAGAAAGGCTAATTCAGTAGGCTCAGGAGATTAGTTAGAGGTGTTAAAGCTCAAGAGCACTGGTGAAGTGGGGGTCCAGGAAGGGTGGTTGTTCCTCAAGGGAGCGATCCTCTGGGCGCAGAAGGAGACAATCCCATTGTGCATAAAAGGGGGCAAAGGGGCCAAGAAGCCCTCTTGGCTAAACAGGGCAGTCCAGGAAAGCCTAAGGGCAAAGAAAGAGGTATACAGGCTGTGGAAACGGGGTAGCTACCAAGGAGGAGTAAATCTCCCTGGCTCGTACTTGCAGGGAATCAGGAAGGCCAAAGCAGGATTCGAACTTAGGCTGGCAACAAAAATTAAGGACGACAAAAAGTCTTTCTACAGGTATATAGGGAGCAATAGGAAGGCTCAGGGTAGCATAGGACCACTGCAGGACAAACCAGGGCAACTGGTGACAGAGATGGGGGCTAAAGCTGAGCCCTTCAATGAGTTCTTTGCATCTGTATTCCTAGACACAGACCAAGACAAATCTCCCAATTGGATCATAGATGGACATAGGAGGGACACCAGCCCACCAACTGTTAGCACAGACTTAGTGAAGGGGCACTTGGAGGGGCTGGATGTGTTCAAATCAGCGGGCCTGGATAAGCTTCGTCCAAGGGTGCTGGACGAATTGGCCAATGTCATAGCAGAGTCGCTGGCATGGGTGTTCGAGCACTCATGGAAAAGGGCCAATGTGGTCCCTATTTTTAAGAAGGGGAGGAAGGAAGAACGGGGAATCTACAGGCCAGTCAGTCTCCCCTCTATCCTTGGGAAAACTCTGGGACAAATCATTAAGGATTGCAGCTGTGGGAGCCCAGCAGGGGAAATAACGCTGAAGGGAAATCAGCACGGATTCATTGCAGGTAGATCCTACCTGACTAACCTTGTTTCTTTTTATGACCAGGTCACAAAATGCTTAGACACAGGAGTCACGTACCTAGACTTTAAGAAGGCCCTCGATATGGTATCTCATTCTGTTATCAAAAATAAATGGACAGGCTGTGATATAGATGATTACATGGTCAGGTAGGTGGAAAATTGGCTTAGGGGGTTGCACCCAGACAGTGGGGGTGGACAGGTTGATAGCGACCTGCAAAGATGTGGGCAGTGGAGTCCCACAAGGCTTCGTCCTTGGACCAGTGCTATTCAATGTCTCCATCAGTGACTTGGACAAAGGTGTAGAGAGCACCCTGTCCGAGTTCTCAGATGATACCAAATTATGGGGCAAAGTTAACACACCAGAGGGTAGGGAACAGATCCAGGCAGATCTGGACCAGTTGGAAAAATGGGCAGAACAAAATAGGATGCAGTTCAACAAAGACAAGTGCAAGAACCACCAACACACTTGCAGGCTGAGGGATGACCTTCACAGCAGCGGAAAGGGATCTTGGAGTCATAGTTGACTCCAAGATGAATGTGAGTCGTCAATGTGACAAAGTGATCAGCAAGGCTAACCGCACTCTATCATGCATTAGCAGATGCATGACGAACAGGTCCAGGGAGTGATGCTCCCCCTCTATGCGGCACTGGTCAGGCCGCAGTTTTGGGCGCCGCACTTCAAGAGGGATGCGGAGAGTCTTGAGAGGGTTCAGGGGAGGCCGCTCGTATGGTCAGAGGCCTGCAGGCAAGGCCCTACGAGGAGAGACTGAGGGACCAACATCACTTCAGCCTTCGCAAGAAACACCAGACTCTTCTTATAGGCAGGTGGCATAAAAATGCTATGTAACAGGGGTCAAGTATTGACGAAGTCACTTTCAAAGAAGCCAAAGGGTGTTAGACACCTGAGTCTGACCAGGAAAGGAAAGAATAAATGAACGGAGGAAACGAACAAACATGAAGCACAATCCTGGAGCCAGCAGCACCTCGTTGCCCACCCAGTCTCTTCCCCCCTTGCCCTTCACTTGATAGTGTTTGGTTCAATCTTGTTGTAAAAACTCCTGCTCCTTTCCCAGTCTAACAGAGCTCCCGCTACTATCATCTACTTTATCTCTTGTTCCCCCAGGTGCCTAGCTAGGTAATACGTGCCCAAGGATAAGAGCTTCAAGAAAGGCATGGAGAGGATTGCTGGGGTTGGCTGGGCATTGTTCCTTTTCTCCCACTGCCGAGCTCCTGAAGTGAGATTTCAACCATCCGCATATCGGTTTCCTTGGCCACAGCATAGGTTTAATGCCTCGTTGGGCTGTTGCTTTCTCCCCAGGTGTCACAAGCTAATCCAGGTATGAAAATGCCTTTGTTCACAGGACCCCACTGCTTTGTGGGCTGAAAGCACAGCTAAAAAGGGCACACAAGAAACGGGACTAATTAAACTGATGGGTGAGAAAAAGGCACGTTCCTGTTGTAGCCAAGCATGCTGCTGTTTTCCCTACTGCAGAATCAGGTGAAGCAGGATTCATAACAGCCCCAAAAGAATAGGATGTCCGCCACATTAGAGTTCAGCCTGCTTTGCTACTTAAGACCCTTAAGCCCCTCCACCGGGGCTAAGGCTCTGTTGTCAAGCACTTATCGCACTTCATAGGCTTGGATTGCTTGTTATTAATAATTTAATACCTAAATTATAGCGCTGCCCTGAGGTTCTGCTTAGAACCAGGGGGCTGTGGCATTAGGATCTGTACAAAGAACAAGACTGATACAACCCCAGCCTCCGAGACACAACCCCAATAAGTATATTTTCGAATCGCTCCAGCAAAGAGGAAATTGGAAGTAAAAGCAATGATGAGAAATAGGAGGGCAGCTATGTTCTCTGCCCTGATGGCTCAGTGATGCTAGAACCAGGAGGCACTCAGACCCAGGAACAGTGGGGATGTGCTCATGGACCAGGCCAAGCCCACGGTCGCGCAATAAAGTGCAAACTATGCACATGATGCTGCACTGTTGCATGGTGCCTTCACTGGGAGAGTCCAAGAAGGGACTGGGAACCCAGCATGCCATGCCCACTGGGCACGCATATGAAACAGAAATGCCCACTCTCTGTGACCCGGGATGCTCTGTTGGCACCAGAGCAAAGGTGCTTCTGCTGAGGAAGAAGGAAGCAAAGGAACAGCCCTCCCCACAGGACTGGTGATGGTGTTTGTGCGGCAGGGAATGTTTTCACGTGCCAGAGCAGTAACTGCTGCGACTATACGCACATAAATCTACTGACCTCCCAAAGGACATAGGGCTGAATGCTGCATCAGCACAAGTTTGGCTCTGATTTCAAGAGTGATATTTAGCTGCTATGCTTGCACATCTGAGGGAGGAATCTGCCTGGTGTTGGCGGGGAGAGGGGTAGGAAGACAGCAGATGCTTTGCTAAACAGGAGAGGAGGACAGCTGCACTGCAGAGGGGAGTGGGTGGGTGGTAGGGATCAGTTTTCCCTGTCCATAGCTATAGGGATGCGTCTTCGGTGGTGTCTCTCTCCTTGGCTGGGCACCATTTCTGTTCTGTTTCTCCATGGCTGACCGATGTCGAAAAGGCCTCTCCTGCATCCTGGCTCTGCTGCTGATGCTGTCGCCCTCGCACCATGCAGACACTGAGCTATGACTCACAAATCGTCTCACACAAAAGGGCATTCACCAGCCCTCATCTGGGACTCCGCTCTTGAGGGCATTTCCATCACCCTTGGGCACTGCCTGTATCACTAGACGACTATGTTACCCTGTCTAGTTCCCCAGAGCCTAAAGGACTTCTCCCCTGCTCTACCCGAAGCCTGGCTGTCACAGAAAGACGGGTATCTTCAGGGGAAGCTAGCTGGTCAAGGGGTCACCAGCCCACTTAGGAAGGGGCTTGGAGATGAGGATCTCAGGGTATTTTGCAATATTCATTTAGGGAGCTTCAGAATGTGCACAGGAGGCAGGTGGGGATTATTATAACAAGTCCTACCGTCACCTGGGATGTTACAATGGCCGCTTAAGATGTGAGAGATGGTAGGGGGGAGCTCAGCTCCTGTGCTAAAGAGCCCCAGCCCCAGTGCTCACATGTAGGAGACTCTCCACTGGCTGCTAGCACGGCGAGCTCTGGCAGCCCGAGGAGCTGTTCTGGTTGCACCCAGCGGTGCATCAACACGCTAGCTCAAGCAGCATGCGATCCATTTAACAGACCATCAAACCTGAGGCAAAGGATGGATGAATCTGCAGCAGAGGTGAGTTTAGGGCCCAAGGATCGAGGGCACGGGGACCCATTGTGGCTGACCCACTACATCGCCCCTTGTATTTCTCTCCCTTACACTGCAGGGGTGAGGTGGCTTTGGCCCAAGTCAGTCAGGAGCAGGAGGACAGGGTTTGGGGGATGAGATCACACCAGCTCATACCACACTTGTGGCCAGACAGACTGAGTCCTTTGTAAGTAATGAGTTTTTCATTTCAGACTTGCAGGCTGCTTTCTCTTAGTGTAGCCCAGCCAAGGACTGGGGAGGCCAGAGGTCAATCCTCTGCTCCACCACACGCTGCTCGAGTGACTCTGGGCAAGTCCCTTAGAGACATCCACTGCACGATAGAGATAACAGCCGGACTGGACCTCAGACGGGTGGCGCGCAGGTAACGCTGAGGTGCTTTGATGCTACATTGATGAGGGTTGCGCGAAACCCAAGAGACACGGCTTAACTTTGTCACTGGCATGCTAGACAGCTGCTTCCACTTTGACTGCACTTGTGGAAAGGAAGCTGTCAGTTGTGGGAGACAGACAAAGGGGAACATTTAGCTCGGCAGGGGGGTTTTCCTTCCCCTGCCAGCTTAAGGTCTAAGCCGATCTGTCTACATGTAACGCAGACTTTCGGCACCGCGCCTTTGCCAGGATGCCGAGACCACTGCTTTCCCCTCGCTCACCGTGCACCTTGTCATTCAATACTGTGCAATGGAAGGTCTTAAGATCATTTTTCAGGTCTCTTCCTCCTCTTGAATCTTAGTCGCATTGTTTTCCCAGATCCTTTGTTGCTGACCCGAACAAAGGGCCATTTGCTAAACCAACATCGCTAGGACCTCCTTGACCAGCAATACCTGGAAGGGGCTGGAGGGAATTCTTGGGATTTATTCACCTGGGGGACTTGCCTTTCCTGTGAAGCAAACAAAGGTGACTTCAGCCTCAGCTGTAGTTTTGGGGACGGCATGGATTTTACCCCTACCCCTCATCTGGGAAACCTGAGACACCATCCAGCCTCTTCAAGGAAGGCACCAGATGTCCTGTTCCTAGCCTGTTTTATGGCAATTTATTTCTGAACATGGACCCTGGGCCACAAGACTGCCCCTACCCCCTCCAGTCACCTTTCAAGGAGCTCTGACATGGCTTTCTGTAACCCTCTTTCTGTTACCCTTCCTGTAACGCTCCCTCAATTTACTCCTTGCAGCCACTGGCTGCCTCATGGGACAACGTATTAGGAGAGGCTGAGAACTATTTCCTTGTCTAATAAGACTTTTTGCACACTGTTAAGTAGAAGTGACACAAACCCTAGCACAGACTCAGCACTTCTGAGAGGAAAGGATGCACCAAAATGCAGACACGGGCAAGGAGCTTTATCAAAGGCCATTAAAAGATAAACCCTTGGGATACATTACACTCCAAAAGACACGAGAGGAAAACACGAAGAATCAGGGAGGGAATGGTCCATGAGGCAGCCTCATGTAAGCCACATTTCCAGGGGAGAAACTACTTCTGCTGCTGAAACCACGGTAAGATTGGAATTAGACACACACTGCTGAGGCCATAGGCGTATCTCAGTATTAATAGTCTGGACACAACTATAAATGGCATAAATCTGAGACCTGATACCCTGTGCTGCATATGACATAACAGCCACACTGATTTGTATATTTACTTGTACTTATCTGAGAGGCATCCAAATCCCAGACCCACTCGACCAAACTTACAGGTCCAACTCTGAGAGCCATAATTACAATCCCTGGGGATATGACTTTGCAAGACACGGCCAACCTTGCTTTGTGGCTGTCTCCAGGTATCACATACACGGTGGCTGATGCAATTATTCAGCACATGCCAATGCCCCATGTTACACGTAGCTTTTAACTACACATAGAAAGAGAGTTTTGCTAGCAGACAGGACGCTAGCAGGCATTTGGCAAAGGCTGACCATTTGCTGGCAACTGACCACTGCAATCATCCAGCCTTGTCTTCGAAGAACAGATGTTAGGTAGGTTAGTTCCTACAAAATGGCCTTTCACCCTTGGCTTTCCTAGCTAGGCTCTGCTCTTTATACAGGAGGACCATCTGGGATAATTCTTGCACTTGGCTGCTAGCCACAGTAATGCACTCTTGGGGTCTTGCCTGGGGACATTTAGATGCCCGATTTCCATTCATTTTCAGTGCCCAAACTGAAATATTCAGCTAGAAACTCTCACCTCTCCCTGTGCCCGAGAGACCCACGTCCCATTCCAGATCCCACTTCCACGACACCCTCAGGCCATGGGCTACCAAATGGACGTGTCTAGCCACAGTGTTTGCTTACGGCCTAACTCCCTCTGCCACCCCGTGAAAGCTCAGGGTCCCTGTCCCCGGAGCTGATCCATGGGAGGCTGAGCAGACAGCTGCCCTAGTTAAGGACACTCTCCACATACCTCAGGGGCAACAGACCTACACTTGTTTTCAGGGCACGTATTTTTTCACAGTCCTAATAAACGAGGCAACCCTGCTCATCGCTCACTCGGACACTTGCAAGCAAACAGCACTGCAACGTTGCTCTGTGTCCCATGCAAGTTCGGCAATCCCTTGCATGACGGAGAGGGAAAGCAAAGGAAAAATCAGGTTCCTAAAGTAACAAAGAGCAGAGTAATAACATGCAGAAGAGTTTCCTACCTGGACAGCTTTGCTTGCTTTCCCCCATTGGCTCCTGGCTCAACAAGCTGTTCGCCACACTGAACCCCCCCAAACTTCCTCCTTTATCCACTCAGGCTCGTTAAACTCCACGGCTTAGTGTGCAGATTACAGAGAATATAAAGCACTTTCTTCTCACTTCAGCCCCCATGACGTGAAGTGACCGCATCGACTGAGATGCCAGTAGTAGCGAGGTGAGCATGCTGTGTGTGTGTGAGCCAGGCTGAGTGAGAGGGGGGAGAGAAAGGTGGGGACATGGAAACAATAGCAGTCTCTTGTGTGTATAATCCCTGCTGCTTCTGAAACACTGCACACAGTATTGCCCCTCAGCCCCATTCGACAGTCGTCGCTCAGGTGAAACTCCTGCAGAAGTCGCAGGGGAGGCTGGCTCCAAGACTGAGCCAACCGAACAGGTGATTCTGGCTGCAATGCCTCCGCGTACCTACCTGCACAGGCACGCAGCCAGAGTCCTTAGCCACGGGCATCCTCGCATCCGTTCATCCCTCCACCGTTAGACACAGTTGCAAACTGAAGACCATGAACAAGGCAGATTTTGCCACATTCAGACAACCCCAAATGAAGCTGGTCCCCGGGGCTCACCCCATTCAGGACTGCAGCCTCTTTACCACAGAAGACAACCCTGGGCCACTTAGCCCATCAGTTTGCTAGCACTCAGCATCCACGCAGAGGTCGTGCTGAGCAGGTCACTGAGACGCTCTGCTCTGCCAAGTGAAAGGAAACAAATAGCTCGCTATTCACAAGGAATTACAGGGCAGGATTGCCAGACTGGCCTGCTGGCTTCACGGGTGCATTTCTGGCCGGGAGCTGCTGGATGCATTGCCAGGGAAAGGCATGAATGAGCGGTGAGCAGATTCCACTGAGAATACAAACGTCTGCCCTTAAACGCCATGACCCGGCTGGGCAAAATGAACCCTGTCTTGTTGGGTCTTCACTCGTGCCCCAGGAGCACCTTGGTTGGCTGCACCGCATAACCAGGCACAAATGTCTGTGCTCGGGGAGTGGGGAGACGGGACGCCTGGGACTTTGACAGCTACTTTGCTATGTAAAATGGTAATCTTCACTAAGAAGCTTTAATAACTAGATTGGACAAATCGCCAAGGACTACAGTATGGAGAACAGACCTGCACCAGTTAAGGAACAGATGGAGCAGGACCCTCTAGAGTAGTGGTTCTCAGCAGGGGTGCCCCAGCACCCTGGGGTGCCACGAGATCCTTCTAAGGGTAGCACAGGGTGTCGCGCAATATTAGCATGGCGTGGTGTGCAAACACATGCGTGAGTCTCATGACAAGGCCAGAGATTTCGAATAGGAAGCCTCAAAACCATCCTGCCCTGCTGTGGTCTTCCTGAGTTCCCTGCCGTTGCTCTAGTCATTTTCCACACTTAAGCAACAAGCCGAAGTTAAGAGCTGGGGTTTCCCGTGGCGGCCTTCAGTCTAAAGAGGTTGTGAATCATTGCTCTACGGGTTCTCTCATCTTGGATGTCTAAGACCATAGGATGCTGTGAAACATGCTCAAGGGACAAATCCCAGCTCCCAATTTTCTGGGACCCTCTACTTATTTTGCGCACTCTGCTACTCAGGACCTGCCCCATTTTGTCTTGTTCATCTGTTGCTTCTAGTTTGTGGCAGGGCCTTCCTCAACTCTCCACACAGCACAACGAGAGCCAAAGGCCTTGCCTGGGTTCCTAGACCCACTGCTGTTGAAACTGTAAGCGACAGTGAGGAACACAGCACCCGCGTTATTACGGAGAAAGAAGGACAAGACAAATCGAGCTGGAGAATGTCTAGTGAAATAGCGGTGAGCATAGCTGTGTTTCCTATCCAGGAATAGATGTTAAAAAAGAGCAAGAAGCCAACACAGCAGAGGATGGGCTGGAAGGGGGCACCCTGCACTGGCAGGAGATGAAGAAGATGGGACCTAGCCAAGCTTTCCCACCCTAAACCCCTCTGATTCTGCAGCTGGAGCTGACCTGACAAACGTGCCACTGACAGCCAAAGACCACGCGTATCCAGCTCGGTCTCCCAGTCCGACGTGGGAACGGGGAGGGAAAGGGCCAGAGACCCTTGGCATAGGCATCACACTTAGACACAACTCACAGCTACCTTTAGGCTGCTCTGTAGCCACATTTGCAGCATACTGACTCCAAGTGGCCCTGGGAAAGAGCGGGGTACAGCAGAAAGGGCTGATGATCTGTGTTCATGTGGAGGCACTGGACGAACAGGTTGTGTCAACTTGAGCACTAAGGAATACAGCGGCCCAGGGGCCGTCTTCGTCCAGCGGCCTCCATAATCCTTGCCATTCACTCCCAGCCTCTCTTGCTCACACAGAAATCTGGCATTGGGACTTACTGGTCCTGCTGGCATTGTCCATCCCATTGTCATAGGGGAGCTGCCCTCCCTCGTCCGTGTCTGACTCATCCTGCTGCTCGTAACGCCTCTCGTTCTCGCAGCTTTTGTCCCGGCTGGAGGTGGATTTCCGCCTGCGCCTTTTCCTTCTGTAACCACGCGGCACCGGCACCCCGATGTAAATGGAGTGGTAGTCTGTAACGGAGAGGGAGAGAGCTGTGAGAGAGCAGGGCAGCGCGCCTGGTTCCCTAGTGGGAGCACACGCCTGTTGCAAAGCCCTTACTGTCCCCCACTCTCTTTCTATTAGGCCTGAAACAGCCTGTGTTATCCCACGTTGTCTGGTGATTTGCAAGCCACTTGGTGCCATGGGATGGGGAAGGGTGAGGGTCATGTCAAATGAAAGTCTTAGAGCTGCAGAGGCCCCTTGAGCTGTCTAACAAGGCTCCTTACTCCCACCATTAATTCGCCTGAGTGCATGGCTGCACCAAGCCACACTTCACTTCTGCAAAGTGCAAATAAAACACATTTTTCCCTCAGGGTCTTGAATCCAGGGCGGAAATGGGCGCTGCTTCCCCAACCCCTTTGTCCCAAGGAATATTACCCTGTCAGGGTCTCTTCAGACCACATGACAAGCCAGATCCCGAAACACGCTGAACAGCTACAGCGTCCATTGCCTTCGTCAGCACTGCAGGTGTCCTGAACCCCTCGGGGTCAGGCCTTAGCTGTCCAGGTAGTGGAAAAAAGTGTCTGATGGCACATTGCCTGGTCTTTCCAGGATGGTGACTGCTTAGAAAAGTTATCTCGTTTCCATCACAGATGCTATAAACGTACAAGTAAAGCACGTATGAAGTTTAACCAGGATACCTGTAGTGTGCTTGGCTGTTGAAAGAGAATGCGTTGACTTCCAGGGTACAGCTGTAAGGGAAGTGGGCGAGATACGCTGTCTCTGCTTCAAAAGGTAATATCATTTACAATGCCTCCCTACTACCTTGACTGCCTTTCATGACCCTGTTTTCTTCCAGGGCACATCCTACTAGTTAAAAAACATTGATTTAGTGGCTACAACACTGTACTACAACCGGGGTGATCTAGGTTCAGACCCCAGCTGAGTTACTAACTCCCTTTCTAGTCTCAGGCAAGGCATTTCAATTTGTGGGATGTCTCCATTTTCCATTTGTAAGGGGAGACCTTCTCCCCATCACAGGAGCGCTGGGTGAGTTGAATTCAGACAGTGCACTGTTGATGGCCTCAGTAGCACCAAGGGAGCTAGGGACACAGACTGCCATGGCTCTCAGGTGAAGAGAGAGTCAGCAGGAGCTGGACTGTAACCCGCATGGCAGGTGGGAAGCCCTGGGGCTTTTCTTACCTTCTTCATCATCATATCTCCTCCTTGAGTTGCTGAAGGCCCTCTCACTCATGCCGTCATCATCCTCCATCGTGGTCAGACTGCAGGGGGCAGAGAGGCTGAACGGTGCAAGAAAAGGGGAAAAAAAGCAGAAAAGGGCCTTACAAGAGGCAAACACTTTCATTCTAGATCAATGGCTATCTCCACAGAGATGCAGCTGGGTTTGCATCTATAGCACAAGACCTTTAAAACCATGACCTTTTGGAGACAGGGACCGTTTCCTTGTTCTCTACCTTGGAGAGCACCCAGAGCCCTGAGGGGCTGGCTAGGAGCTGGGATTGCTCAGTGGTACTGCAATGCTAATCACCAGCAATGAGAAAACCTAAGGGAAGGAGCGGACCTAGAGCTCCAAATTCACAGAGGCAACTGTTTTTTGACATTGTTTTCATCAGGGAAATGGACAGGCCTCCAGGGGTTTGTAAAAAGAGTTCAAAACCAATCTCACAGCAGGGGTCAGAACCAACCTCACATGAAAAAGGCAATGGGAAAACTTCCTCTCCTTTTTCACTGGGGCTGGTGCAGGGCCCTGACTGCCAAGTTCAAACCCATCTCAATGCACTGGGCAGTCCCAAAGCTGTTACTAGCGGAGGCTGCCTGATAGCCTGTGAAACAGCAGGTTCTCTCTTGAGTTCCTACTTTCCCCATTGCAACCAGCTCATACTGCAGAGGCCGACCCACCTGCTTCCTCCTCAGAGACAGTTCCTCCGAAACAGAGCCCTGCAGGTAACTTGTCCCAGAGGGGTTTTACAGACAAGTTTGCACTCCAAGGTGCTCATTTCTGCACCTTTCAGAGGCATGGAGAGCAGGACAGTGGTTGCACAGCACTTTTCTAACTCTCAAGCCCCCTTGACAATGGCAAGTCAATCTTGTTCTCTCAGGTTTTCTTGAACTGCAACTTACTCGAGGTTTCAAAGCAAATTTGACTAAAATATTTCCTGACCGCTAGATGGCTCTAGATCTCTCCCATCTAGAAAGAGGCCCCTGGGTTCTTCTGGGTCAAGAAAAGCTGGTAAAATGCCACAATAAAAAAAAATCTGCAAATTTTCAGTTGAATAAGACCTGCAGATTTCCTCCAACTGGATTTTCCCACACCATATTCTTTGCTGTGCACACCTTCCTTTGAGCAGGTATTTTTCCTTGCAAGGGGAAGGTATCTTGCCTGCTTAGCCCAATACATACTGGGCTAAGTACTTGCACTTACACAAATGCCAGAAACCTGGGGAATAACAGGAGGAACTTGTTCTCCTTCTATATGCAAATAACTACGATGTCATTGGGATAACGGAGACCGGGTGGGACTCCACCCATGACTGGACCACGGGTATAGACGGCTATACCCTGTAGAGGAGGGATGGAGTGGACACAAGGGGTGGGGGCGTAGCTCTCTATGTCAAGGAAGCTACACGTCCCTGCAAGCCGACATTGGCACCCACGGTGGACGGCTTGACACCCTCTGGGTTAAAATCCTTGGGGAACACAGTGCAGGGGATACTATGGTGGGGGTCTACTACAGACCCCCTACTCAAGAGTCAAGACCTCAACCAGGAGTTCACCAGGGAATTGGCTGAGGCCGCACAGTCCCGGTGTATGACTGTCATGGGAGACTTTAACTACCCAGACATCTCATGGGAGGAGCACTCGGCCAAATCTGAGTGGTCGCAAAGCTTTCTCTTGTGTGTGGACGACCTCTATCTGATGCAGGAAGTCTACGGGCCGACAAGATGTAAAGCGCTGCTCGACCTCGTACTGGCAATCAAGGATGACCTAACTGGCAACCTAACAATCGAAGGGAAGCTGGGTGACCGTGATCATGAACTGATCACCTTCACCATCTGCCGTAAAGCTGGCAAGTCAGTCAGTTGTACAGAAGTCCTTGACTTCAGGAAAGCTGACTTGGGCAAGCTAAGGAGGCTTGTCAGAGAGACCCTAAAAGGCCACAACCCAAAGGAGAGGGGAGTTCAGGACACGTGGATGCTCCACAAGGGAGCAATCCTGAATGGGCAAGCAATGTCCATCCCATCTCGGAGGAAAGGCAGCAGGAGGGCACAGCAGCCCCCTTGGCTCTCCAGGGAACTGGTGGACCTCCTGCAGCTAAAAAGGAAGACCTATAAAGGATGGAGGACTGGAGCTGCCACCAAGGAAGAATACTCTGCTTCAGTCCAGACTTGCAGAGAGCAAACCAGGAAAGCCAAGGCTGCGAAGGGACTCCAGCTAGCTACAAGTATCAAGGCAAATAAAAAGTCCTTTTTCAGATATGTGGGGAGCCAGAGGAAAAGCAAGGGCAACACTGGACCCCTGCTGAACCAGATGGGGCAACTGACAACTGATGCTCAGGAAAAAGCAAACTTGCTAAATGGGTACTTTGCATCAGTTTTCCATCAGCCCCATGGGACGGCCCAGCCCACTATGGGTTAGGGAGGCCCAGGTGAGGGAGATCCCCTGCCCTCCACCGAAGCTGACCTCGTGAAGGAACACCTCGACAGGCTGGATCCCTTCAAGTCAGCCGGCCCGGACGGGTTACACCCCAGGGTACTCAGGGAGCTGGCGAGCATCATAGCCCAGCCCCTGGCGCGGATCTTTGATAGCTCCTGGCGCTCTGGTGAAGTGCCCGATGATTGGAAAAGGGCCAATGTGGTGCCCATCTTCAAGAAAGGGAGGAAAGTAGATCCGGCAAACTACAGGTCCATCAGCCTGACCTCTATCCTGGGGAAAGTTTTGGAAAAGATTATCAAGGAGGCTATCCTTAACAGACTAGCTGAAGGCAATATCCTGAGGGATAGCCAGCATGGGTTTGTTGCGGGTAGGTCTTGCTTGACCAATCTCATTTCCTTTTATGACCAGGTGACCTATCACCTGGACAAGGGGGAAGAGATTGATGTCATATACCTCGACTTTTAAAAAAGCCTTCGATCTGGTATCCCATGATCACCTCTTGGCTGAACTGGCTAACTGCAGCCTTGACGTCACCCTGATCCGCTGGCTGGGGAACTGGCTCTGCGGTAGGACCCGGAGGGTGGCAGTCAACAGGAGCCAATTGTCTTGGTGCGTTGTGACCAGTGGGGTCCCACAAGGCTCTGTCCTAGGGCCTATACTGTTTAACATCTTCATCGATGATGTGGACACTGGAGTCAGGAGCGGACTGGCCAAGTTCACCGACGACACCAAACTCTGAGGTAAAGCATCCACACCTGAGGACAGGAGGGTGAACCAGACAGATCTGGACAGGCTCAGTAAACCTGATAGTGTTCAACACCGAAAAACGCAAGGTTCTCCACCTTGGGAGGAAAAACCTGCAGCACCCTTATAGGCTCGGCAGTGCTACACTGGCTAGCACTACAGATGAAAGGGACTTGGGGGTCATAATTGACCACAAGA
Source organism: Crocodylus siamensis (assembly GCF_052110815.1). Lineage (NCBI taxonomy): Eukaryota > Metazoa > Chordata > Crocodylia > Crocodylidae > Crocodylus > Crocodylus siamensis. The sequence continues at coordinate 30,741,233 of NC_143400.1, forward strand.
TGAACATAAGCCTGCAATGCGATGCTGCGGCTAGTAAAGCGACCAAAATGCTGGCGTGCATCCATAGATGCTTCTCAAGCAAATCCCAGGACATCATTCTCCCACTGTACTCGGCCTTGGCGAGGCTGCAGCTGGAGTACTGCGTCCAGTTCTGGGCTTCACAATTCAACAAGGATGTGGCGAAGCTTGAGAGGGTGCAGAGAAGAGCCACGTGCATGATCCAAGGTCAGGAAAACAGACCTTATGATGAGAGGCTGAGAGCAATGGGACCATTCAGCCTGGAGAAGCGCAGGCTCGGGGTGATCTGATGGTCACCTATAAGTTTATCAGGGGTGCTCATCAGGTTCTGGGGGAACGACTGTTCACCAGAGCGCCCCAAGGGATGACAAGATCGAATGGTCACATACTCCACCACGACCGATTCAGGCTGGACATAGAAAGAAGTTCTTCACTGTCCGAGCCCCCAAGGTCTGGAGTAGACTGCCACTGGAAGCAGTTCAAGCACCCACTTTGAACACCTTCAAAACACATTTGGATGCTTACCTTGCTGGGATCCTATGATCCCTGCTGACTTCCTGCCCCTGGGGCAGGGGGCTGGACTCGATGATCCTCCGGGGTCCCTTCCAGCCCTAATGTCTATGAAACCTACAAGTACTCACATTAGAAAAGCACCTGTCACAAAACCTGCTAGTCAGGAATATGCAACATTATGTGACTTAGATGACACATAACACGAGGACAGGTGGCACACTGGGTACAGATAATATCCAGGGCAGCGACTGCTGTACATGGCTTGCCAACCAGCCACTGATTGGACTATGTTCACGTGAGCATGTGTTGAAGAATTTCACATAATGAGACAAGTAGTCAAGTGCACAGCAAAATCCTCCATGGCTCTGGGACAGAAAAGGAGCATAATTCCTTCACCATTTTCTTGGTGGGGTACACCTCTCCTGCCTACAGTCACACAAAGGGTGTGTTTTCAGTGCACAACAAACTCAAGTTATCGGCACATGGGAGCATGCACCTGGATTCATCTAATGCTGGTGTAAGCAGGCAGATCACAAAATCCTACCCCAGTTACTGTCCACACAAATCCTATGCTTCCCCAGGGGTGTCACTGGGACTTCTGAGGCCATCACCATGCATTGTTACACTGCACTGAGCTATGCTGGTCTGCGAGTTTCCCCCCAGTAAACAGGAGAATTTCTGTGCTTCTGGCCATACACAGGAGTTGTGCAAAGGACCTGGAGACTTTTCACCAATGGCTACGTCCCTATTTCACTCATTTGATCACTGATATTTATTTCCAATTGGCGTTTCTTAGCATGTTATTGTGACCACTCATGACTTGTCTAATGATCCGACCTCCAGGGGCTGCCTTTCACACTTGACTACGACTAGACAACGATGACTTGCCATGGCAGGAAAATCAATGCCTTTCAAAGGCACTTTGCAAGAGGTCAGGCAGACAAGTCCCAGCTCTGCACACTGCCGAAAGCTAGTGGCCAGCTTGTTGGATCTCTCCCATCCTGTACAATGCAAGCCACAGATCATTGTAGCATTAGCAGTGACAGTTGTGAAGACTTGCACAGCTTGGCTTGCCAGGGCCTGTGGGTTCATGCTATAGACTGCTTGCAAGCATCCGCTTATTTCAGGTCTTCTGCAAATCCCAGAAGATGCACGAATGATTGTCACCAAATCTGGTCCACCTGTTTAAAAGGCACCTGCTGTGGTGCTATGGGAGCTCCTATGACTCCAGCTGACCATGAGGCCATGTTGTACTCCAGGGGTGGTATAAATACAAAGAGAGGTACGTGGAACAGGGGTTGCCTACTGTTTTTGTCCTGATTTTTCTAAACCAGTGGGAGTGGGAGATTTTAATGTAATAAGTCCAACCTCCAAGCTGTCAGCATGGTTTTGAGTTAAATTGGCAGAAAAGGCAGATGAAGAAGCCTTCTGTCCAATCCCAGTGCGCAAATCGTGAAGAACTAATGGTCAAAGCAGAAATCTGCCAAACAACTTCATTGTCAGAACAGCCTCATGCTTACAAATAACCAAGGGAATCTGGATGAATTCATTGATACGAGCAAGTCAACCAGTCCTACAATCATCTTCCTCTCTGAACAGCTATTCATGGGAAAAATTACATGGAGGATTGTCACACACATTCAAATGGGCCTTTATGCTATTTGCAGAACAGGTTATAAAGGACAGGGGGAAAAAAACCTCCCAGACCTCGTACACAGCAGTTGCACCAATTTAATTCAAATTGGTTTCAACAATTATGGGAGCCCAGGTAAACATGTCATGGACATAACAGCTGCTCTAGTGTAATAAGGTGAGATCACAAAGTGCCTATCTGCTCTTTGGAACAGCAGTCACTTTGAATTGTATACTTGTACAGTACCAAGCACGAGACCCCGATTGTCCCGCACTGGCGCTCCATGTCCATGTACAGAATCAGATTACTTTAACAGGACACCATCTAACTTTCTGACCGTGATTAACGGTGCTGTACCTATGAACACAAGCACAACTGCTGCAGGAGTTGGGTACTTCCCAAATAATTAAAACCAGAAAACAACCTTCTCTCCATACTTGCAGGAGATAAAAAAAGCCTGAAAAGCTGTGGGTCCTGGTTGCTGCTGACTGCTGCACTATTTACATTTGGAGGGGTTCCCGCAGTCTGGGACTGGTACCCTCAATATATCTGCATTGTTAAAAGAGAAATGGAAGTTTTTTTCTTTTGCCATTCCAGAAATACAATGGGATGAGAGAAAAAGAGAGAGAGAGAGAGATCAAGCTAGAGGTAGCAAACTGTCGTCCTTGCAAAATATAATATGTAGCAGCAAAATCTCCCGTGTCCTACTAAAACAGGCCTTTAAGTATTATGCCAAGCATCTAGTACAGAGCAATAGGTAAAACCCATTTCTTTTCTTACTTGATATTATTGTACCCGCACCATAACACTAGAACCATGCCTGCTGCGCACATTATTGCAGAGATGTTGTTAAAGAGCACTTTGTGGTCTCACAATAATTACAGAAATGAACTTGAGCCTTACCTTCAGCTCCCCAGAAATGCCCCAAACCAAGCGGACAGGGATGGACCGTCACTGACCAACGAAAGCCTGGGTGTTGTCAAGCGAGGAAGTCTAGTTTGCCTCAACAAACTACTGCTGCAAGCCTGGTATTGATGCCTGATGTCAAACGCTCAGTGGCTGCCAGGTTAAAATGTGTTTTGGGCAATGTTGATTGACTTTTGGCGCACAGAGGCATTGTGTCACGGGATGGCCACAGCTCTCCACAGAGGAGGTGACATTCAAGCAAGTGAGATCTTGCCATCTTTTATAGTCATCCTCACTCTTAACAAGGAAAAGAACAAGAATATAAAAAACCCCAGCAACCTGGAGTCATCAGTCTCTAACCTCTCTTCTTCTGTGCATCACAGGCACCTCATTTTATCTGTCATTCTTGTTTAGGTTGTCAGCTATTTGGGACAGGACCTGCCTTTATTGTTGGGCCTGATGCCAAACACGTGCTTAAAAAATAGCTGATGTCAATAATGGAGCACAGGTATGGTATGCAGGATGATTCTCATCAACAGCTGGACCCTGAAAACATCTGTCTGACCCCTGGGCTTCTGCCTGGCCCAAATTCAGGTCTAAAACCTTCAGTTTGCAATGAGTCCCCCAAAATGGGCCAGTCCCATATGGATTTAGACTGGGGTGGGCAAAAGGGTGGATCTGGCCCGGTGGATCTTTCCCATCAGCCCCTACCCACGCCGTTGTGGCCAGTTTCCCTGGAGACCCTGTGACAGGATGGGACGAGGGTTTCCTGGGTTGTTCGAATCCACCTGTCTTTTTACCATGAGCCATCACTACAGCAGCAGCACAACTGCTAGTATCTGCTCTCAATAGCCCATTGCCCTGGTAGGAAGAACCAAGACTGGAAACTGAAACTAGGCATCCTGATAGCATGTGGTAAAGGGCTTCTCTTGGCTCCTTTGGGGAGATGGGTCCACACTCTCTTTTCCCAATATTCAGTGTTAATTTTGTTTTTTCAGCATCCTCCCATGAGGGTATGGGTATGCACATATTTCTTCTCTTTTATAGAAAGCTCAGTCAAGCTACACTCAGGGATGCAGAGCAAATCCTGCTCTGCCACCGGGTCTCTGGATAGCCTTGGTCAAGCCACTAAAAGCCATGTTTTCAAGGATACCCAGTGAGATTGCCCAAAGCCCCCACATGCCTCGTCAGTTAAATCAAAGCAAGTTAGATATCTCTGGACACCTATCTGAAAAATTAGGTGCCTTTAAAAATCTGCCTACGTCACTCCGGGCCTCAGTTCCCCACCTGTATAACAGACATAAAAACCCTGTCCAGCTGTACAGAGGAGCAGCAAGATGTTGGGTCACGAGGCCATGTAAATATGTAGGAAAGACGCATTATTTTCCAGACCGTGAGGCATTTTTGAGAAGGAGCCAGCAAATGAGGATCCTAGCCCAGGTCCTAATTCAGGAAAAAATCCTTATTCCAGGCAACACTTTAAGTCCTCTAAAAGTTGGGCATGTGCCTAGGTGCTGGCCTGATTTCAGGCTGAAGAACCAGTGCTGTTCTTTAGTGTTGTAAACAGCACTGAAGTACTGATTCCTGCCAGCTTTTTCCTGGGCCTCCTTGTCATCTATAATTTAGGATGAATTACCCCGGGGGGGAAAAGGCCTATCAGCTTCTGCTTTTATGTTAACAGCAAGAGGCACAAGCAAAGTGCGTAGCCAGGGAGAACAGCTCTATCTAATTGCAGAGATGACTTATTTAGCGTTTCCTGTTCTCACTGCATGTTACTCAAAGCACTTGGTTCACACAGGCCGCTCTGAAGGTCTTTGGCTCTGCAAATCCTCGCTGCGGACGCACTTTGGATTCTGCTGGTGGTGAACTCTGCACATGAGGAGAGAGAGGGTGGCGAGGTCTCCACAAGCCTCCTAACCTGTGTCTTTCAAACAGGAGCTATGGGCTGACCTCACACTACAACACTGTATCTCGGAGGTCACTGGAGCTTTCATTTACTGCTAGCTGGGGTGTGAAACAGCACCCTATACTGTTTTCCTCTTACTGCTTCTCCCAGGAGCGCCAAGCCACTGCCCCCAAGGCATTTGCAAGATGAGGCAGGAGGAAAGAAATATTAGCAAGTGGGGAACTGAGGCACAGAGCAGGGCAGCGACTCTCTGGGATCGAGGGAGTGTGTAGCAGATCTGGGAGCTGAATCCAAACCAGTACTTTAAGTGCAAGACTGCAGGCTTTGGCACAAGGACCACTTCCCATGAGATCAGCTGCTCCATAGTAACTGCCCCTGTGCATGCTCTTTGATTGATGGCGTAAGCCATCGCTGCTAAGCTTCCCTCTACCGCAGGGGAGAAGCGTGCACACAGGCAGTTCCCACAGGGTAGCCAGTGCTTAGCAATCTTCACCCCCTTTTTAGCACCAGTTTGTGTGCATGCTACACTCCTCTGCTAATTCCCCTGTTGCCAGAAGAGCTCCATCTTGCCTGGTGGACTCGGGTCCTGGCCCTTGGTTAACATACAATGACTCTCTGCCCCAGTACACGTTCCCCCCAAGCTCCACATTCACATCCAATGCAGTGGCTCTTAAAACATGGACAACAGGATTTTGAGAGATCCCGGCGCCCACCGCGGGTGTGGACAAGCCTTAACTCCACTGACTTCAGGACTGGATTCCTCTCTGCAGCGTGACCTGGGATGCTTCCCAATTCATCTGTGAAAGCAAGGGTTTTTCCTGTCCACAAGATGGCTCTGGAGCCACACAATTCCCCTCACTGCCTGCCACAGGAAGATTTGCTATCAGAGAGTTATTGATCCTTCCTTACTTTGCCTTTTGCATTTTCCTTGTCTCTAGCCTATGTGAATCCCTCATGCTCCCAAGTCCACCTATGGGACTCAACTCCCAGCTGCATGCCTGGTGCTGCCTTTCTCACTGTGCTCCAAGCTGAGCCCCCCTGGAAAGGTTACTCCTAAAATGTTTTGGTGAGAGAAGGGGTATAGGGGTATTGTGTTGGTCTAACAACACAGGCAGACAAGGCAGACATCTCATTTGATTTACCAAAAGTTTGGTGAGCGAAAGAACTTTGGTAAGCAGCTCAGTTGTGTTTCTCTGTCTCTAGTTTTTGCAACTTCCCTTATGCGCCTTGCAGTCTGGATACTCTCCTGACCAGAAACTCAATTTTAAAAGCTGCCACAACATTATCTATGTACCAATAATGTTCTCAATAAAAACAGCAGCTTCAAAATCAATGTCTGCCCTCCTCAGCCCCCCAATATATCCTGCTTACATGAAGATTCACAGTGTTGCACTGGCCTTGGGCACGGACTCAATGGGGGCAGGATCTTCTAACCCTGAAGATAATTATGTACAAATAATACCTACCCTTCACTTATACTGATTAGGCAAACCCAGATAACCCCTTCACTTATCCTGCATGGCACACTGGAAGGAGTCTTATCAGAAATCAGCTCTATCCTCTTCCCACAGATGCAAATGTGAGTTTTCCCAATGACTCTTTAACAGTATCCACACTAAGAGAGCACAAGGATAATGCCCACCCCCCCCCCAAAAAAATGAATTTCAAGCTTTAATTGTGCAAATAAACACATCATTTCTCTTCCTGACAAATTGCTATGCAAATGCCATCTGCTAGCAGAGACTAATGGTGGGAGAGAAGGAGCCAGCTGGGTTCCCCAGCACTACCCAGCTACTTGGGGAGAAGTGTACTCCTATCCCACAGGGCCTTACTGAAGGGAGAGCGCTTGAAGGCGGTCTTTTCCAAAGTGCTTGAGCTGCAGACTAGAGGCATCCTCAGCCATGACCTTCCCAAGCAACTGCAATCCTTGAACTGCAGGGAGGCAATATACCTACTTGCTCAACAAGGCACTATGTTAGTCATAGCATATAAATGGATTCCAAACAGAGTATCCTATGGATTAAATGCTCATTGCCTGTGGAGCTGATTACTTACAAGACTCTGCGCAGCAGAGAATGTTTTAAAGGTGGCTGTCTACGGCTTGTCTTTTATGTACTGAAAGATGCAGCAAAGTTGAGGAACCTCCTTTGCCTGGATGATCATTTGCACTTGGTACCCGACATAAGGATGCATACCATTTGTTTTTGTGGTGCTTATTAGAATCATAGAAAATTTGGGTTGGAAGGGACCTCAGGAGGTCATCTACTCCAAGCCCCTGCTCAAAGCAGGACCAGCCCCAACTAGATCATCCCAGCCAAAGCTTTGTCTAGCTGGGTCTTGAAAATCTCCAAGGATGGAGCTTTCACCACCTCTCTGGGTAACCTGCTCCAGTGTTTTACTACCCTCCTAAGTGAGAAAATTCTTCCTAATATCTAACCTCAACTTCCCTTGGAGTAACTTGAGACCACTGCTGCTTGTTGTGTCATCTGCCACCACTGAGAACAGTCCAGCTCCGTCCTCTTTGGAACCTCCCTGCAGGGAGTTGAAGGCCAACTTCTATTGCATGTCATCATTACAAAATAGTAGACTATAAAAACATCTGAGATCAGCTAAGACCTAGGTGAATTATTCACTGCAAATAATGTGTCACCTGCATGCATCCAGGGTCTGGATTTTGCCCAGTCTTGTCCACATTTGCCAAATAAGTTGAACATTCCTGACCTCAGGGTTGGTTGTAATGGGACACCATGCTTATTTTGCTATTCTATGTTAGAGGTGGGTAATCTGATCATCTGTTCTTCCTTGCTACATATCTGAATTTCTTTGTACAGGGAGGCTAAGAAAAGGTGGGCAACTCATTGTATGACATTTTGGATGAATACTGATTCCCAGTGTATTTTACAAAACCTCTCTGTATTGAATGCAAGAGAAAATGGACAATGTCTTTTATTGGAGCAACCATATAGTTAGGAGGGATGAGGACAAGCTTTTAGGTATGAAATACCCTTCAAACACTTTTGCAATTGAACGCTGCCTGTCAGAATACTTTGTTAGTAACTAATATTTTACTTTGTAATGACTTTACAAATAATGAGGAACAGAATGGAATGAATAGTGTAGTTTGGGAAGCCAGTAATATTTGCCTTTTCTTATTTATTATCCTTCCCCAAGTCTTCAACTAAAAAAAATTCAGCATTTTTCAAAGCATGGGGGACTTGTGCCACTGTAGTCAGCGGGGGCATATGCCCCCTCTGTGACTAGTCCCGTCAACCAGGTGGGGGGTCCCCCCATGGACGATCTTGCTGCCCCAACCTCTGTGGCCGATCCCATTATGGCGAAATGCTGCAGCTGCTTCTGGGAGTGGCTGCAGCTACTTCTGGGAGCGGCTGCAGTGATTGGCTGTTGCTTGCGGGGGGGGGGGGGGGGGCACCAGTGCTCCCACTTGCCGCCCCTGCCCATCGCCTACGTGGTGAGTTCAGCTGGTTAGGGGGTGCACCAGTGCTCTCAAGGGGTGCACATGCACCCCTTTGCACCCCCTACGTGTCACCACTGAGCTGAAGGACATAAGGCTTTGGCCTCAAATGGCAGAGGCTCTGGTTTTCCGGGCTGAAGATCCTGATTAGAAACTCCATTACCACTTCAATTAGCAACACCACTTGGGTGGTGAAGCCAGGGTCTTGACTAGTCACTTGTGTGGAGTGGAGACCCATGACCTACCACTTCAGATTCTGCATGTTATTAGGAGAGAGCCTGTTTGACCTATCTGCAGCCCTGACATGACATCCAGCACTAGAGTATCTGACTGCTCCACAATTTTTAACACATAATAAATACATCCTCACAATACTCCTATGAGGCACAGCAGTGCTACTACCTCACTCGGTGCAAATGAAAAAAAAACAAGGCCCAGAGAGATGAGGGGACCCAATTAAGGTCCCACTGGAAGTCTGTGATAGAGATATTTGACCTCAGTTCCCCTAATAGTGGGGTAGGAGGTAGCTCAGGGATTGCCCCACCCTGTGGCTGCATTTTGTAGGTACATAATGCTATTTGCTGGACTAGACACTGGCAAGGATAAAGAGAACACCAGAAAATCTGATGACTGTAGGTCACCCCTGGGGTCAGCTCAGGGATCAGATTTTGGACCCACCTGCGAGGCAGCGCAATGCAGCTATATCAAAAGACATCGATTAAGAAGATTACACAGAGCATTTTTCTTCTGCTGCCGACAGCATGTGGGGAAGGGTACAGCGCTAAGCACATCAGTCACCTCAGTCATAATGTTTGCACCTTTTGGCTTCCCTTTGCCCAGAAGTGCGCTAGGGATGTTTTAAAGATCTTCCATCTCATGTTGCCGTACGGGCTTTACGCTAGGATGAACTTCTAAGACTCCAGTAAACACATCTGTCATTTGCAAGGTAAAGTACCATCCTGAGAGATGATGGGTGGCCTTGCTGAAATATTAAGTCTCTCTCTGACTGATACATGGTGTTATTTAATCCCAAATCTCTGGTTTCTGTCTCCAATATTAAAGAGCTTGATCCAAAGTCAAGGGAAGTCTTTCAAGTGGGCTGTAGACTGTATCCCAAATGACTTCATTGCATTCTTTGGACCCAAACTCAGACTATTCAAATAGTCATGGGTATGTATCAAGTAATCCTGTGACAACAGGGGTTTTGCAGGATCTGACACAGCAAGATCTGGGCTTCACAATACAGAGAGACCAACCCTATGACTTGAAAAACTGGAGTAATGCTGGGGCTTACCTCAAAACTCTGAGCATGAGAAGGTCAGACATTTCTTGTTCATTTATAATTCTAACAGAGCACGACTATAGCTACAGCTAAAAGCTCCCCTTGACTCGGGGCCCTGGCTTTGGTTGCTTTTCAGCCCTTCTACAGATACACGGAAGATGGACAAAGCAGTACATTTCCTTCTCCCACACCATCGCTCATCAATAGGATTCTTTAAAGGCTCTTTTATATTCATTTAATATGAATATAATATATTCTGTGTTAAGCCTATTTGTTTCCTACTCATCTAGACACTTTGGTGCTGCAAAGGGAGGTGAAGTGATCAGTCGCTTGAGAAAGCTTACGCATCTCTGAATTAGTTTATCAGGTACAACTGTGCCCTTCCTTATTAGCACAAGGAATACTCTTCTAATGAGCTTCCTAGCCCCATTTTGCCCCATCTGTTTCCAAAAAAAGCATTCAAATACTGGAAATCACAGGAATTACTGTGCTTGTCAGGAGCAAAACTGGACGCATGAAGTGATTTTCCTTTCCTCCAGTCTCTTTTTAAAAAACACTCTGAATTAACTGAGTCTTACCTCTTCTTGGCTGGATTTGGGCCAACCTTGAGATCAGTGCTTGACCTGGGGAAACCTATGGCCTTCTAGTCAAGTAATGATTAGATTCATTGGCAAACTTTGCAACGTGACACTATGCATTATAAGTCCAATATTCACATCTCATACCCTAAAGGTCAGAACAAGCTTTATACAAATCTCAACACTAAATCTCAGCATGTTCAGTCAGCTGTTGGGCACACTCTAAACACACAGCTAATGCATCGACTCATCCCTGGTGCTAACGACAATACCGACACCCTATCTTTGCACATGCTGGTTATTTCGGCAATTGAGCACACAGAGATCAAGGAAAGAGATAAGGTGACTGCAAACCTTCTAAATGTCCCTTTTAAAACTGTGTGACCAGCCATAGGAGGAGGAAGCGAGATGCAGAGAGTGAGGTCTTGTGATTCAGAGAAGCTACCAGCAAGGAGACACCAATAAGGAGATTCCCCCAGGGCTCTGACCCAAGTTCAGAGAATGCCCATGAGTGGCGTGAAAAGTGGGGGAGGGAACTGTGTACTGGTATTTTATTGACTTGATGAGGTCAGTACATTTCTTGTCCTGCCAAAAGAAGAGAGCCATTTCTTTTTTGGAGACCTGTGAAAACCCTGCTTGCTGCACCCCAAAGAGGGTGGCAGAGCTGGATCGCTTGGAAAAGGCTCCCCTTCCTGTGATAGAAAGCAATACTATTTTGCCAGATGCATCAACCAGAAGGGTAGGGAACAGATATGGGGAGGTGAGGCCTTTGATTACACTGGGCCATTAGCTTTTATCGAATGGAAATGAGCTACAACTCAAGTGCACAGGAAATACACACCAATGCTAACTTTACTTAAATAAGGAACAAGCATCCCACAGCTGTACGGTTCAAATCAAATCAGCTGGCACAATTGTTTTAGAAAGCAGCCTGCTCTGCTTATCCAGATCTGGCCACGTTTCTAATCACCGGTTCCTCTGGAGCATGGGGGCTTTTTTTGTTTGTTCTTGGGGTTTTTTTTTAAAGTTTTGCCTACAACAGACAATTCTTCCTCAACTTTTCCCCAGCTGCTAGCAGCAGCAACAGGGCTACGGCAATAAGGATGCAAAGTTTTAATTATAATGTTGTCTTTAACCACAATGTTGTCTTTCATGGCTCTGAGCAAGGTGAGGTTGGACTGGTGGTTAAAAATGCTGCCAAATGCCTGTGAGCCTAGTAATGGTGGTGTTTGCCCTGCAGTTTGGGAGCTGCAGCAGTAAGCCATTTTAAAAGGCAAGAAGAGCCTGTACTAGGAAAACAACAGGGACTCCATGTGCGTAAACTGAGAACTAAATAACCATCGCACTGCCGAATTAATTCATTGTACCAAGCACATTTCTGAATATTTCCTTAATGCTGTTTTCAGCTGCAGAGGAGTAAACACAGCTGCTCCAGCACATTTGGAGAAGGTGATGAGAGACCCATTTAAACGTCATTCTTCACATAAAATCATCACTGAAGAAATCACTTCCAAGACTTTCTAATTACATGATTATAATGTGGTTCCACCGAGAACAAAACACTTGTGTAAGGAGAGGTAGTTAATAGGGAAGAGGGATGTGGGTCTTTGGAAGCACAAAAAGATACACATACTCCTTGGAACAAGGAAAGAAAGCTTAAAGGAGAGAGAGAGCTAATGTGTCTTAGTGTAGCAGAGACCAGGCAGGAAAGGCCAATGTGAAGGCACAAGGGATGGGGTAAAGAACTCGCCCCAAGTCTTCATATTTGCACTGAGATTTTGGATACGCTGGGCTGGGCCACTGAGGGCTTATATGATAAGGGCTAGGATCTTGAGCTTCATAGTATATGGGATACCAGCACAGACAGCAGAAGACAAAGGAGGAACTCGCAATGTAGTGCAGACATTCAGACAAGCAACCCCTTGCCTCCGCTTCTTGGGATTTAAAAAAACCCAACCCTCCAATGTTCTTTTTGTCTCCACAGTTTTCCAAAAGTTATTGATTTAGCCACTTCACTGCAGCAGCCAACCTTCATTTTCATTGTCCTGGACCACAGCACGTACTTCAGAGACAGAGGTCTTCTGGGAAGGGATGGTATGCACCTCGTGCTGAAGGGGAAGGCTCTTTTCTCGGCCAGGATGGTGGACCTCCTCAACACAGCTTTAATCTAAGATTGCCAGGGGGTGGGGGGACAACGAGTGGAGGAAGCCCAGGGGCCAACAAACAGACAACCATTTACAACAAGAGATGACAGGAAGGACACTTCAGCACAACCTGAGGGACTGGAGCTCCCTCAATGTGACAAGAAACTGAGGAACCTCCAGCTGAGGGCTCAAATGCCTATACACAAATGCCAGAAGCACAGGGAACAAACAGGAGGAACTGGCCCTCCTGCTTTTCAGCAGGGACTACGATGTCATAGGGATAACAGAGACCTGGTGGGACTCTACCCGTGACTGGACCATAGCTATAGAGGGCTACACCCTGCATAAGAGGGATCACATAGGGACAAAGGGTGAAGGTGTAACTCTATATGTAAAGGAGCAGTACATGTCCTTGGAAGCTTTGAAATTGGTACTAAAGGAAGAGTGACTTGAAACCCTCTAGGTCAAGATATGAGGGGGATGCAGTGAAAGGGGCCTGACTCTGGGAATATATTACAGATCTCTGAATCAAGATGAGGAGCTAGATCGGGAATTCTCTAGAAAACTGCAAGACACTGCCAGAGAGCGAAACTGCCAAAGAGCACAGGATATGGTCATCATGGGTGACTTTACCTACCCAAACTTCTCCTGGGAAGAACACTTGGCCAGACCTGACTGGTCGCAGAGATTCCTGACTTCTAACGATGAGCTCTTCCTGTCTCAGGAAGTATACCGGTGGACCAGAGGAAATACCTTCCTAGATTTAGTCTTGGCCAAGGGGAATGACTTGGTGAGTGATCTGAAGATGGAGGCTAGGCGACAGTGACCACAACACTATCACTTTCCCTGTCTGTCATAGGGCTGGGAAATCTGTCAGGAAGGTACAAATTCTTGACTTTAAAAAAGCTGACTTCAATAAGCTAAGCTAAGGGCTTTAGTGAGTAATACCTTACAGGATCACGGACTGCAGGGAAAGAGTGTGGACGATGAGTGGTTGTTCCTCAAGGATATGATCCTTGGTGCACAGAAGTTGTCTATACCTGTATGCAAAAAAGGTGGCCCAAGGGCTGGGAGGCCATTGTAACAGGGTGTTAAGATAGAGACCCTGTTACTTACTGTCTGAAGGGAAGATCCTGGGACTTTGGTCAATGCAGGGAGGGGAAAAGGGGTCATGGAAAGGGCAAGGACAATAGCTGGCCGGACCCAGCTGACAAAGATCTGCACACCAGAGGGAAATAAAGAAGATGAAAGTGGCCATCATGCTTAAAGGTGGGTACCAAGAGGCAGAGCCTTGCCCTCAGGGCACTGGAAGGAAGTAAGGGGTCTTCGGCGGATCATGAGGCAGGACGGGAACGTGTAAGCTCCAGGGATCCGCGGATCAAACGGCCGACCGGTGAGGGGGGGATATTTACTCCAGGGGTCACAGACGGCAACAACGGCTGAAGACGAGTCTGGGAAACCTGTGAAGAGAGAGTCAAAAAAGGGGAATTAGGAGGGCACCGGGCAAGAGATTTACCAGTTACTCAGTGGGGCAGTAAGGAAACCGCACTCCAGGTAATGAGTGGTGGATGTGGCTCATTAAGACATTGTAATAAGTAATCAGTAAATGAAATACACTGTTTACAGCCAGCTGGGTAGTCAATGATAGCACATCTCACTTGGGGAATAACATTTATCTTTTCGCCTACCTTAAGTCATGGCAGGTGCACTTTGAGTGAGGTTGGGGAGACCCATCCACTCTCCCACAGCCATCTTGACTTAACAGGGAAGTTGCAGATCTTCTGAAAAAGAAAAGGGAAGCTTACCAATGATGGAAGCTAGGAATAGCCCCCAAGGAGAACTACATAAGATTGACCCACACCGGTAGCGGGTAGATTAGAAAAGCAAAGGCGGTGACCGAATTCAGGTTAGCAAGTGAAATCAAGTACAATAAGAAGTCCTTCTATAGGTATGTAGGTAACAGAAGGAAAAACAGTGGAAATGTGGGACCACTACTCAATGCATCTGGACATCTGATCACTGACACCAAGGAGAAAACTGAACTCTTGAACGAGTACTTCACATCTGTATTCCACCAGTTTAAGAGTGATAGCCTGCTGAATGCAAATATGACACAGAATAGTCACTGTAGGGATGATCACCTACCAACAGTCAATGTAAAGCTGGTAAAAGAACAGCTAGAGAGGCTATCCACAAGTCAGGAGGACTGGATGGACTCCATCCAAGAGTGCTGAATGAACTAGCTGAAGTCATCACAGGACTGCTGGTGAACCTCTGAGAATTCATGGTGCTCAACCAGGAGAGGTCCCAGAAGACTGGAAGAGGGCCAGTGTTGTGCCCATCTTCAAGGGGAGGAGAGAGGACCCAGGGAACTACAGGCCAATCAGCCTGACCTTAACCACAGAAAAAAATTCTCAAGGAGTCCATATGTGGCAAGCTATTAGAAGGCAAAATTTTGAATGACAGCCAGAACACCTTTGTCGTGGGTAGGTTATGTCTGACTAATTGCATCTCCTTCTATGACCAGGTTACTCACCACCTGGATAAGGGAGATGAGGTTGGTGTCATTTACTTGGACTTTAGGAAGGCCTTTGAACTTGGCGTCCCATGAGGCTCTCAAGGTAAAAACTAGGGGACTATGGGCTCAACAATTCAATGGTCAGATGGGTGGGAAACTGGCTGTGGGGTCAGGCCCAGAAACTACTAAGAGACGGATCCATGTTGACTTGGCAGAAGGTAGACAATAGGGTCTCCCAGGGTTCAGTCCTTGGACTGATGGTTTTCAACATCTACAAAAATGATCTGGATATAGGGGTGAAAAGCACACTGGCAAAGTTCACCAATGACACTAAGCTTTGGGGAAGTGTGGTCACACCTCAGGGTAGGCTGATGATCCAGGTAGACCTAGATAGATTAGTTGAATGGGCGGACCAGAACCAGATACTCTTCAACACTGAAAAGGAAAAACTTCTTCATGGTTCGTGTGACCAGACTCTGGAATAGACTCCCAGCAGGGGTGGTGCAGGCACCTACCCTGGAGATCTTCAAAAGGAGACTGGACACGCACCTTGCTGGGGTTATTTGACCCCAGCAGTCTTTCCTGCCCAGAGCAGGAGAGCTGGACCCAATGATCTCACGAGGTCCCTTCCAGCCCTAAATTTCTGCGAATCCTCTGTTTTCCATTGGACATCATTCCCTCTTTCAGGCTGAAATTCCTCATTCTCCTTTCTGGCCCTCAAGGGATATTGATTCTTAATTGTCAGAGTACTGAAAACCTGGAACTGAATCGGGTGTTTCTGCACCACATTAAACAGTTACCTATTAATCCCAGCAGTGGGTGAGCTGGCTTCTGTATCTGTGGCCTGTAACTCAGATGATAAAAGTTCCTGAAAAGCACTGCATTATACAGGAATGATGGAAGAATAGCCAATAAAAATAAAGGCAAAATGTCTGGGTTTGTTGCTGTCAGAGAACTCTGACTGTGGGGAATTCTGTGCCATGCACATTTCTTTCTCCTGTGCCAAAATGCACTTGAAGACCTTCTTCACACTTTCCAGTCCCTCTGGCTTTGTACTTTGGCTAAACTCCAGCTGTATGCATGGTGTTGAAGCCATTTTGCAACTTTTGGAAATACTTGCATCCAATTCTTTTTCTCTGTTTATGCACTTTATTTTTTTTAATGAAAAATGAAAGCAAGTCATATAATGAGTCCAAGAGAGAAGAGCAGTCCTACTTAACACAACTCAAATTCTCTTGCACAGATCACATAAAAGGAGCTTTGTCCACAAGCCCACATGGCCCGATGAACCGCACTCCCTCCCACTATCTACCCAGACTTCAATTATTGCACTGAGCAGATCATTGTTTCATAGTTTCATAGTGCTTAGGGTCGGAAGGGACCCAAAGAGACCATCAAGCCCGACCCCCTGGCCTGGACAGGAACAAGTGCAGGGTCATAACCCCCCAGCCAAATATCTGTCCAGCCTCCTTTTGAAGACCCCCAACGTAGGAGAGCGCACCACCTCACTTGGGAGTCCATTCCAGAGCCTGGCAGCCCTAACCGTAAAGTAATGTCTCCTGATGTCCAGCCTGAACCTTCTCTCTAACAATTTGTGGCCATTATGCCTAGTAACTCCCAGTGGAACAGAGCCTCACCCGATTCCTGCTGGTCCCCCCAGTGAGTTTGTAAGTGGCCACCAGATCCCCTCTCAACCTTCTCTTGTGGAGGCTGAATAGGTTCAGGCCCTTCAGCCTCTCATGCAAGTGGCCCTCCTCTGGACCCTCTCAATCCTAGCCATATCCCTTTTGAAATGGAGCACTGGATGCAGTACTCCAACTCCTCACCACCTCCTACTGTGGGAAAAGAGAGCCCAGACCCAGGCTTGAACTTACACCCTTCTAGTGCAGAACCCAGCAGCCAAACCCCTAAACTAGAGAGCTAGGCCAAACAAACCCTGGATGTTGGGGTCCAGCCTGGAGCCTGGGCGCACACTCAGGTGTGACCTCACAACTCTTTGGCCCCAGACTCAGCATTCACCCCCCTAGGCAAGATAGCCAGGACAAGTGCAAAATCTGTCCCTGGTTAAGATGAACAAATCCAGTTCCAGGCTTCAAAATCATTCCTGATGACTGGTGAGAAATGCATCAAAGGGTGCTCATTAAAGACCGCTGGCAAGAGATTTCTCTAGGCTTAAAGTTCCTGTAAATATATTCCCCTTCATAAAATTATAGCTTTCAGCACTTAATGTCTAAGATTATTATGGCTGTATGTAAATCCTGTAGTGAAAATGCTCTTGACAAATAATGTATCTACAGATCACACTTAAACACATGCATATATCTATCTATATCTATATATTTATAAATAAACTCATGTTGGCATTAATGATGGTTAGGTAAGCAGACAGTGGGAGTATTGTGCTCTGATCTACTATTTTACCTCAATAAGCATCAAGTGACTGAGGGACACAGAAGAAATAGTTGTCCTCTTGCCATCCGTCAGACAGACATTACAGTCCTGGTGAGAGAGCAGGGATCAGGCAAGCAGCCAGGTAAATCCTACATTGCATTTTCCAATCACAGACTGTTGAATGTTTTCTCCAATGAGTTTCAATTCATCACCTTGAGGATTCTCATAGGAAGACTCCTCCTAAAGGTGTTCTGCGCAACCATACGGGTAACAGAGCGTCCCATGCCTTTGACAACTGGCATCACAAATGAAACCTAAAGAACGATTCAGTAGGTCATTAGGAATGAGCATGATGAAGAACAGAAAATATACAAAGAGGAGAAATATGAATGCTAAGTTCATGGGACTATTGTGTTCCCCTTGAAAGGTCAGTGCACAAAATACACTGGCCGGGTGTTCACTACCTGTCAGGAAGATTGTCACTCAAGAGCCCCCAGCAGTAACAATAATACACATGCTCCAGAAACACAAGTACAAACCTTGCCACAATCCTGGAGGACTTCTAGGTGCAGCTGTGTGCACCATGAATGAGAGCCAGAGGTGATACAAAGAATCTCAAAACACTTACTGACTGTCTATCTGCAGCTATTTCAGGGACACAACAGATTCCTTGAACCAGATGTTCCAGGGCTCTGCAGCCCAGGCAGGGTCCAGGAGTCCAGAAGAGCTCACTTAGGGCATGTGGAGATGAAACAATATTTCCCGTTTATGTTGATGCAACTGCTTTTGTGTTTGCATGACCTGGGATTTCCTGCCACTCTAAAGTCCATTTAGCAACTTAAATTAACACGACTCGGAGATGTGTGAATTTGGAGCGCGCTCCAGTTATGCGGCTCCAACTGTGGATTTGTTCGTGCAAACAGCCAGACTCCAAAGACTTCTAATTAATCCCCTTTGCCGCGAGGGGGCCCTGTGTTCTGGCCCTTAGCCAGTAGGTGCCCCGGGGTGTTGGCTTTTACCCTCCTTCCCTCCTTCCTCACAGCATGCAGTTCAGGTCGGGGCGGGTCTGCTCAGAACAATTATTATTTTAAAATGGGCGAGACAAATAATCCCTTAATTTTCTACCTCCTTGTTAGAAATATTATTAAAAATGCATTATCAATAGCAGATTTAGAAAAAAAAAAAAAAAAGAACACAGCTGCTACCCATCCTTGTCTCCTTAATGGGAGAGGGAAGGGGGGGGTTGGAAATTGAAGGGAAAAACCACCAAAAGCCCTTTGTACTAAAGGTATCACTCCCTCTCTGTCCTGCAAATTTACTATCTCTTTGTCACACTAAATCACACTTTCTTTCATGACCCCACATTCCTAAGGCTAAGATAAGAGCAAATGCCATTTTTTGCCTTCAGGATGAACCTTGAGTAACCTTGAGTCCCATCCACGCACGCGTGATAACCTAATGCATATTAAGCCTACCCGCCCCGCATACTTAAGTAGTTAATTGTAATGCACATGGGACGTATGAAGCGACATGTTTACATATATGTTTGTATGAACCGGAAATGAGTTGTAAAAATTCCTCCTTCTGCACACGTGGTCAGGAGAGAGGGGATAAAAGCCTGCTAATGATTATGCTCGGGGGCAGAGGGATTTGATCTTTTGTCTTCTCCCTCTGACCCTATTTGCAAATATATACCTTTTGTATTGCTAATAAAGTGTGTCTGAAGCTGAAAGTTTTTTTCCACCTCCCGAGAAACGAACCATGATTTTTTAATTCAACATCCTCTTAATTCTTCTGCCTCCCCCCTCCTCCTCCCACTTACTAGACATCTAAAAGAAGGGCCAAAAATTGTGTGTTCCCAACTGCATTGAGCTGTGAAGAATCCAGTGCCCCAGGTTGGCTGTCTGAGATACACAAGAGTGAGAGAAATAATGGTTATGTATAAAAAACCCAAAAATGCATAATTTTTTCTTGGCAAGCCAGAGGCCCCTAGGAAATGGCCTGAAGGCAACTTGTCCTGTCACACCAGTATAATGCCTTCTCTTCGCATGTACGGTGGGAGTCAGATACCTCCTACCATTGCCCACAGTGCAAATGGATCATTTTCTCACCGAAGGAGGAGACTATGCAAACAGGATGTTTGTAGGAAGAACCTGAGAAACTGGGAATAGAAAAAGAGGCAGTCTAGGCTGTGTGCACTTACATTGCCTTTTCTAGGACAAAGGATTTCATTTAACCCATCTCTTCCATTTTCTGTTGCTCTTTTGTTCTTTAGGTTTCATTAAAGCCTTCTCTGCAGCTGTCTCACACTTGGAATTTACAAGTTGAGAACAATTTCTTATTTAAAAAAAAAACCAACAAGTAAGAGGTGAATGATTTATGCTTCCTTGCCACATGCATTATACATCACGAGGCTCAGGAGCTGGGGAGAAAAAAAGTACATGTCAAGAAACCGTCTGGTAAATGACTGCTTCCCAGTCCGGCAGCCTCAGGGGAAGCTGCGCTCAGGTAGGGAAGCTGTCAACAGGCTGAATGAGATGAGAGCAGGCAACAAAAAATCCCCCAAATCTGAGGGAAACGAAACCACAAGGAAGAAAATTAGGTTAAGTGTGAAGACGTTCAAAAAAGGAAATCTATGAGGTAGAGAAGGGATGAGAGCCTGTCACGTGCCTTTGAAAGGGGTAAACGAGCTCTGATGGATGCAATTCTGGTCCCACTGCAGATGAAAGAGGCCTGGTTTCATAAATCGCTCAGCACCTGACCACTCCCAGGAAGCCACTACGTGTAGCAAGTGCTCAGCACCTCAGAGAAAGCAGGCCCATAGAGTCTGGCCATCAGCTTATATTTGGTTGACCAAGGAAACTTCAGCATATGGAAACATCCCATATGGCACCCCACCACTCATGCCTACATTCTCCCCCAGTGATTTTGCAGCCTTCTCGTATGGCTGCAAGATGTCCACCTACTCTCACACTGCCAGCAGCAAAAACCTATCTTGGAAGAAAGCTACATATCTGTACGACCCCAGGAAGCTCCATACAACTTGCCTGGCTAAGCAGCAGCTAGTACAAGGCTCATGTCTTGTGTGGTAATAACCTGATCTGCCCTCCTGGAAAAGCTGGCTCCTCTAAAAGCTAGACACCAGCATCTTCATAGTCATAGCAAATTAGGGTTGGAAGGGACCTCAGGAGGTCACCTAGTCCAAACCCCTGCTCAAAGCAGGATCATCCCCAAGTAGATAATCCCAGCCAAGGCGTTGTCTGGCCAGGTCTTAAAAAGCTCCAAGGATGGAGAGTCCATCACCTCTCTGGGTAGCCTGTCCCAGTGCTTTACTACCCTCCTAGTGAGAAAGTTCTTCCTAATACCTAACCTAAACTGCCCTTGCTGTGACCTGAGCTCATTGCTTCTTGTTCTGTCATCTGCCACCACTGAGAACAGTCCAGCTCCATCCTCTTTGGACCCACCCTTCAGGTAGTTGAAGGCTGCTATTAAATCCCCTTTCAGTCTTCTCTTCTCCAGACTAAATAAGCCCAGTTCCCTCTGCCTCTCCTCACAAGGGTGCAAAGGAGGGCCACTCGCATGATCGGGGGCAGCAGGGCAGGCCCTACGAGGAGAGGCTACGGGACCTGAACCTGTTCAGCCTCCACAAGAGAAGGCTGAGAGGGGATCTGGTGGCCATCTATAAACTTACCAGGGGGGACCAGCAGGGAATGGGAGAGTCCCCGTTCCCCCGAGCACTACTGGGAGTAACTAGGAATAACGGCTATAAGTTGACTGAGAGGAGATTCAGGCTAGATATCAGGAGGCGCTATTTCACTGTCAGGGCAGCTGGGATCTGGAACCAACTTCCAAGGGAAGTGGCGCTCAGTTCTACCTTGGGGTCTTCAAAAGGAGGCTGGATGAACACCTTGCCAAGGTTGTTTGATCCCAGCACTCTTTCCTGCCACGGCAGGGGGTCGGACTTGATGATCTGCTCAGGTCCCTTCCGACCCTACAAACTATGAACTATGAAGTCATGTGCCCCAGCCCCTGAATCATTTCCACTGCCCTCCACTGGAATCTCTTTGATTTGTCCACATTCTTTCTGTAGTGAGGGGCCCAAAACTGGACGCAGTACTCCAGATATGACCTCACCAGTGCCAAATAGAGGGAAATAATGATTTCCCTCAATATTCTGGCAACGCTCCTACTAATGCAGCCCAGGATGCTGTTAGCCTTCTTTGCAACAAGGGCACACTGCTGGCTCATATTCAGCTTCTTGTCCATTGTAAGCCTCTGTGTAAGTGTCTCTGGGATCCAGTTACCTGAGAGATGAAAGTAGCTACCCTTTATATAGTACCTTGTATCTTGAAGGAAGCCAAAATGCTTCTCAACACAGTAACCAGTTTACCATGCAACAAAACACAGGACCTGTTTAAGAGAGGACAGCAACACAGTTATTAAAGACGTAAAATGAAAATGAGTGATACATCTTATTGGGGAATTTAAGCAGGTTGAACTCATGTGGATTATTCAGCAGAACGCTTGGACTAATCTCATCTGGGCAACTTTGCAAAAATACTGTAATAAAAATAGGTGATAGCCCAAACCCATGCTATTGTGGGAGCTTGGCTCATCATAGCCAGGAAGGCTATCCTGTGATGCCCTCCTAAAAGCAGAGCTCCACAGTGCTCCGGAGATGCAGAAGCCTCATGGAAAGGTCTCTCGCTCTCTCTTACACCCCCCCCCCATATTTCCAGGAGTGATATTATATTCAAATCATACTGGTTCCATTGCATCATGATCCCTTCACAGTGGTGGAAAAGGGGAGGGGGTAGATTTGACACTTAGCAGTAAATTAGGAGAACAAGTTAAATTAAAGGTGAGCTTTTTATAGCTATACTATCAGCGAGTGTTGTGCATATAAGGAAAGAGCATTCACAACACCCTTTTGTGGGACAGGATGGGAGCTACAAGGAAACTTTCTTTGCAACATGGATCCTTTCTCTTGTAAGAAGCTCGGGACAACAACAAAGAGCAAATTCTGTTAATGGCAGTTGTGTTTTCCACCAGTGGAATCTGCACAGACACACCCAATAGCAAAACAAACAAGTCAACTTTATTTTGTAAAAAGGAAACATTGACAAATATTTGAGGGTGCTGAGGCAGAGTGTGTAAGCCAGGAAGGGTCTGCCCAATGCAACACTTTTTTCCCATCTATCAACATGAAGTTACTGTCCAGTCCCCACTCAGTTCTTCCCTGATTCTGAGCACACAGCAACTCTTTTGTGAGGAGTGAGGCTATTTCCTCGTCCTAAGTCCATCATCTTCAAGTATTCTGTGCTCTGATCCACCCGTCTAAGACCAGCTTTGGCACCCAAGGGTTTCACACTTTACTTTGGCAGATAGTATCTCCATCATCCTCGTCATCCACAACATTGATGGGAACATAGCCACCTTCTCTGGGCAAGCACCAACACCAGCCAGCACCTGTCAGGTCCACTGCGTTGAAGCTGAAGTCTCTCACCTCAAGCCTCCTGAAGTCCACCGTGTCTTCCTTGGAGTAAATCTCATTAAGCTTTTGCCAATACAACCAAGCCATAACCAGGCCAATGACCTGCAAGACACATGTATTGAAAGTGATTAGGCTGAGTTATGCTAACTCCTTATACAGCCCCTTAAGCTTAAGGTACTTTCATGGCAACCGCTGACCCATCTTTTTGACCTGGCTGCAGGTTTCCTGGACACAGCAGTGCTCTAAACTAAATCAAGGTCTTAAGTTAGGCAGGCAAACCAGAACTTGGATAAGTGACCGTTAGAGAAAAGTCAAGGTGCTGCAGGAAGAGAGGTAACAGCACACTTCATTTTGGTGCTAGAGGTTTAGTCTTTGTTAGATGAGTCCTGAAACAGAAATTCAGGGCCCTTGGGGCCAGTAAAATCATCTCCCCAGCAATTTTCTGCTCAAGTTGTCGGTCTCAAGCACCAGGGTCGTTCCGTCTGGTCTCTCTAGACTTCCCATGGAGCTTCAGGTGAAAGAACTGATTTTAGAGCTCGGCCTGTGAAGTGGCTTGTGCTCAGTGGCTGCTGTGTGCGGTGCTATGTTCAACGTCCCCTCTCTTGTGGGTAGGTAGATCTATCCAAGCCTAATAACCCACCCATGAGGACAAAGGGTCAAGGCACACCACGTTCTATAGCCAGTGACACACAAGAGAGTGAGGTGTCCCATACCACATCCAGATGCTTTTGGCTCCTCATGCAGGTGCCCATTTACAGATAATTGGGGACAACCTTTGGCTGAAGCCTAAAGCAAGGCCTGAACTCCCACCTCTGGAGCCATAACAAGGTACATTGTCCTTTTACATGTATAGCATCTAAGGGCACCTATATATGTGCAGCGATGCACTCCAGCAGAAGCCAGTGTCATGTGCATCAGTGTTCCTACACTAAAAAATGGTGGTGGAGCTATTTAACTAAAGCTCATTCAACAAGCCTTAGTTAAAGTGCCCTCGCTGCCATTTTTCAGCGTGGGGGCACTGATAAACGTGACATTATGGGTGCTTTAATCAGAGTGGCTCTTGGAGCCACTCTAATAAAAGCATGCACAACCCGCCCCCCCCAATTCCCAGACCATGTGTATAAATGCCCGAAGAGCACTTTGGGGTCCTTCCGGAGAAAAAATTATGTCTGTGCCTGACGATGCACCCACAGGCAAGAATTTCACTTGAAGTGTGATAAATATCTTTTTTTGACCATTTCCAGTTTCTCCTTCAATTGGTCCAAGAGCAAATTCTCCTTATCTACTGCTTGGCTTATATGACATGCATGTGCTCTAAAGCCGAGAACTGCAGTAACTCCATGGCAAGGGAGGGAGTTATTTACAGAGGTCAGCCGTGTTTGCATAGGTCCAAGGGAGAAAATGTAACATGGCCAAGGTATCTGTGGCACTCTGAATATAAGACTCTAAGCTGGTTCCAGTGACCTGCAGCTTGTTCTGCTGTCGATAATGAGGTGCACTGGGTTTTTAGTTTTTAGGCACAATTTATCCATCTGAACAAAACCATCAGGGCAACAAAAACCTATGAAGCATTATTTGGGCAGATGTACTGCTATTGTCCACTTGATTGAATAAATTCATCCCGTGTGCTCAGGGTCTGAGCTCCTGCCTTCAGCAAAGGTCAAAACGGATGCTGCTTTGGAAAGGTGAAAGGCCAGCATTAGTGCATCTAGCCAGTCACCTAGCACAACGTACAGGAAAGCAAGTCTCTCCTGTACCCGAGGTGTATCGTCATATGATCTGAAGAATGAGGGGTGACTTATTGGGCTATCACCCATCTATGAATGTACATGGGAAAGAGAAACTCTCAAGTGTTGACATGATCCCACAGTATAACCTGGGCAAAGGCATTTCTCTGTTTTCTGCCTTAGTTTGCCCATCTGTACAGTGGGGGCTGACAGGAGTGTTGGCAAATATGTATGGTCACTGCTTGAACAGAGCTGTCAGATCCCTAGGTGAGCGCACACCTTTGAATCGGGAGCACTGAGGAGCGATGCTTTCCACTGACTGATTACACAGCACCAGTGGTAGAAGCAGACGCTTCCTTTGTTGCACCCCGTCACTTTTTATCAGGTCTGCCTCTAGAAGCCAGGTAGTTTTGGATGATCCAGGTAGTTTTTGGACGATTGGGTGATTTTGGTCTCCTGGCTGCAGATGCCAGCAGGGAAACTGGAACTTAACACACCGATATCACTCAAAGCAACAAGAATCGTCAGATAGGGCTGTGGCTCCTAGAATGAACATGCCTCATGGAGGATTTCAAGTCTTTGAATTTAGCCAGCACACCAGCTTTGCTCTGCAGCTCTTACAACTTCAGTGGGAACTCAGTACATCAGAGCAACCAACTTCTCCATTCTAGCCATTTCAAGCACTGGGTGTGCAACTGGTCTCTCAGCCTTGATACTGCATTGAGAGATGAGGCAATTCAGGTCCCTACCAGGCTCACACGACTGTATAACCTTTAATGCAGTTAGTTCTCCTCTTTACACTGCCACAAGGGAGGGAAGAGTTCTTATCCTCATTTGACAAATGAGAAACTGAATTGCTTCTCAGACTAAATCACTCACACAAAGTCATACGACGAGTCTGGGGTGGGTCAGGGGCTTGACCTCTGGTTTTCCAAGGCACAGGTTGTCTTAGGACAATCCTTCCCCTGTCAAGCTTCAGCTCGGCTTCTCTAATAACAGCATCCCACAATGAAGAACGAATGGAAAACCACACAAAAAAGCTCCCACTAAATCCTCAGCTAAAGTAATGACTTCTTGTCTATCAAACCCATACATGCTTAGCATTGCCTCACTCATTCCAGCTGATCATTCAGGCCATTCACACCACAGGGGAGGCCTGGCATCACCTCATATGAGAGCCGCAGAGCACATTATGATGAGAAGAGTAGCATGTTGCTGGGGCTTTTTGCTATAAATTTGATCATGCCCAAGGGTAAGAGGTGTTGTGCATGCTACTGGCATGCTGCCAGGCCAACTGGAAAAATAAAGATGCTGATCTAAAAAAAGTGTTTCCATAAGCATAGGTTTAAACAGTTTGATTTGCCCTGACATTTCTTGGAAACAACCATTGCCGTTACAGGCAAAAATTGTGTGAGGGGTAATTTCTGAGAGAAAGCAGTTGCAAGGCACTATTTGCAGAGCAGACACTGATGATGATAATAGGAATAATCACTGCCTTCCTGTACATGGTTGGAGCAGCAGGCATTCTCGCTGAATCGGGAAGTCGCTTGTTTGGTTTTAACCCCTCTGTCACTCTGATTTCGGAGTGCTGCAGGGTGCTTTGCATAGAGTTTGCCTCTGCACACGCTCCTTGGTTCCCTGGTGCAGCTGTGCCAGAGTGGGACCTGCTTATGTGAGAGCTACACATAGCTACCAACCCGGGTAGGGCCCTCAGTGTTTCTTCAGGAAGGGCAAACTCCAAGAAACAGGAATGATGGCAGATGGGCAAGACTCAAGCCCATGGGTATGGCTTGGATAAGCATTCTGAAGTTGATGCCCTGTCCTAAACACTCTCCTAACCCTTTGTTGTGAAACTGGAAATCCAACCACAGCAGATGCACCTATCTTTGGCTATGGAGCCTACTACTACTCTGAGATCATCCAGATCCGCACATCTGGTTAGAAGCACTTCTGCTTGAAATATCTGCCTGTGAAACAAGAGGGATGAGGAAACAAAGGTCCTTTACAGAAGGCTAGACAGGCTTCGCCTTTGGTGTATCATTTTCAGCCAGAAGGTGGGTTCGTTTTGTAAACCGGATTGTCACGAAGGTCTCAAGATCCATAGTTAGATGCACACAAAACCAACATAATTAAGCAACAAGTTGAGACTCCTAATTTGAACACCCTCTTGGGGCACTTCTGTCTAAAGCCTGGACTTGCAGGATACTTGATACCAGGCTTGGTGAGGGTCTGTAAAAATTAGCCCTTGTATTTCAGGCCATACGTCCAATGCCGCATTTCTAATGCTAGGAAGAACATCTCCCAATAGCCTGGTTATTCCATACTTGTCACAGGTCTTCTGCAACTCTCTGCACAGGATAATAGGTACTGGGAGAGGTCAGCTGCTGGACAGGAAGGCAAATGGCATGGCAATTTCTATATACCTTCCATAGCACAATGACCAGGTGGACTGAACTTTCCAGATCAACCATATCTTCCTAATTCCATATACCTCCAGTGCTGGCAGCCTAACTTGCAAAAGACTGAAGGCCAGTTCTTCAGGTCCTCTGGCTGCTAACACAGCGCTAGCATCCAAGAGCACGTTATCACTAATGACATATTACAGTGAAGCTATCAGAGTCATCGAATGGGGTGGAACATAAATTACGATGGGCTGGGGGATGGGACAGGAACGCTGAGTTTGGATTCACAACTGCATGTTTCTAAACTTTTTTCTGACTGGGTTACTGCCGCATGCTGTGCAGCAGTGACCTGCTTTCTAAATTCTGCCTAACCGATGACTGGAAAGCTGTAAGCTGTTACCAAGTTACATGGGACTGATTCTTTAAGCAATTAGCTTCAGACCACGGTGTTGCAGTTTGCCTTAAGATCAATGCTACACAATCCTACAGTTTAGGAGAACTTAATCTGAATTCCACAGGGCTTTCCCTCCTGTTTGGCAAATGCTGCTAAAAAATGGGTTTTCTACTTAGCACCGCTTAAAGGACACTGAAGTATAAGTAAGTAAGTAACTAACTGCATTGCATCCATAACATTTATTAACTCAAATCTAACCCATTACTGTGGCATACCGTTTTTTTCTGGAGTTGAAAAATGATGTGAGCGACTTATTTTGGTCCTAATCAGTCCATTAAATAAGGCTGTAAACTGAGACCATCATGAGAGAGACAAATGAGGATAAACACAAATGGCTCTAACGTACTTTAAATTAGATGCCGTTTTTGCCATTAAGCGGAAGGGAAAATGCGTTTCCCAACATGAGCCTGCTTATTTTGCAGACAACAGATTTAAAAGCAAATGCACTGTGGGGAAATAACTGATCAAGTAAATGGCCTCCAGTGAACCAAGGAACATTAGCACCACTGGGTTTATTAATTTGTCCTAGGACGCTGAAGAACCACTCTGCCATTCATGCACGTGGTTTGTGACTTTCATGGAGGTGACCTTGTTCCTGAGACTGACCAAGGCACTTCCTGCAGGGCACAAATACCAGCAGAGTCAGCTAGTTTTATATGACATGTCTGTTCACTGACTCTCAGAAATTAGAACAGGATAAGACCAGACAGTCACCTGGTGTATTCCTGCAATCCAACACTACCTTTGGTCCAGGTAGAGCCACAACCACTGCAGTTGTGTCCTACCCATGGAACTTGCATTGACAGTCAGCATGAGGGGGGCTGCTGTGTGGTAGATTTTGTTTTTGGCATGCCCTGCACAGATGAGAGTATTTTTTATCCACTATCTGTTACCTATTCTTCTTGTTAGCATCAGATGCGCATCTACCCTCTATAAGCTCCATGCTAGCCTTTGTGGTGGAAAGCCACCTTGTTTCTCCCCAAAATCTCTGCCCTGTGACACTGTGACTAAAATCTCTGAGCAGAAACCATTTGATTAGGGTGGGTCAGCACGGAGGGGACCACACCCTGGCCGGTCTCTTTAGGTGACTTGAACTGGCTGCATTCCTGAGGGAGGGGGGAACCTGCTCCCTCTGCCTACGTGACTTGCATCAATGACCTGGGTGGGGGGTTTCTACCTGGGGAGCTGGAATCTGCCTGGTAACAGGTGATGTATTTCAAATTGGTTGGCTGACAGCCAGCTGGGGCTGACCTCCACTGGCCCAGGTGAATGAGGTCACAGGGGCTATATAGGTTGGGAGGGGGAGGAGGCTCACTCTTCTCTCTTCGGCCATGAGGTGAAGCAGCAGCAAAGCAGGGGAGACAGAGGAGCCTTGCCATCGGGACCCAGCTCTCTCTCTCACCCCCAGACTCCAGAGGGGAAACGGAAGAACTCTGGAAGATGCTTGTGAGTAAGCTGGTCAATCTGATTAGATATCTAGCTGGCAGTAACATAGATGCGTGATCAAAAGGCTACCTCAGCCAGACTGTTTGCTCTTTAGGATTTCTAAGATATTACTCAACCCTGTACCCTAGTTTCCCCTACCCCCTGTAATCAATAAAGTTCTCCTTTTTGACCGGTGTGGGAGACTTATTGAGGGGTGGGTCTAAATTATGCCAGAGAGACCCCTTAGGTCTGCGGACTAAGGGAGACTTTACCTTTTGCCGCCCCCTTGACTTGGGGAAGTGCCCCAAGTGCCTGTACTGGGTCGAGTACCCGTCGGACATTTAGGCCTGTGTTTCCCCGAGGACACAGGGCCGAGGCAGTCCCTTCTCGGGGTGGTGGCGGCACGTTACCCCCAGACTAGCGAGTGTGCTCCGGGAGAGGGGTCGGCCAAGCATAAGGCGCCCCTAGGGAGGCATCCGGAGTCTGGAAGGTGGTCGGGCGCAGGGAGGCAGGCGGCTCAATGCAGGAGCGCCCCCTACTGGCCCGCCACATGTGGTGGTAGTGGTGGGATACGAGTACCCAGCTGTTTTACCTAGGTGGGATCCCTGGGCTCGCCACACGTGGTGTGAGTGGTGGGATACGAATACCTAGCTGTTTTACTACGGTGGGATCCCTGCACCCGCTACACGTGGTGATAGCGGTGGGATCTGAAAACCCTGCTGTTTTACAGGCATAATTTGGGAAGAGTAATAGAGACACTGAAATCCCTTGAGCAAACAATTTCTAATTTGGCATTGGGTCGACTGGATGGTGTAGATAGCCAGGATGGTGGAGCAGTACACTGAAAAGACCGTGCCTGAACTGAAAGAGCTGGCAAAAGAGAGAGACCTTCATGTGAAGAAAGGGCTAAAGCAAGAGGAACTGATTGAACTCCTGTGTGATAATGATTCAGCCATAGAGTAACCTCCACACATGCCAACTCCTGAGTCCTCCTCAGAATCACAGCGCCGCACGCCAAGTTCACAGTCCTCAGGGAAATCAACCCCTCCGGAGGAGCGAAAGGGCAAGCTCAGGTATGAGCTGGAGCTGAAAAAGATGGAGATGGAGGCCCAGTGTGAAAAGGCACAGCTGGAGAAGGCAAAGATGGAGATGGAGGCCCAGCGTGAGCACGTGAAGGCTCAGGTGGAGCTGAAAAGGATGGAGCAGGAGGAGAAAAGGATGGAGCAGAAAGTGAAAAGGATGGAGCGGAAGGCCCAGCATGAAGAGGCCCAGCAGAAGCACGCTTGTCTCCATACCCCTGTGAAGCTACGGATCCAAGCTTTTAAAGGGGGGGGGGGAAGTGTGGCAGAAAGCCACCTTGTTTCTCCCCAAAATCTCTGCCCTGTGACACTGTGACTAAAATCTCTGAGCAGAAACCATTTGATTAGGGTGGGTCAGCACGGAGGGGACCACACCCTGGCCGGTCTCTAGGTGACTTGAGCTGGCTGCATTCCTGAGGGAGGGGGGAACCTGCTCCCTCTGCCTACGTGACTTGCATCAATGACCTGGGTGGGGGGTTTCTACCTGGGGAGCTGGAATCTGCCCGGTAACAGGTGATGTATTTCAAATTGGTTGGCTGATTGCCAACTGGGGCTGACCTCCACTGGCCCAGGTGAATGAGGTCACAGGGGCTATATAGGTTGGGAGGGGGAGGAGGCTCACTCTTCTCTCTTCGGCCATGAGGTGAAGCAGCAGCAAAGCAGGGGAGATAGAGGAGCCTTGCCATCGGGACCTAGCTCTCTCTCTCTCTCACCCCAAGACTCCAGAGGGGAAAATGGAGAACTCTGGAAGATGCTTGTGAGTAAGCTGGTCAATCGGATTAGATATTTAGCTGGCAGTAACACAGATGTGTTATCAAAAGGCTACCTCAGCCACACTGTTTGATCTTTAGGATTTCTAAGATATTGCTCAACCCTGTACCCTAGTTTCCCCTACCCCTCGTAATCAATAAAGTTCTCCTTTTTGACTGGTGTGGGAGACTTATTGAGGGGTGGGTCTAAATTACGCCAGAGAGACCCCTTAGGTCTGCGGACTAAGGGAGACTTTACTTTTTGCCCCCTTGACTTGGGGAAGCACCCCAAGTGCCTGTACTGGGTCGAGTACCCGTCAGACTATTAGGCCTGTGTTTCCCTGAAGACACAGGGCCAAGGCAGTCCCTTCTCGGGGTGGTGGCGGCACGTTACCCCCAGACTAGCGAGTGTGCTCTGGGAGAGGGGTCGGCTAAGCATAAGGCGCCCCTAGGGAGGCATTCGGAGTCTGGGAGGTGGTCAGGCGCAGGGAGGTGGGCGGCTCAACGCAGGAGTGCCCCCTACTGGCCTGCCACAGCCTTCATCCTATGCAATGGCTCCATCAGACCCTGCCAGCACTGCCCTAACATCTGTAAGACTGGCCGTGGCATACCTCTTACCTTTGGCTGCACCAGCACTTGCAAATCAGTGCTGAAAAGATTCATAATTCCTATTTGGTGGGAAACACTGCAATTTACTTCAGAGTACATGACTTGACAAAGTACAAGATTTTATACATTGCCGTTATTGGCATATCACAAAATGATCCAATATAGAGACAAATATATAGGTTGACATTAAAATGTCATTTTAAACCAAAATCGTCATGTTCCCCAAACAATAGCCTCAGAACCATAACATTTCATTAAACTGGACATGATTTTAAACAAAAAGTGATCAGTTTTGTGATAAGGGCGTTTTTGACGGACATCAGTTTCAACGACATTTTTCCAACCAGCTGTTTCAAAAGCTTTGCACTGGGGCAGCATTTCCCTTTGGCTGCCTCCCAAGTCCAAATCCAAACAGGCAGAGATATTTATTGGGGACTGGGGAACCAGGGACTAAGCATCTGGTCTGGTTTCAAAGGCTGAAAGGCAGACACAATTCAACAGCAGAAACCAGCAAAGGGCTGATCAGCGGCCGGCTCAGAATGATTGACTGGAAAGCTGTAAGACTGCATCGCACCTAAGATTTAATTCTTCCCTGGTCCATAAACCTGCTCTGTACCCAAGACAGGTTTTCTTCAGGAGCATAAAAGATCTAGTGTATCCATAAATATTCAGTACGGGAAGCCACATCACTGTGCCAGAGACAATGAATTGCTCCTTTTCTATCCAGCCATATACCATCCTCAGCATGTCACCAGCACTGTCACGAAGGAGGGCCATGACAAACATAATAAACGCTAGAAAGAACAACGCTCCATATACTGAAAAAAAATAATGGCATTGAAATAACACGCAATTACTATTTGAATCTGACAAGGGCATGTTTTTGCCTCATAGAATATTTTATGCTTTTTAAGTAGCAGTAGGAAGTCCTATCCCAAGTATCAGAACCTGCTTTCACTAGTGATGGGTGCAGAATAAGATCTCACTTGCCCTCCTAATCTCTTACAGATGGTTTCTGTTACCTCTACACAGACTGAACAGGGCCTTGCTCCACCAAAGGTCCCTTTACCTTCAGTCAGGTGACAAGGGGTGCAAGGTACCTGAATCAGGGGTATAGGTTGTAGCCATGTGGTCTAAGGCCATGGGCAGACAAGATTCTTTGGGTAAATCTGATACCTTTTATTAGACCAACTCAAATATTTGGAAAAATTCTTCTTTGAAAGCTTTCAGGTATAAACACCCTTCATCAGGCTGAAGAAGCATCTGCAGTTGGTATATGCTCTTCCTGGATATCCAGGAAGAATTTTTCCAACTTTTTGAGTTGGTCGAATAAAAGATATCAGATTTACTCAAAGAACCTTGTCTGCCTAGGTACCTGAATCAGCACTCCAGTATATACAGGTTTCTCAGGAAAGCACTTTGGGACATCCTTATCCTTATGCAGGCATTTCAATACTTCGTTGACTCAAGACCCCATTGAAGTGGGGTGGGGGTATCATGATTAAACCCTTGGACTATGGTGTTGGACTTGAGAGCAGTTCCCTCCTTGCCATATTAGACCCATTCAGACAAATAGCCTCCCATCACAACTCAGGCTGGATGCACACTGAAAACTCCTGCTTTGGCTTTGAGTTTTAACCACAGATTCCTTTAGCAGGGTAAAGCTACCTGAACTTTAACAATAACAGTGTGTAGTCCACTGCCTTCCCTCACCTCTGAGTGATAGCCACCTTCTGAACATCTGGCCATAAATATGTTTTTTCACTTGAAGGAAAATATATCAAAAAAGCTCTCAGGAATATGATTGTATCCAGTGACATAGTCACGGAAGTGGTCATATGGGAAGTGAAAAGACTTCTAACTGAAGTGCTGCTTTTATTGCTTCTCCATATTGAGGAAAGTTTTATGACACAAAAGAACATTTCTTATGTGCTACAGAAGTGCAACAAATGTTCATGCCCCTCCACCCTCCCAAACCACTCTTCCTCTACCTTTGTCCCTTTGATTCCTGGGCGTTCTGCTGAGTGACTGGCAATCTAGTTGAGGGTTACTCCTTGCCAGGGACTGCAAATGCTCTGACAATGCTGCAGGCTTTTGGGATGACGCTCAGTCCCTGACAAAGGACTGGCACAGAACCTGAGACAGTCTACATGGGGTTTGAATGGTGGGTGTCTGCACAGGGATGAATGTCTACATAGGCTGTATAATCCTGCACTGACTATAAATAAAGGTCAATTCCCAATATAACACATCCATAGATATTTTTCTACCTGGGGAACCATTTGGTAATACAGGAGAATCCCACATCCACTCATCTTCCTACAATGAAAAGACCAAAAAGACCATATACTAACAAACATTGCCTTAAGTCCTGCTTCAGCTGCAAAAACCACCTTGCCATGTACAGGGTTGAGCATGGTGCTGGCACGTCATGAAAGCTAATGGCTTATTACGCAGAATAGTGATAATAAGGCTCGTGGGGCTGATAGGCTCATGGCATTTTACGTGAAATGCACCAATCCAGTGAAGCTCAGATGACTTAACAGACTTTAATATGCACTGGATCAGTTTTTGCTCAAAGGCTGTGAGGCTGCATAATGAAAGTGTGATGAAAGAATGTCAGCGTAGTGTGTTTATACACAGTTGGCAATTGCAGTGAAGGATGCAATTGATCCTGGCAATTAATTCTGGGCTGAAGAATTGATCTGCCATCACTAAAATTTTACTCAAGGCTCCCTTACACATTGCTGCCTGTTAAATGGAACAGATAACTGAAGCTGCTACTTTACACAACAGAAAGTGGAACACTGTGGGCTAGAGGCAGAAGGGTCAAAAATGTGTGGATAAAAGTCATAACCAAGGTACATCTATAGTTTGCATATAAAATGCAAGGGAGAAAATGGGCATTTATCCCCTACAGATCCTAACAGGCCATATTCTATGCTGGTACATGTGGGTACAGCTTCAACTAGTTGCACCCATTGGACATCGGCACAGATTTTGAACTAACATAACTGGCAGGTATGCAGTTATTTGGATTACAGTGTCATCTAGATGACTCAGTCACAGGCCCCCACTGAGCTAGACATTGAACCAAACACAGACTAAAAACAGAAGGTTCCTGCCCTAAATGGCCACATTCCTTTGCAAAACACTCTGGAAACCAATGGAGCTATCAGCTGTCTATAAGACTCAGCCCTTACACGCTGCTACTCCCAGTGCAATGCATCACTGCCTCTGTGCCCTGCAACCTCAGTTAAGTGTACAGAATGGGAAGTGAAGCAGTAAATTGTTTCCCACTGGAAGCACACTGGAAAATATGCAATTACTTGCAGAAGCCTTCATTTGCTTCCACTCTGCTCCTTTGCACACACTCTTTTGCATCTGTTTCCTTGCGGTCTGTTTTCCGTCATCACAAATGCCACCCAGCCACTGGGTCACCCCGGCCCCTGGGTTCACTGGGTCACTGCATGGCTGCCTGGCTCCTCACTGCCCAGGCAACTTCTCTTTCAGTGGAGTCACAGGCTAACAAATACAACACTATTTCCTCTCTTCTTCTGCTTGCTCGACCAGGATGTTGGACCAGATCTTGCTACTTGCTCTTTTAATGGTTCTCCAGGCTCTCTTTGCCAGGAAAAGCATTGAGGCTCATGGAAGCAGCTGCAAACAAGCAGTTACAGCTGGTTCTCCACAGCCCATGGGCTAAAGCCCATCAGTTCTATGCCTCATAACCATTAGCCTAGAAAGGTCACAGGGAGATTTACATGTTCCTATGATGAATTTGGCAAGATAGAAACCAAGATGCTCTGGTCTACCAGTGCCAGTGTGAACTCCATTAAAGCACTGTGAATAACTAGCTCCTTGGATCACCTACTATCTCCAAAATAACTGTTTCCAAGTGACCTAAGACAAAAGATTTTCACAATAATCAGAAAACCCAGAAATAAGAAGGGAAAAAAATGTTTCTGCACAATCGGAATGCTGCATGTGACCTGACTGGAAGCATGAATTTTGTTGTCAAGCTTTTGCAAATGACAACCAATTTCTAAAAGCAAAGTGGTGTGGAAATGAAACATCATTTCAAATCAGGAAGTAGAAATGCTTTCCTTAAACTGCTTCTGAGTTATTTTAATAGTTTTCACCTTGAGAAAATACAGCAAAATCACCATGGATTCGCAAACAATCTTGGTGAAGAAGATGTTTCAATGGAACGATTTTGCCTGCCTGTAGTCACAGCCTTCATTTTTGGCAAACTGACTCTGGGCTGCAAAGCTCTGGTATGTTCTGCGCAAGATAGAGAGACTCAGTTTCCACCTGTGAAATTGAGAAGACATCTCCCCGTCCCCCAGGAGTAGCTTAATTGGAAGGTTTGTGATGACTAGTGAATTATAGCACATGCAGTCTCCCGCCAGCAGAAAAAGAGGGCAATATGAACTGTATCAGGGCTCTGTAGTTGTATGAGAGACACAGTGACAGTATGTGCAAAAAAACTAGCAGTTTCCCCCCTATTATACTTCCATAGGCTGCAAAGCTATTATAGCCCCTTGGAGAGTCAAAACACCATAAGAAAATGAAGCAGACACCCCATTTGTCCTCAAGTTTCTTTGCTCATCGAACTATGAAACATCCCCACCACTGTCACACTCTCCTTTTAGAAATTTACTTTCCACTTGTAATAAAAATGGCTTGCTTCCCAAAGGAAAAGGCGGCTTTGCAGAAGGAGACCAAGGCTTGCTGTGCTCGCTCTGGCTTGCTGCACTTCATCAAATGGCCCATTCATATTTTCCCATTCACACCAAGAGCCTGGGAATGGGGTCTCCTGGCTGCTTTGAGGTCTAAAGTCACAGAAGCTGTAAAAGGAACTCAAGCAGCAGCAGGACAGAAGAGACCTCATGCATTTCACTGAGCACCAGGGAGGTCTGGAAGCAGGAGGGGGGAAACATAGGTTGTGAAAGGCTCAGTATAAAATAACAGGACAGGCCACGCGTGACAGGTGATGAGGCCAGCGAGACTCGGTTGTGCCTGACGGCACAATGACAATTCTGCAGGCCACTCTCACAGGGAGATTTGAGGCAGCAAAGCCAATGGTTAGTGGTGGAGACTGAACATAGGTGCTGTGACAATGCCATACGGTCACATTTGCAGAAGCACTGGAAATCAGCCCCAGAGGGACCCACATCTTCCCATGACTTGTGCTCCCTAATGGGCAGGAATCTATACCCACTAGAAAACAGGCTTCTGTTTAAATAAAGCCTCAGAAGTTTCCCTCTCCCCACTGCATTTTTCAAACAGGATGTATCGCGTTGGGAGTCTCAAATTCTTGGGTGTAGGGTTTGAGCTAGTAATGACCTGGGCTGAGGCTGAAGTCCGTAGGAGCTCAGCATCACCACTGAGATATCATGCTGGACATCCAGTAACAGGCACCCCAAAAATAAGAGGCCACTTTAGAGAAGTTGAAGAAGACCTTTGTCTTTATGCATGAGTGAAACATGGACATGGAGGAGGATGCTGTCATTCGTGAATCCATTGTTACTTATACAGAATTTGGGAGTTTCTTGTTAAAAAGATACTAAATAACTGAATGTGGCAAACAGAAGACAGTTCCAGCACTCTTTGGACATACGTGCGTGATGCTAAAACAGCGTGCAGGCTCCATCTAATCAGCATTTAGGGTTTGATTCTGTGATGCCCATAGGACTCAGGGCTGATCAAGGTCCATACTGAGGAATAAAAGCTTTGCTATAGTCACTGATCAGAGGCACTTTATTTCAACTGATTGAAAAGCCACAAATACATTTTAATTTCTCTGCCACACAGTGTCAATTGGTAGCCTCCTGGTTTTGGTGGAACCAGGGTACCAGCCTTTCCTTCCCCCACATCCCTGCTTATGTTCACAGATGGCCACCTGGTGGGAGAAGTTAAATAATTATTGCATCTGACATGATGAATTCAATTTAATCAAAGGAGGTACGGATTACAGGATGAGATAGATGCATGAGGAGTGCTATTGGGGAAAACCAGTATTTATTCCCTTAGAGTTTAAAAGGAAGCTGCAGTTACTATACAGTGTTTGATTTTGCATTTGCGAAAGGAGCCCTGGACAGGCACAAAATTGTTTCCTTCCTACCTGCTCTGCCCCATGGAAATACTCTCATCACATCAAAATATCTTTGCTACTGCCAAGTTTCCTGTAGGCATCAGATATTCACTCTCACCTGCAAACAAACTACCAAGACTGGTAGGATGCCTGTGCTGCATCCCTGTCTTACACACTCAATGGCATCAGCCATTTCCACGTACTATTTTTTTGTAAAAAAAAAGTATATTGCTGCTGTAGACAACTGACCGTTTTCCTTCCAGAACTAAGTAAGACTGGAAATGTACACTGAAGGCTGTCCTGTGTTTAATCAAGCTTCTTTATCTAATCCCCCCCTCCCCGCAACACACACATTTCCCTGTAATCAACCATCAAGTCTTGCTCCTAATTAAGTGATTTGTAAAGATCAAGAGGCTGCAGATTGGTTTCTGAAAGCTTTGGATGTTTATCTTAATGTAACTGAAGCTATTATTGTCTCTTCCTGTAATCAAGAAAACAACACATTAAAAAAATTCCAAGAAGGAGAGATCGGGTTTTCTTATCATGGCAGAACATGTGTCTGTGCACTGGATATGGAAAATGCATTCGCATGCTAGGCGGGCAGCACAAGATTTATGATGCCCTTGACTTCTCGTTTCCTTCCTGGTAAATTCCTGGATTGTGCAAATAATGTGTTTGGTAAATCCCTCTGCTGTCACTTAGCAACTCCGTTTAGTTGGTGAAACAATGTATTTTTACCTAGAAATGGGTTTCAAAATGTAAGAGGCTCATGGGGCTGTGATTCTACAGCAGTAAAGTGTCTTTTAAGATCCCACTGTAGGTGTCTATGTTCTTTGTCCTCTGAACATGAGTAAGAAACATGCTGCGTTTACAAGCAAAAAGTACCTTTCCCCACTGCCTATTCCGTCCTTAGCAGTAACCCAAGGTGCTGGGTTTTTTGACCCTGACCAGAAACAAAGCCTTCCAACACAAAGGAAGAATGAAAATTGAACTGTTTGGGAAATTTTCTTTGGGATAGGATTTTTTAATTGGAAAATGAGACATTGTCAAAATCAAATATTTTCTCAGGGATCTGCCAGCTGGGAGCCAAGTCCTGTCAGGAAAGGTTTCCCGGGTTCACATGAAAGCCAGAGTGAGGTAAGAAGAGAGGGGACTTGAACCCAATTTCCCATGTGGCCCCTAATCATTGGACCACCAACATTTTTTCTCTTGTTTAAAAGCTTTAGGAAGTCTTGGGTTCTTCGCAATATGGAATGGGAAAAACATGTTTCCCATTCAGCTCAAGCTGTCAATTAAGTTTCTTGCCCAGAGGGTACCGAGTCTGGAGGAAAATGGAAAAAGACTGCCAAGTTTCAGAGCAGATACATTAAAGAGACAAGAGACAACAGTGTTATCATCACATTTACAAAAGTGGGGAGAAAATGTCCAACTTCTAGGAAGAAAGTCCCTTTGCTAAAACATAGTATTGGTTGAAAATGGATGGTCTACACCTTGGGCAATCTGTTCCACTTGTTGCAGAAGCTGGATGGGAACGATTATTCCAGATTTGCAGACTTTTTGGAAGCAACGCAGGAATGAGACTAAATAATATGCTGGATATTATTAACTAACAATTACAAGATCTCAAAAACAGATGTTCCCCCCCCAGCAACTGCAGAGTGAAAATGCAGGACAGCATTGATGTGATTAACTGCTCTGTTAGGGGAGGAAAAGGTAGTGAAAGATTGGCCTCTGGGGTCCTCTGGCCCACTTGAAAGGTTCTCAGTGCTTCTCACTGACATGCACGGAAACCACCTGTGAGCCTCGAAGCCTGCACAGGTGGTACCGACCAGAGGCTGTGTTTAATACACTGTGACTGAAGTCAGCATTCATATGGAACATGCAGCTCCTTTCCAGCGAGGTCTTAAACCGAACAACCCTGCATACTATGAAATGCAGCAATCGAGAAAGCATTTTTGGGGCAATCTATTATGCAAGACTCAATTTGCCTCCTGTTCACCTTGGGCAAGCATGGGAGCTGGATAGTTAAGCCTAGCCCCAAAGGTCATTCCATTCCTGGTCATTTCATTTCACTGCTGTTTTGTACCTCATGCACATGTAACTGTGGGCTTCAGTGCAGTCCTTGGCAGATATTTAGGACCTATGTCAGACCTGGCTGGCAGCTCAGCTGAGAAGCAAAATATAGATTAACCTACTTAAACTACTTCAGCAGGACCTGATGAACAACACCCGAAAGTGCTAAAATAATTGGTTGAACTATGGCAAAGTTATTTGAAAACTTGTGCTCAGGAGAGATCCCAGAAGACTGGAAGAAGGCCAATGTGGTATCTATCTTTGAGAAAGGAGGACTCAGGGTATTATAGGCCAATCAGTCTGACCTCAATCCCTGATAAAATCCTGGAGAAAATTATCAAAGAATCAATTACCGATCGGCTAACAGAGGGTAGTATTATGAAGGAGAGCCAACATGGCTTTGTTATGGGCAGATCAGGCCTCACCAACCTCATTTCCTTCTGTGATCAGGTAACTCACCACCTGGATAGGGGAAACGAGGTTGATGTCATACACTTGGACTTCAAGCAGGCCTTCGACTTAGTCTCCCATGATGTCCTTGTGGTAAAATTGGAAAATCGTGGCCTTGGCTACTTTACAGTCTGGTGGCTAGGAACTGGCTCCATGGTAGGAACCATGGCTAAGGATGTCATCCCCCCACTCTACTTGGCCTTGATGAGACCACAGCTGGAGTACTATGTTCAGTTCTGCATTTAGCTTTTCAGGAAGGATGCAGAGAAGCTTGAGAGAGTCTAAAGAAGGGCCACGTGCAGAATTAAAGATCTGGAGAGCAGGCCATATGAGGAGAGGCTGAAAGACTTGGGACTGTTCAGCCCCGAGAAGAGAAGGTTCAGGGGGGACTTGGTGGCAGCCTATAGGTATATTAGGGACATACATCAGGGCCTGGGGGAGCATCTGTTCACCAAGGCCCCCCAGGAGAGGACAAGAAACAATGGGCACAAGCTGATTGAAGATTGCTTCAGGCTAGACATAAGGAAAAACTTATTTACAAGTCAAGTGCCAAGGGTTTGGAACAGGCTCTCCCTAGAGGTGGTACAGTCACTCACCCTGGTTTTCTTCAAAAAGCATCTTGATGCCTATCTTGTTGGGGTCATCTGACCCCAGCAGTCTTTCCTGCCCAAGTGCAGGGGGGCTGGACCCAATGATCGGTAAGTTCCCTTCCAGCCCCTAACATCTATGAAACTACTTTCACAGACTTCTAATAGCCAGGGTCTGGCTAGTCAGATTGCCAGACATAACCATCAGCTTCCATTTTGTGGACAGTATTTCTTCACTGGCAGGTATTAAACTCCCAGAACCGAAAGACAGTTATGGAGATAATCCATCAGCTAATGAAATGCTTTGTAACAGGTTTTAGAAATTCTAAAATGCAAGTCCTCTGGAAGGAAGCACAGGAACGGCGCAGACTGGCTTGTGGTACTGTACCTTCACCCTCTATGGAGGCCCCATACAAGGGAAGCCAGGCCAGAAGCAGGGCTCTAAGCTTCAACCCTGATTCACCTAAATAAACGGCATATCAGATACTTATAGCTTTGTTGCTAGGGCAGGAAGTTCACCTCCGGATGAGGCAGCAAGCAGATTGCATAGGGATACAGCCCAGATCTACCCAGGAAGTTCCTACAGCCAAATGCCTTGGCTAACAACCACATTCGTATGACTCTGTCATCAACCAAAGCATATGCTTTTCTCTCTTGCTGGCTATTGCTTGATTTTATGTCTATATTATGGGCAGGGCTTTTTCAAGGAAGTCACATAACGCTGCTTAAATAAGTTGGTCCCTTCCCACAAAGCTTCTCTGAGTATGTTAAGCATTGCTTTTGCTAATGGCTAGTTATAGAGACCCAAACGGCAGAATCTAGGGGTTATGATTAAGCTTGCGACATGCCTAAAGCTTGAATGCTGTGAAATCCAAGTGAGAAAGCTGGGCTACTTTGACCAAGCAAAGACGACATTTTAGTACCTGCTGAGTAGTAAGAGAGTGCAGCACAAAACCATCTCTACCATCTGTCACTAGTACATGCCTAATGATTTTTCACTGCATTGACCTTTGCTCTTTTCATGTAAGCATAGCCTCAGTGCCAAATGTTGTAGGTTCCTAACATTTGTTATTTCTGGAGAGGCAGTAATGCACTGAAAATCTCTGCTTCTTTGAGAAACAGCAACAGGCTCTGTTGCTCAAGAGCTTGCTTACTACTAATAGTGTCTGAGATGGATGAAAAACCAAAGCAAAATTCCGGTTTTCAATCAGTAGCAGCCTTTTGCCA
The DNA here is from genome assembly GCF_052110815.1 of Crocodylus siamensis. Classification (NCBI taxonomy): domain Eukaryota; kingdom Metazoa; phylum Chordata; order Crocodylia; family Crocodylidae; genus Crocodylus; species Crocodylus siamensis. Next base: position 30,782,967 of record NC_143400.1, read on the forward strand.
TGACTGGTAGAAAGTGAATAGATATTACCCCTCAGAGGTGGCCTACAAGAGATTTCCTCCTTATTTTTTTCATTGGACACTCACTCTCTTTTGATGCTTTGTGATGGATAAAGGTGACTTCTAAACTCATCCTTCCCCTTTGTTTTTAACTTATAAGTCAGGACTACCGCCTCTGCTGCTTTGTTTTGCTGAAAGACAGTTGGGCAGTGTCAGCCCCTGCACTTTAGCTGAAAGGGTGGTGCTGACACTTCAAGGGAAGGACAACTCTGCAGCAAATGCAATGGACTAGGGCAAGTCACTGAACTCCTCTGTGCCTCCATCTCTCCTTCTGTGAAAGGGGGGTAATTCCTACCTTCGCCTGTGCCTTTGAAAGGCTTTGTCTGCCAATGCCTGTAAAAGGCCTATGAATCAAAGCAGAAAATGTAAGGAGAAAGCACAGCCAAAGACTTAAGTGCAGTCTATATATGAAAGGAGACAACTCATCAGCCCTAGCACTTTGATCCTGTGTAGTTATTTCCACGGAGAAATCTCACTGCTGGGCAGCTCCCCAACCCCAGATGCTTCTGACATTAGAAACTTCTATGCATGCCCTCTCTCCCACAGATTAGCCCCAGAACACTGGTATCTGAGGCAGCAGAGCCATCATGCCCCTGGCATATAGCTTCCCAACAGAAAACCCCTCTGGCATTCAATTAAATTATTGCATATTATTGCATCAACTTGGGGCTGGAAGGCATAGGAGATGCCCAAGGGGGTCACAGCAGTGATCCATCAGTCCAGTGCCCTGCCTTGAACTTTGACAGCACTGGATGCTTTAGAAGAAAGTATAAGAAGCCACATAGCAGCTGGGTGTGAGATGGTCCGTCCCCTGTAAATACCTCACTGTGATCTCTGACGGACACAGACTGGCTTAAGCCTTGAAGCCTGGGGTTGTCTGCACGTTTCCTGTTGTCTTGTCACCCCAGTTATCCTTCCTCCATTAGAGGTGCAATATCCACGGTGTCTATGACACACGCTAAGTTCTTGGCTCCAGTGCCGTCCCATAGCAATCTATGAAGCTTTTTGGTATCCCAGATGCTGTGTGACCTGCTCTGGGCTCTTAACACTCACCTCCTACCTCCACAATCCTGATGACACCATGTTTCAGGCACTGTCCTTCAATGAGACAACAGCACTGGATTCCCTTTAGAGATGCTAAATTGTTGCTACTGACCACAAGCCCCTTCCCTGAAAAGGTTCAAAGGACTTGGTTGGCACGGGGGTATTGCTCAGGTTAAGGTCATTGGTGGCCTCACTAATGATGCCAAGGAGTGGTAAGGTACAAGGATACAATCTTTAGCTACACTCAGTTTTGTTCATCTGTGCTAGGGGTAAGCCCTGGGGCAAGTCCACACAGGTGCCTGGGCAAGAATGGCTGAAATTCCCAGCCTGAGAAGGATATCAATGGACAAGGGCTCAGAGCTGAAAACAAATACACCCCTACATGCTGAAAACAAACACACCCCTACAGTGAGCCAGCACTGGGTTGAATGTGAGCATCAGCAAAAGGCAGCAGGATGAACCTTCGCTGAACCCAGAGGAGCAAAGGACTCATACACAGTGTGGCAGGGACCTAGTGAGCACAAGGGTTGCGCTCACACTAGAGAAGCCTAGGTCTCTCCATCTTCCAACATCTTTCATTTTTTCTTTTGGTTGTGACCCCAAAGCCGTTCAGGCTGAATTCCAATATATTCGTCTCCTGCACAACATGGATGTTTTCTTAATTAAAACCAACAGACCAATGAGGATGTTGATTCCACCCTACCCTGGAAAACACAGAAAAAGCAAGGGGATCTGATAGCACTCCAGAAGAATAATCTGGGGTGGGGTGTAGGGGGGCGTGATAGTCCTTGCCCCATGGTATCTGGCTGTATTTCTCCTCCCACTGGAGTCAGTGTGAAAGCAGCTCTGAAGGTTGCGAGCACCAGTGGGTGATGTCCAAAGGGGAATAAGTGTGAGAATTCTTGGTTTAACTTTAATTTTAAAAAAACCAAACATTTTATGTGTGCTGCTAACTCCTGAGATAACCTTGCTCTGGGCAGGAGCTGCTACCTCATTGGGCCAAGATGGTAATATAGCAAAAGTATAAAACAAAGTGCATATGCTTCACTGCAACTCAGGAGAGATACGGGCTTACTCCATAATTAAAACACAACCAGTACAAGGCAACAATACAAGTTCTCCACTGACTGCCAGTGGCTAAATTAAAATGTCCTTTTGAGAGCGATGAGATGCGTCACTGTTTGGCCTCAGACTTAAGCTTGGCTAAGATTAATGGCAAAGAGACACAATCATTTCAAGAGAAGAGAGCCCAAGAAGAAAAAAACAACTTAAAAGATATCTTGCTAAGCTGGAAAAATAATTAGGTTGGTGCAGTTCTTCTTCTTTACTGAGAATGAAGAAAGCCTGAAATAAAAGTTCTCTCTTCTCATCATTCCCTTTTCAAGATTAATTTTAATAGGGAAGCATTATACTTTTAGTCTAACCCCCTGTAGAGATGTAGTCATTCTCTTCCTACACCATCCTAGATGCCTGCCCAGCCTCTGCTTGAAAGCGTCCTATGAAGGATATCCCAAAATTTCTCTCAGCAGTCTGTTCTACTCTCCTACTGTTCTCACAGTTTGTAATTTTTTCCCTGAGATTTACTATAAATCTTTACTACTACAGTGTAAGCCAACTGTCCTCTTGTCCTCTGCGGCAAGGAAGAACAACATTTTTTTCTTCTTCTTTATGGCAGCCTTCCAAATATTGGCAAAATGATATCATGTCATTCCCCCTCTTGAGCTCCTCTTCTTCAAACAAGCCTACTTCCTTCAATCTGCCTCATGCTGCTTGCTTTCCAACCTCTTTATCCTCTTTGTGGTTTATCTCTAGATGCTCTCCAGTTTTTCTAAAATGCAGAACACAGAATTGGACACAGGAATTCAGCTGAGGCCAAATTAATTTGAACTGAAACAGGTGTGTACTAAGATGAACAGGGGACCGGAGTGCCTATAGGCTTGCTCAGCCCACCAAAATGAAATCTGAGTAAGAAGGGCTGGGACTGCTGTCTATAAAGACATCATTAGGAGGTAAACCCCGGGGAGGGAGAAAAGCTATTTCAGCTAAATTACAAAGTTGGCTGAAGAACAAGTGGCTGTAAATTGCTATGAATAAACTTTAGTTGGAAATTAGGAGCTCTGCAACCATCCAAGAAGGGAGGTCCTGGAACGCAACCTCCAATCAGAGGCACAGGGAGAAAGAAATACAGACCCTTTGACGCTGAAGCTTGTTTAGTTTATGAAAGTGTTTATATGAGAGGTGCCTGTCTGATGTTCCTGAATACTTATTTTTTTCACCCCCCAACTTTCTGGCTGGACTCAGTGGACAGGAAGCTCATGGATGATATCCTGGATATTAAACAACCGAAGCCTGATTGCAGGCTCTCATGATGGCAGTCTGAATATCAGAATACTGTACTCGGAATAGCTCAGTGCTATAGTGTCTCGACTCGCTTCAAATAAAAAAGATCCTATGGTTGAAGGCGTAAGTGTAAAACACAAAAACATCAAAGAAGACAGTGCAAATAACAAAAAATGGCGGTGTGTTTGACAATGAAAGGGTCCAACTCACTGTCTTTACATGCCTGAGGCTGGTGATACTGGGGATTTCTATTCAAGGTGTTTCACCACTGCTCTTGCTAACAGATATGGAGCTGGCAGCATGCATAAAATCTGTTTTAAGTTACTAAAGCATGAATTCTCAACACCTCATTTGTTCCCCTGTGAATCTTCCAGGTGTTCTGGTCCTTTGCCTTCAGGTGCAGCCTCCAGAGCTGCCTTTGGGTGGACTCCAGAAGGACAGAAAACATACCCCGAGGGTGTGGGCAAACACTACCTATCACATTACAGGTCATGCCTTCTGCGATGCTCTACCTGCCTCCACTTCTGAACATCTGAAGGGGAAATAGACACTCACCAGAGCAATCTAAGATTCTTCGCTGGTCAGTTCCTTTAGGTAAAAAATACCTAGATGGTGCAGGAGGTACATTTATAAGAAAACAACATGGACTGCTGTGGGTTTACAACCAAAAAGATAAAACCAGGTTGAAGGCCACAGAGAGAGAGAGAGAGAGAGAAAGAGAGAGAGAGAGAGACTGATTGATTCACTAACCGATTGACTAATTTTTGGGCTCTGTTGGTCACTGAGGTTAAGTTGCCCTAGTTCTGCTTTTATTTACAGGTTGTCAGAGCAGGCACACAGGGCATTTGTAAATGCCATGTTTTTTGCCCTTTCTTGCACTGCAATAGCATGACTGTTTGCATGAGCAGGATTTCTGGATGCTTTAAAGGTCTTCCTGGTGCATTAAACTAAAACTCCATGGATGCAGTTTAGTTTGGCTCACTGGGAATTAAAGCATTGCATCCATGGATTAGTTGTGTGCAAACACAAATTTTAAACTTCACTGCAGAACAACAAGAAAGATTTTTTTACCTCCCTGCCTGCCATCTGACACCTCCAGGGAAGGAAATGTACCTGATCTACACATCAAAGAGCTACTCAGCACAGCTCAAAAAGACACTCTCATGGACCTGGAGGGACAGTCTTCCATCTTCAGCTTCTTCTGTGCAAAAATGAAGTTTATTTCCTACCTATGGGGACTTTTTACCATCTTGTACCATCTATACTTTTCTCAGAGCCTGACGAAGGGAATTTGATCCTGAAAGCTTGCAGAAAAGGACAAGTTTCTTGCGATTTTCCAGTTGGTCTAGTGAAAGGTATCATTTTGGAACCAAGAGTTCTAGTTTTTTGTATGTGCAAACACAATGGCACTCAAAGACATGTAATGAGCCTCTTTGTCCACCAGGTGGAGCTGCAACTTTTTTGTGTTCACCCCTTCAAATTGCTGTCACTTTCAAATTGCTGCTGGTTTTTTTCTTCTTTTTTTTCTTGTGCTGTGTACCGGCTCCCTGCTCCCACAGCTGTGTGGCTGGACACAGGGTGGGGGGCCCTGGGCCAGGGAGGCAGTGCAGGACTGTCTTTCTCTCCTGCAGCACTGGCTGGGGGCCAGGCTTAATTCATTTGAAAACCTAGTACGTGCAAACACTGATGCGATGCTCCAAAGCTTAATTAGTTAAAAAACCTAGTATGTGCAAACATTGATATGATGCTCCAAAATAAACAAGTTTAAATTTTATAAACCTTTTTAATTTAAGGATAAAACCCTATGATGTGTATAGGTGCCCACAAACACTCATTACAGAGCATCTGATTGCAGCAAGCCACTGTTTCCTTTCAACTTGTTCGTACACCCTCAGAGACTGACTGAAGCCAGCATATGGGCACTTTTTGCCTTACTCTGTGTATCAGTGATAGAAACAGACACTAGCATGTGCCCCAGTCTTTAAAGAGCTGCCGTGACATGCAGATCTTGTCAGTTTGCCTTCAGTGCTCTCCAGCAAAACACATGGATCCGGGGTAGGTAGGGGTTAGAGTTGTCAAAAAGCAAGAGCAAGAGGTTACAGACAAGGAGGAATGAAACTCTGAACCTTGGATGCCTGGCTACACTGCACTCTCTGACATAGGAGTGAGGAGAAAGAGAACAGAGAGAAGCCAAACTTACAGATGTATTCGGGTGAAAACAGCCATGCCTTATTAGGTGTTTTTAGTTTTTAAGCACTGTTTTGTCCTTCAATTATTTTTTTTGCCTGGCAACCCTAGAAAACACACTGAGCCTAACATTTATATGTGCCTGCATATATAGCAGACATCATGGGGCAACATAATTGGGAAATTTCATTCTGCAAAGGAAACAGTAATATATCAGCTTCTGTTACTATTATTTACTAGCAAGCTCCACTGGTAATAATTTTTTAATGAGCATCAAAGAAACAAATGACCTCTCTGAATGAGCTGCCATGCTGCTGATTTACTTCCAAGTGTCTAGGATGTGTAACCTGGGTGCACCCAGTAAGTGCTTCCCCACCTTCAATTGCAGGGGATAGCTGGTTGGGCAGAAGTGCTGCGAGAGGGGTCTGATGTGCAGGTCAGTCCCCCTCTAACCCTCTATAGAGTCAGGCCAGGACAGCTCAACTATTTACAGGTTTATTAATATGCAGGTAACAATATTTACAGGTTTATAGGAGAGCATTGATAAAGATATACAATATCCAGATCACCAAAAACCCATTATGCTCTATAATCAAAGGCCCAAGGGACCACCACCTCGAAAGGGCATGGGTCCCCATGCAGGTAAGCAGCTGTCTGCAACAGATCAGTACAACAAAGGCAGGTAAACAACAGGTATCAACAGGTAAGTTCAGATGAGAACAACAACAAGTACAGGTAACCCTCAGATAGATGACATAACCCAGGTCACATTAATGGATAAGAAAATATAAATACCTATTTACAAAATATGAGGTGCAAGTCCCTGCTTCTAGGTACCCATGTGGCTGAGACCACTGGGCATTCCCCTAGGGTGCCAAACCCTGGCACCGTTCCTAGGGGGAGTAAGGGGAGGGTCCTAGTACCTCCTCTGCCCCTGCTGGACACCACCCCCTGGTCCCTGATCCCTTGGGACCCCCCCCTCAGGGCTTCCTCCTCTGTGGGGACCCATTCCCCAGGTACTCATGGATCTGGGGGGCAGGCTGGGAGGGGCTCCCAGAGCCGAGGGTGCCTTGTTCTATCCTCTGTTGGGATTCGGGCCACCTTGTGCAGGTCCTGACACCCAGGCTTCGCCTTCTGCCCTCTGGTGGGGCTCGGGCTGCCTTGTGTGGGTCCCAAAACCCAGGTTCCACCGGACCTCTGCCGCACTGCGCTGGTGCTTCCCGGGTGCCTGGCCTCATGTCGGAGAGGGGTTGCAAACCCGAGGGGCCTGGCACTGCTCCCAGGGTTGGGCAGCCGCGCATTGCTGGATGCACCAAGTCCTTGGCCTCACACTGAGGGTAGCAGACCTGAGCTGCCACGTGTGGCTCCATGCACCCCTACGTGCACCGGGGTCCTCGGCCACATGCTGAAGGTAGCAGACCTGAGTCATTACATGCAGCTTCTAGGGTCTGGTGACCCTGTGCACCACTATGTGCACTGAGTGTCCAGAGACCCAAGCTGCCTTCTGCAGCTCCCAGGGTCTGCCCCATGCACCGGCTGGGGCTGACACCGCTTGCCGCTCACCGCTCTGCTCCTGCCAAAGGAGTCTTCTGGGGGTCTTCTGGATTACAGCTTCTGGGCAGCTCTTCTCAGCCCCTGTTGGCTTCTCTGTCCCTCAACGCGCCTGCTGCGTGCTGGGCATGCAGCTCCTTTTATTCACTCCACAAGCTCTGTCTCTAAAATCTTGCTGGACCTGCAGGATGCAGGCTTCAATCAGGTCCAGGAGGCTCTTTGCCTCCACCCTACTCCGTGCAAGGGGTGGGGCCAGCCACACCCCACCCTTACCTGATTGGTGGATAGGCTCCACCAATCAAAATGAAGATTTTTCCAAGCCCGTTTGAGCCAAGCTGAATTGGTAGGTCTGCCACAGCTGCTTACAATATCTAATCGAAAGCTCCCACCATCTTTGTGTTTTTCTCATTGCCAGAACTAGCACAGCATGCAGAAGCATGAAATGTAAAGGAGATCCTACCCTCCTCAGCCCCTGAAATTCAGTGGCAGGAAAGGCTTGACGTTCCACGAATCATTTGGCTTGATATGCTGCTCTTTATGACCCAACCACAGCATCAGCTCTTGTTTCTTACCTTTTTTGGCTGGATCAGTGTAGTATTAGTTTAACTCAGAAGCATCCTTTACTAGAGGAACTGGAGAATTAGCCTTATTTGCAGGACAGATTTTAATCGTTGGCTCTTTTCCACTGTCAACTACCATATACCTAAATATGGTGAAAGATTATGTATTTCCAAGCTCGCTGTATTGCTGGGTGGTTTGCTTAGAAATCCCAAGTCATTTCAGGCCTTGCTGCTAAAGTCTGAGGATCCTCTTCTTTAAACTGAGCTTAAGTTTAAGGAGTTGGCTAAAAAGGGAAGTGTATTGCTTCTGACACTGGATTCTCTCTCTTTCGCCCCTTATATACATGCACATTTAAACAACTAAATACATTAAATCTAATTCGCTGAGTACACACATACATGATCAAAAATATGACATTGTTTCATAGATTTCATAGACATCAGGGCTGGAAGGGACCTCGGGAGATCATCAAGCCCAGCCCCCTGCCCAAAGGGCAGGAAGTCAGCTGGGGTCATAGGATCCCAGCAAGATAAGCATCCAATCTACTCTTGAAGGTGTTCAATGTAGGTGCCTGAACCACCTCTGCTGGGAGACTGTTCCAGACCTTGGGGGCTCGGACAGTAAAGAAATTCTTCCTTATGTCCAGCCTGAAACGGTCTTGCAGGAGTTTGTGACCGTTCGACCTCGTCATCCCTTGGGGCGCTCTGGTGAACAAACGTTCCCCCAGATCCTGGTGGTCACCCTTGATAAACTTATAGGTGGCCATCAGATCACCCCTGAGCCTGTGCTTTTCCAGGCTAAAGAGTCCCATGGCTCTCAGCCTGTCATCGTAAGATCTGTTTTCCTGACACATGGCTTTATAAAAATGTCAACTACAAAACCAGAGAACAGGAAAAATTCAAACATCCCTTGTCTAAGATGAACTGTCTAAAGGAAGGCAACTAAAAAGAGACCTCCTATAAAATACCTGCCAATAAATGTCTGATAGCTACCAGGCAGGAATGATTTTCTCTGGTAATTGTGGGTGGGTGGATATTCACCCCTATGCTTAAGAAGTGTAGGCAGCACTTACACTGTGATTTGAACACAACAGTTTTGTACTGCATCTCCACAGAAGGGTGCATTTCACTTTCTGAATGACCACCACAAAACCTTGAGTAAGCAAGTGAGGCCAGTGTCCTGATTAGCTGTTCCAGGGCTACTAGCCATGACCAGTCTCAGAAGAAATAAAAGCTTGACCCAGGTTTGAGAAGGAGTCACAAGAAGACTTTTACGAGAGATGGTTTTGTAGCTAACTCACAACTTGGCCTCTGGAGATAGCTTCTGTTTCCAGCTTTGTCAAAGACAATGCATGATTTGGCTGGACCAGTTGACCTCTCCCTGTCTCACTTTGCTCAGAGCAGAGTAAAGATTATTGCATCTATTTGGGTACTTTTGACTGCAGGTGCCATTTACGGTATCCCCCATTTCGCAGATTAACAAACTCCAATGAGAGAAGTTGCGATTTGCTTGCAGTCACTAAGACTCTGTGAAGTTAAGAACTGAACCCAAGAGTCCTGGATCCCAGTCCCATAGTCTTAACAACTTGAGCACACTTTCACGAAGATTTCATGGTGCAACCGTACAATTCTTACACTAAATATGGGTATTTCTGTAAGGCTCTGCTAAATTATATGCAAAAGAAAAGGTGACTCAGGAATTTGTCTTAGAAAAAACTCAACTTCTAACATTTTATAATTATTAATAATTCTTTTTTTATTTGATAGTCTAAGTTTTCAGCCTTCAGGTGTCAACCTTGACACACCTTTGTGAGAGCTGGCTTTTAAGGGAAAGAAGGTGCTTGTCTTTCCAATATTTTTCTCTCAAAAAAGGCAGCTCAGTCATGTGTAATTTGGGCACATCAACCACAATTAGCAGGCAAGTTAAGAGATTTAATATTGCTTCAGGGCTATTAAAAAACTCCAGTAAAAGAAAATAAGAAGGGTGATGATAGAGGTTCCTTTTGTCATTTGTCTATATCAAGAGGGAACTCTCATAACATCGGTGATCCAGGGGGGTGTTTAAAACATGTTTAAAGGGGGCAGAAAAAGTCATAAATACAGGCAATCTGGCAGGCCTCATTTCTTCACCTGTCTAGTGGTAAATTCTCTGTAGACACCGACTTTTCAGAGATAAATTTGCAAGCAATTAAACTGTCGACCCTAAAAGGGATGGCAGAATTCTGTTAAGCAAAATGTGGGAGGCATCCGGGCTGTGGGAAACCAAGATCCCTTGAGATCATCTGAAGGTAAAAGATGTAAGAAATGGCATGGCATGAGGGCTCCTGACTAGCTGCAATGTGTTCGACAAGAGGAAATTCAACATTATCAAACTGAGAACACCTGGTACTTGGGATGCAATTATTTGCAGTGAGTGTGCAGCTAATGCACCAGAAAAGAACACTGCCTAGGTTCACGGTCCATAGGCAGGGCTTTGAGTGCACTGATTCACATAGAACAAAAGTCAACTTAAGCCTTCAGCTAAAATTCAAGCCAAACCTTTCAGCCAGTTTCTAATTTCACAGACATTAGGGCTGGAAGGGACCTCGGAAGATCATCGAGTCCAGCCCCCAATCTCTTCCCTTTGGCTTCTGAACTTCCACTTCCCATCAGGTCAGGAACCACCATATAGTATGAGAAAGCTTGTTCTAGCAGCATTTGCAAAAGTACAGCACCAGAAGTATGACTGGGGATTGACTTGCTCCAAGCTGTACAGTGTATCAAGGATAAAATATGAAGCCCTTCCAATCGTCAGCCAAGTAGGACCCAGGCAGCTTTGAGCCAAATAAAGGTGTGCTCTGACATGAAGAAACATCTGTCCTCTCTTTCATAAGACCTAGGTATTACCCTTCACATCTTAACAGCACCCTCTCTCCGCCCTCAGGTTTCTGCCTCAAGAACTTTGCTGCATCTTTCCGGGCTTCTGCCATAGCATCAGAGAGGCTGGGGATAAAGAAATTCCTAGCCTGACAGATCTTGGTGGTGCATGTGGCCTAGCTTAATTTAATTGAAAAACTGGTAGGCACCAAGTATGATTTATAGAGATCGAGAGCCCTGCAATTAAAAGTTGAAAATCCTCCACAAATGGGGAGAATTTTCCCTTTGGGTTAAGTGAATTGTCCGGTGCATCAGAAGATGCTACCCTGCTCCAGAGACTGTCAGGAAGCATTTGAATTTCATCAGGCTCTGCTCTACTTGCTGTCATCTTTGCTCATTTTTTCTTGTTCTCCTCAGTTAAGACCATCAAGGCAGAGAGTTAATGGCAACATGACAGGTGGCTTGTGTGGCATGCTCCCACTGGGCAGACCACCAGGAGTACCTTTATTAAGCTAAATTTGCATATTTGCTCAACTCCTCTTTATTTCCTCATGGTCATTATGCAGAAAAAATACTTTGTAGCACTAGTCATGCCAAGCAGGTGGGGAAACAGTTTTCCCATCTTGTGATCATTCCCGATTCAAAACCAAAAAGCCCTGTCCAAAGAGAAACCACATTTTCCCCTTCCATTTCAAAACTGTCAGATTTGGACATTTGACAATTTTGAATTTTTTCCAGAAATTTGATGCAAGAATTCACCAAGATTACCTTCTTCCTGTGAAAAGCTTCAATTTTGCTTCAGCAAGAAAGCCCTGCCTGGCACCCATCACAACACTACCAGCAGGCAAGTCAGAGCTAATGGATGGAGCTTCTACTCTTGGGTGAAACATGGAAGCTGTTTAACAATGCTCAGCAACACGCTGCAAAAGCAGAGGCCAAAAAAATGCATAAAAATTCCTTGTTATTTCGAATGTCTATAATGCAGAAGGTAATGAGCTAAGCTGGAATGTGGCCTAGACACTGAAGGATTTTTAATGGCAAGTGGTCTGCACATCAATTTTAGCAGTCACCCAAGAGACTGTTAATTTATGGATACCTTTTTGTGAGCTGTTCAATGATTATGTTCCCTTGGGAAAGTGATGCAGTAACCAATACAAAAGGGCTTTGCTGCAGTAATAAATACATGCAGCACTAAAAGCTTTGGCTTTATTTACTTTTCATGGGATCATAGGCAAGTCGGGCTGGAAGGGACCCCCTGAGGTCACACAGTCCAGCTGCCTGCTCAAGGCATAAGCGTCCCTGACTAAACTGTCCGACCATCTTTTAAAAAGTGATATTTCTGCAGCGCATTGAAATAATATGTATACAGGAACTCTAAGTAAACCAGACTTCTGCTGTGAATAGTTTTCCACAGCTGTTGTTTTGAGGAACAGCATACTAGACCCCTTTTCCTATATAAGCTGCATCCTTTTCTTGTATCACTGCTGAGGTGAGATAAACCCACAGTCACACATGCTGAAATCTGTCAGACCGCCCTGCATTCTAGCTTTGTAATATTTCTCTATTTTTACAATAGCTCTTCTGACCAACTTGTCATGTCAGAAGCCCGAGTCGATTAAAAATGCAGTGAGCAGAGGAAGCAAACACAAGGCAACCAACTGAGAAAGAAAGCCACAGACCATGGCCAAATTTGCTTCAGTTTCCTCAGGGTCGCTGGAATCCAGATTTCTTTCATCATGAAAGAGGCTGAACAGACCATAGTTTTGCACAATTCAAGAATGTCTTGTATCACATGTGAACAAGCACCCTTTTTTCTGTGGGAGTAAATAAATACAAATGCAAGCACCTACTCTGGATACCTTTAAGAAATCCTTGGGTGCTTATCTTGCTGGGGTGATCTGACCCCAGCTGACTTCCTGCCCCTGGGGCAGGGGGTTGGACCCAATGATCTTGCGAGGTCCCTTCCAGCCCTAATGTCTCTGAAATCTATAAAATAGAAAAGCATAATCATTTTGCAATCCTTTAAACTATCCCAGGCTACTCAGTGCCAGATGTGACTGGTGATAAAAGTCTTCCCCCTCAAAAGCATTACAGCAACAGGCTGATATGCTTAGAACATTTTATCTCATCGCACCTTAACTCTCCCTGGATAAGAGATTTCCCTTCCCTATCACTGTATAGACTGAGTATTTACTTTCAAACAGTGCAGGATAAACAAAATGAGAGTAGGATCAGAAACAGATTTGTGGCATTTTACAAGAGATAGAAACTGAATACAAATCACTTCTGGTATCACAAAACATGATGTCCGACTGATAGGGATTTGCAAAGCCAGAGCTACACCAGATCTTGTCCATTTTGGGGATTATTGGAACAATAAGTATGTGCCAGGAAAATACAGCCCGAGGTCACAGGTTTTCTCTAGAACAGTGGTCTCCAAAGTGGGGTGCGCAAGACGATCCATTGGGGTACAGGAAGAAAATAATAATTTTTTTTTAGTGAGAGCAAAAAGTTTTTTTGTACCGTTATATAATTTATAAACATTAAATATACATATATTGGGGTTAGTGCTCAAAATTTTTTTTTTACAGATAGGGGTGTGTGCTCAAAAATTTTTTACTGATAGGGGTGCACGATCAAAAAAGCTTGAAGACCACTACTCTAGAAGAAAGAACACCTTTGCTCTCTCTCAGCCTTTATTCCTGGAAACCCACAGATGCAGCAGCCTGCTTTCAAGTCAAGAGAATTGAATTTGCTTCCAACAGTTGGATTCAGCAGCATCCATTCCTGCTCAGGAGTGAATGCAATATAATCGCTCTGAAACACTCACTCATTCCCCCCAGTGTTGAATTTTTAACTGGGTTACAACAAGATATGTATTGCAATACTTTCTTGCAAAGTAAAGCAGGCTCAGTTTGCCCATGTCTTTTCATACATTGTATGGCACTCATCTGAAGAAGCTCCGAAAGCCAAACTGATTCTAAACCCATTTCCAAAGTAGGTGGCAACTGTCCTTACTCTTCTGCTTTATTCAGAGAAAGTGGGTGACAAAGCAGTGACAATATTTTGAAACGTAAGTAAAACAGGTTCCCTTTGCTTCACGTACCTCAGCAAACATGACTGGACGAGCCACCCACAGGTGGCAAGTCCTGAAGAACAATGACCGTGCCCAAGAGTTCTCACGTACCTGTGGAACCAGCAAGGAAAGTACTATCCCAAAAGTGGCTTCAAAGTTGTCCTTAAACCAGAGGCCAATTGCATGGATGCAGCCCCGCACATGGATGATATCCACCAACTCCAGTCGCTGCAAGCAGAACAAAATCAAACATAAGATACGGCAATCCCAACATACACCACCCAAACCCACAGACCATCTCCCAGAGTGTTTTTCTGCCTGTTGTACTGCCAAGAGTCAAGAGGAAGAAGAACTAGGAAAGCTGTGAATCAGACACTAATGGTCCAGTGTAAAATTACAGCTGGGAAACAGGACTCACAGGATACAGCAGCTTTAATTTGGCTTCTCAGGTCCAAGTTTCAGCCTGAAAGTCATTCTTGGATGCCAGTCTGGTTTGCCATGTAGGAGGAAGGGATACTAGCTCCTGAATATTCCTCCAGAAGGAATATAAAAGCAACAGATCACTTCAAAGCAAGAATTCACTCAGTCTCTCCCTGAGCTCTTTGCCCACCTTCGACAGGAAGGGATTTCTCTAGCTGCCATATTGGGCGCCGATGGTGAAACCTACTGGTCCAGGTCTAACGCGAACTACTGACAAGCATGCAGAGGAAACCTGTTTTTTTCCTCCTGGGCAGGCAGCTTTTAAAGGGAATAGTTAATCTGTGCTCTTTGTATTTCAAGCTGATGCAGATTTACAAGTAAAGGGAGGGGTGGGAAACAGAAGGGCCTATTTTGTGCAGAGAAATGCAAGCAATCCATAAGGAGAGCAGAGCTTGGGAGTCTGTTGGAGCTTCTCGTACGACTGCTGGGCTTCGAGTGCAGTTACTGAAGTATAAAGCTTCACAAACCACCCACAAAAACAACCACAACAAAGCAAACTCTGCTTACTGCTGTCAGGCTCTAATAAGCACAAGACTTGACACCCCCATTCATCCAGCTAGGAAAGAAATACCAAAAATACTGAGATCCACTCAGGCACTCTTGAGTCTGCCAGGTTGCACTGCAGTAACATGCAGCAGCCACAGCTGATGTTGGACCCAGAGCTGGCCCCAGGCACTTAAATTCCCAATTCACGCAGATTCACACCTTATAGACTAACTAAATCAGAGAGAGAGAGAGAGAGAAAGAGAGAGAGAGAAGCTTTCATGGACAGCCCAACATTAAATCTAACTTGGAAAGGAAAAGGAAATTTTAAAGTTTCTCATGGAAATTCTGAAATGTCTTTTAGGACAGACCCAAACCACATTTTAGCTTGTTTCTTTGGAAGCAGGGAGTCTGGATTTGCGAAGGACCAGGGATTCTGGCTAGACAGCAGTAGCACCAATGTTGCCAAATGGTCATTTTTGTCCCTGAAGACCTTAACTGGTCAATCCCGCTCCTTCGGAGACTAAGGTGGAATTTTTCTGGTGTGAAGGCAGCTTGCTGACAGTACTGCAGCACTCCCACTTCCTTGACAGAGAAACAAACCTGGGCCAGAACAGCTGAGGCAGGCTGGAGGGTGAAGAATCAGCTGGTGTTTGTTTCTGGTTCTTCATCCACCCATCCTTAATGCTCAAAACTCCTCAACAGAAACGTGGGCACTAACAGTACTGATTTCTTGGTGGGAGAAGAGGAAAATCAAGCTGATTCTGCTGCTGAAGGTCCATGCAATGGCACTATTTAATATTAAATGATAATGTATTGCCATTCTATAGCACCTTTCATTAGCTGACCAACCATCAAAGCCATTACCTCGTGGATCATTTCAGAATGCAAGAAGAGGCAGGAAGCCAGAAAGAGAGTTGACGTTCGTAAAAAGGGGGTAGGTAGCAGTATGTAGCTTATCACTGCCTACACCCAAAGTCTTTTACTCTCAGTTTTCCTCTAAATTCTCTAACCTCCCAGTCAAGTCCAAAGTCTCCTTGGGAGCTAGGACCCAGCCTGGGCCCAATTTTCTACAAACTTTGGGGTCTCTTTCCTTCCTGATACTCTTTAACATCTGCCCCTGCTCCTGTCTTTCCCTGGATCTGTTTCCCCTCTTAGCACTCCTTCAGCATCCCAGCTTTCCTCTCCCCTTCTCTCCTCCCGCTCCCAGCAGACTCTGAGAAGATTGTTTGAATGGAGCTAGAGACTTGGATCTGTGGGAGGTCGAAGTGTGACAGCTTACATTTTACCTATTCTGGGACTTTTTTATTGTCAGTCCAAGGGCCAGCAAGTCAACTGGCAAACACATCTGGCAACTCTTTCCTTTGCACCTACATTGCATAAAGTGCTAAAATGATGGCACATCCTGAAGTGCCACAGAGAAATCCTGCTCCCTTCTTTGGGAACCTAAAATATTACAGCATTAGAAGCATTAGTGTTATCGCTGGGGTTTTTTTTGGCTGTGGTTAACAGAAGGGTTTTCTGTGAGCTCTCTGTAAGTGTGTCACTGTGTACAGAACTCCTTCTCCCTTAAATGGGCTCATTCATCTAGTAAAACCTGGGAAGGAAATAAAGAGACAATGGACTTAATAAATGCTAAAATGGAATAGCTTGGCTGTAATTTAACTGGCCTTGATAGAATTTGTGTGGTGCTGTAGCAGCGGAATGCATCAAAGTAAATTATAGCTATTGACCTTTTATGAAGACAAGGGAGGCCTATTAAAATGACCTATGATAGCAAAGACGACTCTTGAGTCAGCAGCTGTATTTTACCTTGCCTACCTGCAATGGGCTTGTGGCGCTGCTGTTCCTTTTCTTTAGTCCCACTGAGAGAACACACAAGCTGTATTTTGATGTCTCTGGATTTTAAGACTGCACTACATGGAAAGCATCCAGGATGGGGGGATCCATAAAGAGTATGGGGATGAGCCTGGGATCTCTGGATCTAGAACCGGGAGCCAACCCAATCAGAGTTAACACACAGGTTTTGGAGCACAGAGCCTATACAGAACAAGCCGCTAGGGGAGGGGAGATAGTTATACCGTGCAAGAATGTAAAATCCCTTGCTGAAGTCAGAGAAAGAAACACCTTGAGCCCCTAAATTCTACTGCGCTCTAACTTAGTAGTGGGAATCATTCTAGCTGCTGTTACTTGGAGACAATGCTCACATACGTTGCTATACATTGATATACACTGCTATGCAAACACTACTATACGTTGCTATACAATGCTATTAACCTCTCTCCAGAAGAAGCAGGTGTGAGGATTGCTTGTCATACTGATACCCCATTCTAAGAAAACACCCGTTTCCAACAACAGGCCTATTTCACGCTCAGCAAGTTGTTTCCTTGAAATGCCTTCATATTTCATCACTCCACTACCTTCATACAGCAGGAAAACCCAGGGCAGCCGACAGCTTGATGCCAGACAGAGTGGAGGCCTTTTTTGTCACCTTCAGTTTGTCACGCTCTGGATTAGGAGTCCCAGGAACAGCCGTGCTTTTGGTCTACTTGTGAGAGCGGGTGACTAGGAAACAACTCATTGTTTTTCTTCCTAGTTCAAAAGTACACTGGGAGTGCCATGGTGCTGAACATTCCTGTTGTTCCCCATCAGATTTGGGGGTGCTTATTTCATATTAGACCTGTGCCTGCCTCTCATTACTTGTGAACTGGATAGAATAATGTTTACCTGCTTCACTGGGGAGCTGTAAGGCTTCCTGCTCCATAATAAGATACTGTGCTTCTGGTGCCTTTCATCAGACTCTCCAGCCATTTTGCCATTGGTAAGAGGGCCACAGATACCTGACCCCTGCGAGGTAGGGAAGTATTATCCTCATTCTCCAGATGCATATATCAGGCACAGAACAGGGAAGACACTTGCCCAGGGGTCACACAGCCTTGGCTCTGCTGTTCAGTGCTGGGATCTGACCATAAGGGATCTCTCTTTCGCTTCCAGCTCTGTGATACTTACAGGAGAGGTGCTAGTGGACTGCCAAGGCATGTTTTTGATTAGCATCTTCCTAAAAGATGTCCCTCTGATGCATTTAAGCATGTCTGATACCCAGGCCGCAAATGCTTTGGAGTTGGGCTTGTCTAATCTTTGGGACAATGGAGCCCTGACTGGGGCAACTCCATGCTACTTCAGTAAAATAAGTAAAGTAAAATAAAGTAAACATACAATAAACACACTAGAAGTGGGCACGACTACTGTTGTTTCCCCAACAGCGTCAGCAACAGGAGAAGATTCCTGTGGGCAGAACAATTTAGATCTGAACTGGTGGGAGCCATCTGAGATGCTCTCAGCTACAAAGTACAATATTCGTAGACTTATTACCAAGGTTAAAAGCAGCCTCTCATCACCATATTGCAGGCCAGCTGCAAAGGGAAAAGCTATTTCCCTCACTTTATGAGGGTTCTGTGTGTGTGAATTCACTCTTACGCAATGACCCCTTTTATACCAAAAAATCATTATATGCAAGGTAAATTCACTCTTGTGTGATTGGTGTGGTGGAAGCCACTTTGTGCGGCGCATTGTGGGAGTGACACGCACAAAATATGGTCCCCTGTGTGGATCTGTGCTCCTCGCTCGTCTGCGACACGTGTTTCTGTGGTTGCCATCCCCACGATGGTAACATTCACCACCACGCTGTGCTCGTGTGTACTGTCTGCCGTGGGCGAGTACCAAAACTGCCCTGTGAAAGTGGCAGACACGGGTCTGGGGGTCAGCACAGTCGCAGTCCTGGAACGTATCACTATTTGTGACATTGTAAAGTGAGTTCCCTTTATGTGAATTTGAGTTATGTGTCATTTTCCCGGAACGCACGCGCAGCATAAAGTGAGGGAAACCTGTACTAGGGACAGCTATGTAGTCAGGTCGCAGCAGGTGATGTTCCCTTGGCAATCCTTGCTGGGAGGCCAGAAAGGAAACGTGTGTCAGATGAAACAGGGTTACAGGAAAACACCACACCACAAAGGAGGTATGTATGGAGTGATGGGACGCCACCCACACGACCACCACAGAGAAGACAACATGACTTCCAAGCCTCTGCAGTGAAAGCCATTCAGAGACCAGATGCAACCGCACTCCCCAGCATGCAGGATCCATGCTCTTTCCTTCAGCCGCTTGCCACGGCTGTTTGGCAGGATGCAATGCACCGTCCTCATTTCTTTAATTATCATATTTGTCATGAATGTGATCAGCGGGTGACAACAAGTTGACAGGTTTAATGATGTTCCTAAGCTGTGTACATAAGATCCCATTTGCTGTGGACATGTTTATTTTTAGAGGCATTTTGCTTCCAGGCCCGCGGATCTGCCCAGCCAGCCAGCCAGCTGCAATTGATACATCAAGCAGCCTTTGTAAAGGAGTGCTCTGCATTCCAGCCGTCTAATTCTTGCTATTTGCCTACCAGCTTTTTAACTTTATTATCCCCAAATGAGTAATGTGTGGGCGGAAAAGGTTCTGGGTGAACTCCTTTAGTACAAAGCTGCTAAGGAGCACTGAACAGCATCTGCATTTGTATTTATAGCACCAGCTTTGGCATGAGCCTCCATTGTTTGTTTTAAGAAGTCGTGAAAATTTTCCATTCCCCTGAGTTAAACAAACACTGTCACCGTGCCAAGAGCTTGTTGTTACGCACAGAAATGCGTGTCCACGCTGGGCAAGGCATGAATGGGTTTGTCCTGCTGCGGCAGAGATGGTGTAGGGGTGTAGAGAGCCCGGTCTAGCTGCAGGGGTTCTAATTTCAGCAGGTTGGAAACACATCTCCGGCTTTACTACATTTGTTCTGCACTTTCCTCACTGAAGGCAAGACCTTAACAATGTCAAAGGCCGACCACAAGATCTGACAACACTTTCTGTTAGTGCAGAGCTGGGGTCTGGCACTGGCAGTGACAATGTTCTACGTCTTTTGCATTGGGAGCTGGGATATTTTTGACCCTTTGTACAGCCCCTTGTACAAGAAACTCCTGCTGTTAGGAAAGCTGCTGGGCGCTACCAGCATTGTCTATGAGCCCCTGTCCAGACTAGCACTCCATTAGCTGCACAGGTCTCCCAAAAGTTCACACCACTAGGAGTTTGGCAGTCACTCAGGCTGCTGCGAAGGGATTTATTCTCTGATGAAACTTTTCTTCGTGGGAAAAAAAAAAACATTTACAGATCAGCTTATTCATAAAAGTACTGAAAAAAAATTGCTCCAATTAAGCCTTCCTCAGCTAATCAGCCGTTTAAAAAAAAAGAAGCTATTTTTATTAGATTGCTTTTTTTTTGCATGCAAGGCATGACTGCAAGCATAAGGACAATGACAGAAACAGCTCTTCTGCAGCAGGTGCCCCAATAGTTGAATAAATGAATAAGGACAGAGGGCAACCCATAAAATAGGACATTAACCAATGAATCTGCTGAACAAAAGAGAGAGACTTCATCCTTGAATAGCATCCCCTCAGGTGATATTCCCTTCCCAACTGATCCTGGAGAGAGAGGAGCTTTGTAGCATGCCCTGGTAAACCTATCTGGCAGACAGATCCTCAGGCAGCAGTTGCCTTTAACAGGTGAAGAAGGAGCCTATAAGCAAGGAGTTGGCAGATGAAAGAAAAGGAGAGCGTTACCTCTTTTTCAAGGGTCTTGTATCCACACAGAGTGTTAACAACTTCTCCGGGGACCTGTTAACAGAAGAACAGTTTTAGACTGGGAGCACTGTTTTGGTTTTAGACTAGAAGCACTCTTTTGAGGAAAGGCAAAAGAAATCACAAGGGGTATGAAACTCTGCCCCCCTGGTTGGTGACACAGACCTTTCAGCATAGTGCAAGGCAAACAGTTCAACAGCCTTTGGCTCGCACATCAGTGGGAACTTCTGCCAAATGCCACCAAAGTCACCACCAGCACACTGCACCCCAGAGCCCTTTGAGAGTCAGAACTGGGACACCTTTGGTTCCACTGCTGGCAAATACCAAATGCTTCGCTCAGTCCAGGCCCCGATGGCTTGGGGCTCCTCCCACCCTTACATCTGAGAGCTGATCCCAGTCCTCCTTAGGACAGTCCCCTTCCCTTTCAAGACATTGCCACTAGATACACTTATCCTTGTGTCCCCCTCAACCACGTCTCTGCCCTCTTTGGGATTTTCCCCCTTTGGGTATTTAGCCTGACCAAAACCAGTCAGTAAGAGGTCACCCGCATTGCTTGACGTATCTTTCTTTGTTCACAGGTGTATATCCGGCAGAGAAATGGATAAATGACTTCCCAGTGGCAGGGGGCTCACGACTCCACTTGGATGACAGAGGAGGGAGACTGGCTTTCCTAGGGAAGCGAGGATGAAGAGCGGAGGCTGATCAGAATGGGGAAGGGGGACTTTGAGACAGCCAGGTCGAGGAAGCAGGGTGACCTGTGCTTTGTGCTGCTATTGCTAGTTTTGTGTCAGGAAACAGAAAGGGGGTAGGGGGTGAATTTTTAACTTTATGCAGCATGTGAAATGGGTTTATGGAAGAGATGAAAGAAAGCCAACACTTCCATTTCATTCCTTTTACCCCCTTAATTATTGTTCTTACTAGAGTTAAGAAAAGATTCAGGAAAATGAAACGTTATACTTTTAAGGCAGGGTAAAAAAACTTCCAAGAAATTGTCCTATAGTTCTTCCTGCACGAATGCCATTAGTTGCATTAATGAAGTGCCAAAGCCTCCGACAGAGATCAAAGCCCAGTTGAACTCAGTGCTTTATATACACGAAGTATCAAAGTTCCTACACGGAAGAATTCATGATCTAAACTGACCAAGAAAAGGAGAGGGGGAATTCACTTACTTAAGGTAACACAGAAGGTTATAAAAAAACCTTTGACCATTTAGTAAGGAATCTTTCCTATAGGAACAAATTTTATTTTAAACATTCCTGGAAGTATTTTGGCCCTGAAACAGCAATACGTGGGATTTAGAGACTGATCCTACGCTCCCTGAAGTCAGCAGCAAACCTCCAATCAGCGTTAATGGTTTAAGAGCTAGGCACAAATGTGCTAGAGAATGAGGGTAGGTGCCCTCATTACACAATTTTACTAGGCTGATTGAAAGAAATCAAACCATCTTTTCCCAGTTAGTTACTAGAGGACTTTTGCACTGGGGGCTTAGCAACTGGCCTAGGAATTATGAAGGCAGGGGTTCCTCATGAGTTGCAACCATTTCTTCCCTGCTCCTGTCAGAAAACAGACTTTCTTGTAGTGTTTTGGGGTTTTCTCTGGTAATTTTTATTCCTACAAAAACCAAAGAGGCATCAAAATAGCTAGGGGCAGTATTCAGGGAGTCAGCAGGAGGATTCATGAGCATGCTGACTGGCATGTAATTTAGCACCTCTCAGGATCCAGCCTGTGATGCATTTTGTTTGCTTATTTCATGGATCAAACTGAAGCTTCCTCAACCTGGCACATTTCAGAAGGTACTCTGTCCCCAAAATGGACACCTTGAAAGCATGATAATTTTAGATGTAAGAAGATGCTGGCAACCCATAAAAGCCCCTGGATAACAAAACCAACTTTCCATGCTTTAGATGCACAGACATGAAAAGAAGTGTGTTCCTTTGCAGTGCAAATTGTCTTCTCTGCACAACACAGCATAAAAAGAACTGCACCACTGAAGAGATTTTAGCCATTAAGCATCAGCCCATTTCTTTTCTAATTGGTGGGTCAATTACACCTATGCTACTTTCCCACAACTCATTATTCCTACAATATGTTACAGCACGGCGTTCTTGTAAAACATGACTATTGCAGTTTCCAGTTACGTACTGCTAAGCTGCCTTTGTGCAACAGACTGAACAGAGTTAAAAGAGGCTATGATCAAGGAGGTGTTTGTGCATGTTAACAATTGGGTGAAACCCGGGGTCTCCTTAAGTATGGGGCAAAACTCCTATCCGTCTCTGTGGAACTCCTGATTGCACATTTTGGCTCGGGTCTTATAATCATTTTGATAGTGTAAGGAGTGCAAATATAATGAGCGTCTATGTTAAGGCTCTATTATGCTGCCTGACAGGTATCTGGGAGTCTTTGTGCAACTGAGAACTGAGCCCTCTAATTCCCTCTTCAATTACAATTTTGTAACCTTGGTGTCCCACCCACCTCACATGAAAGGATTCTTTCCCCCGGCACGCTGTCAAGCCGAGTGTTGTTCTCTAGAATGTATTCTGCGCAGCCATGAAATTATGGCAGGGCACATGGGTTTGCCCAGGTACTCAAAAGCCTGAAAAGACTCCCCTGCCGCACACGCACCCTGCTACTGATCCAAGGACATCTGTCTCCTTGAGGTGCTGATGGGCACAGACAAGAAATGCGGCTCTTGGGTCTAAGTCATGGTGAGCCACAGAAAGGGCCATGAGTTAGTTTGATCCTCCAAACCCAACAGATGTTAGCTGTTGGATTGGGAGGCTGGAGGATCAGCTCCAATTTGGAGTGGATCCAGGGAGACAGGCTGCCTCTGTGCAGCTTCTCCCCCTAGCTCAACCCCACCCCAACCCTTGCAGCTCTGCTGCTGTCTCTGGATGGGATGGGGGGAGAGGGCAGGCAAGAGAGGTCCATTCTCCAGTTTTCTCAGCCCTACTGAAGTAGGGGCAGGTAGACCAGAGTCCCCCACCAAGGTGAGAGGCTCCAATCCACTTTCCCCCACCCCGCTCCAACAGGGCTGAGAAGACCCCAGAAGAGACCTCCCTCCCCTGCCTTTTCCCCCTCCCATCCTGGGACAGCAGCTGGGGCCAGGCTGTGCTGCAGGCAGAGCAAACAGAAATGAATGAAGGCACTCCGCTTTGGAGCATATTTGTTTGAATCCTCAACTTCTACAGTGAGGGTTAATTTGCCATGTGATTGGAGGGCTCTGTAGTTGTGCTTTTCTGTCTGGGCACAGCTTTAGAGCATTTCCAAGAAGCCGATTGCATGACAAATATCATTTCTGTCTGTGCTTGATGTGTCCTAGCAGAATACTCCCAAGAACATACCCATGGATCTGGTGCCCACCATCCCCCAGAGAATGTATGGCAGAGAACTGCAATAGCGAAACAATTAAAATCGGCTGAAACAGGAACTCACTGCACAATGCACTTGTACAGTTCCCCCACCATTTGGGGCATGGAGGCAATATATTAATACCGTTGTTTCTGTAGAGTTCATTAGAATGGGCTAAAATGCTATGTCTGAAGCAAGGTTTGCTGGTTCTTAAAATAGCATTGGTTTTTAGAAGAATGTCTAAGCACGTTTCTGTCCAATAATCTTTTTTTTTTTTTAAGAAATCACATAGGCATAACTCTATTAAAGCTCCTAGGGCTTGTTCAGAGGGTTCATTTTTTGGCTGTATAAATAGGTCACCAACTGATCATTTAAGAGAAGCAAGAATTCTGATGGGCGATATCTTTTACTAGACCAACTACATGGTTGGGATAGATACAGACAAGCTTTTGGGTATCACAGTGCCCTGCTTCATTTCATATTTATTTACCACTTCATTTTCTGGCTACTTCCAGCTTTGAATCAAATGACTCAGCTCATCTCTCTTTCCTGGTGCTATGAGGCCATTAGCTCAGCAATGACTTCATGACACCAGTTCCTGCTGGCATCAAATTTTTCTGGTACATTGATCCCAACCCAGCCTGCTTCATTTTTAAATGCATCTGTTACCATTGCTTGATTTCATCTCTGTCAATCTCTTCTCTCATTCTGTTAAGCAGCTATTTTAATTTCCTCAAACAGAATGACCTTGATAGATAAGGTATGGGAGAGACAGATATTTTCAAAAGGTGTTTTCTGCCCTGTGTTATTACCCCATTATCAGAGATTGCAAATAATATGTGAGCTGGCCAACAATGGCCTGAAAGTAATTGGCTGGTCTCTCTCAGTGAAAGGAAAAGTAGAATTTACACTCACAAGCACAACAGATGGTAGAAAAGGAGAGATCGCTTTCATGAAAAAAGTTTGAATTCCACATTAAAATACCCTCCAGCCTCTGCCAGCATTTAGACAACAATATTTTGCAGCTTTTACTAAGAAATGTGTTCTTGTTTATAACTGTGCATATTAAAAAGGAAGTACAAGACTCAGAGATGTGGGATCTACCCTCTGCTTTGTTCTGTGTGACTGCTCACTTCCCTGCTGTGGGTGTGTTTCACCATCTGCAGTAGGAGGACAGACAACATGACCTAACTTAATGTGAGAGCTCGATTTTCTACTGCAAGAAGCATACCTATGTACACATGACCTCTGCATCATTAATGCCACAATTACAGGCCTTAGTCATGTAAGTACATCACCACCATTCTAGCCTGCCAGACTGAATTAATTCTACCTTAATGTGTTTAAAGCACTGAATCATTATCAGATGAATCCATCAGATGTCCAGGTGATAGGCATCTATCTCCTTGCTTTTCAGAGGGACTGTCCATGTCTACACAAGACGTTTACTGCAGAGTTAACTAATTAGCTCCACAGTAAAACATCAGAGAATCTGCACCCCAAGGTCTTGAGAGCAAAACTCATGTCACTTGTATGTGTTAAGCCACAGTGGGGTCAAAACTGCAGGCATGCTAGCCCCTGTGGAGGCAACAAATCCTGCTAAGTTTCAAGGAGATAGGTGCAGGGGGTTCGGGGAAACTGCACCCCAAAATCTTGAAAGCAAAACTCATGTCACATGCATGTGTTAAGCCATAGTGGGGTCAAAACTGCAGGCATGGTAGCCCGTGCTGAGGCCACAAAGCCTGCCAGCTTTCAAGGAGATAGGTGCAGGGGGTTCAGGGAAACTGCACCTCAAGCTGCGGACAAGCAAAACTTGTGACATGAGTGACACTAGTTGTGTTAAGGCGCAGCAGGGTGAAAGCTGCAGGCCTGCTAGCCCCTGCTAGCCACGACTATTCACCAGGGCACCCTTGGGGAAAACTAGGAGTAACAGGAGTTACTCCTAGAAGGTTGTTTCAGGATCCTTTCAGGCTCATTTCAGACTCAACATTAGGAAAAACTACTCCACAACTAGGGAGCCCAGACTGTGCCATTACTCCTAGTTTTCCCCAAAAGTGTGCTCGTGAACCCGAGAGGTACACTTCTGAAGTAGTGGTAAGCTGCTAGCAACTCCCCTCTTTTTCAGGCTGAAGAGTCCCAGGTCCCTCAGCCTTTCCTCATATGGCTTGTTGTGCAAGTCCTGATCATATGGGTAGCCCTTCTCTGGACTCTCTCAAGCTTTACCACGTCCTTGTTAAAGTGCGGAGCCCAGAACTGGGCACAGTACTCCAGCTGAGAAGAGCCGAGTAGAGGAGAATCACTTCTTTGCAACGGTTTTGCTGGAGATGCATCAATTGATGCATCATATTGTTGGACCCGCCAGCATATTGTTACACCTGCTGGTTACACCATCACACTGCCAGCAAATGTTCATACTGTAGTCAATTACCCCCAGGCAAGTGATGAGAGGCACAAGCACCTGTGTCATGAGTTTTGCCTGTTAGCAGTGAGAGGTGCAGGCCCCAGAACCCCCTTGCACCTACCTCCTCGACAGCTGGCAGGCTTCATGGCATCAGCCAGGGCTAGCAGGCCTGCAGCTTTCACCCTGCTGCCTTTTAACACACGCAGTGTCACCCATGTCACAAGTTTTGCTTGTCCACAGCTTGAGGTGTAGTTTTCCCCAAACCCCTGCACCTATATCCTTGAAACTTGGAAGGTTTTGTGGCCTCCATAGGAGCTAGCATGCCTGTAGTTTTGACCCTGCTGTAGCTTAACATATACACGTGATATAAGGTTGCTTTCAAGACTTTAGGGTGTAGTTTCTCTGAACCCCCTGTACCTATCTTCTTGAAACTTGGCAGGCTTTGTTGCTGTAGCAGGGGCTACCATGCCTGAAAGTTTCATCTATATCAGGCCAGAAATGACAAAGTTATAGACTGTTTCAACCTTCCCCATTATAGCCTATGGATGAAATGTCGAAACAGCATTGAAACGTGAAAATATTTCGATTTGCCTCATTTTGTTTTGAGGCTGTTTTGACCATAGCTGTTCTGTTTCGATTTTGCTGTTTCAACCTTAAAACAGGTCAAAACTAAACTGGTGGCAAAATTTCGCACAGCCCTACTAATTAGCTCTGGTGTAGGGCAGTGCTGCCAGGCACAAGTACTGTCCTACGGAGGAGTTATTTACTGTGCTGCAATGCACATGTAGACTCTAACAGGGCTGTCTAGGGGATACGGGAACTTTAGTGTGAGGGTTGCCTGCAAACTAGCCCTGCACTGAAGCACCCCGCCCTTGTGCCCCAGCCAGCCCCTCCACAGCACGTTGGGCTGGGTTGGAGCAGCCTTGGGCTGGCAGGCTGGCCCCTGGGCCCCCTGCCAGCTGGGGCTGCTCTGCCCCAGCTCAAAGTGCTGAGGTCCTGGGATCATGTGCAAACACAATGCTCAGGAGCAATAAACTCCAGCACAAGCTGTGCCACATTAATTGCACCTGTAGATGCACTCACGGTCTCTACACAATTTTTCTCCAACAAAATAATATTCTCTGGGCATGTAGTAAAAACTCTTGATTTAATTCCTGAGTGAAAGAGAGACGATTACTAGGTGAAGTCCAGCAGTCATTATTTGCATGAAGCTCTTACATGAAAGGCTCTGAGAAATTGGAACAAACTTTCTGTCAACACCCGCAGCCAAAATATGGGCCGACAGCCCTTTTCTATTAATTATAACACAGATAATTCATTTGAAAGGAGCCATCTATTCTTTTTGACAGCAAAAGTGGGGGCTTCTGAGGCTTGTAGAGGGAAAAGGTTGATTAACTCAGGGGGATAAAGTGCCTCCAGATAGTCTAAAAAAGGGGCAAACGAGGCTGGAAGTAAAGTTGTCTGCTTCTACACCCTGTCAAATTGAGGTGGGAATGCCCACAATTTAAGTAAGAACAGGAATGATTAGTTTTTGGAGGGGACATCACCGTGATCTGAGAACAGGGTCAGAAGTGAAGTCACTCCATAGCACAGTGCTGAAGAATCTTGTATTTCAGAGGAGACCTGCCAGGACCCGACCATTTGTTGTAAAATCCATCTGTGTGTTCATATGAATTCTGGCTCTTAACTAAAGCTTTATGAACACTAGCACATGCTGGACTCTTACCTTCATGGACCTACTGCTGAGGTCTAAGCTCACATTTGACTAATGCCTTTATTCACACAAGGAGCAAGAGCAAAAATGGAAAGAAAACTGAATGAGGGGCTGAGTTCAATTCTGTGAAGTTAAATATAATATTTGGGGGCATAACCAATGGATCCGCAAAAGGCTTTTTGTGGAGCACTGAATACAGGGAAAGGAAAAATGAGAAACACGGCGGCCTCTCCCATGTTGTGAATTTTAATCAAAGCCTTAAGTATCCTTCTGGGAAGGTGAAACTCAATAGGACTTTCCAGGTGCACATTAATTAGCAAAAGGTTTGTGGAATATCTTTTACTAAATAGGATTATCAATGCCTTTGAATCTATCTGAGCCGCAGGCTACTTGGTATCTGAGGGTAATTTTAGTGTCCTATATGGCTTGGAGGAGTACATAGACTCACTTGTTATTCTTTTACCTGAACTTTTTAAATGAATTGCATCTGGTGAAAGGCGCAAGACAGATGAAAGCATATCCCAAGACAGGTTGTGTGCAGGCTGTGCTATGGCCCAACACATCTTCCCCATGCTGATGTTTCCATAAGCAGGAGGAACAAGATGCAAAAGGACAGAGTTTAGCCTCCCTGATCAACTCTGTATGGCTTTGCTGTGATGCCTGCTGGGGGAAACAAGGCCTAGAGGGCAGAGCAACAGCCTGGGAATCAGGGGACCTATTTTTGCCTTCCAGTTCTGCTATGGAGCTGTTGGGTGATATTGCAAGTCTCTACGCTCTGGACCTCTGTTTCCGCAGTCCCCTACCTGTCTCATCTATTTCCATGATGAGGCACAGAAAGAAACAATTTCCAGGCAAATCCAATGCTTCATTTGGTAGGGCTTCATTTACACTGGGGCTTCTAGTTATGTAAGTGGAGGCCATTTGGGTAACTGTCCATGTAACAGGGTCACCTGTTGATGAGGAGCAGGCCAAGGTCCCCAACACATTTCACACGAATACTGAATCAGTCATGAAGCCAGAGGGCAGCTGGCTCATGTCAGGATTGTTCGTATCACCAATGCCGTATTCCCCAACTTAACCACTGCCACCAAGCAGCCCAGAAATGCAGATTCCACTCTTTATTCCTTTCGACTCATCCCCTTACAGAAGTGGCTCTTCCTCAAGAGCCAAGTCCGACTTTTGCTTTCTAATTTAGGGTGCAGGAGAGAAAAGGCAGAAACACTATGTAGCCCTGGGCTGCAGTCTGATATAAGTCCCAGAAAGAGTTTTGTTGAGGTATTCTGCTGAAGAGAAAGGAAAAGATCCAGAACTTCCAAAGTAAAAACAAGCTGAAAACTTAATTCTTTTGGAAGAAATGAAGTGCCTTTATACATCATAAAGGAGCAATAAACAGAGAAATCTTTGTCCTCTCTCCCCCCTTTTGGTTTGCTGTTCACCTTCCATGTTAGTCAAGCTGTCAGGCATGGCCAGAACCTGCTGCATCCGGCAATGCAATTATGCTAACACAATTCCACATAAAAGCACAGAGTGACAATTGTTTTATTTGCCTTTCATCTAACAAATTTGCTTCTTCCAATAAAGGCAAACCCAATGCTGAATGTCAGGCAGGCGATTTTATAGGGGAGACAATGCCCTGCCCTGCATACTGCACAGCCCAGCCCAGCCCAAGGTCAGCTGCCTGGAGATTTTTAATGGAGCAGGCACAAATAGTCATTGGGAAAGCGCTTTCTAGATAATGATCCAATCTCAAAGATCCTTATTGTTAGTCAGAAAATACATTCCCTTACGTGACAGCTAATTTGTAATATTGACTGAGAGAATTTCAGGGCCACAGTTAATTATACATGCAGAATTTGATACTCATGAAGGATGCTGCATAGACTGCCTGGAAGAAGTTCTCTATCCAACAAAACCAATGCAACACGTTCGGACAGTAATGCAAGCTCCCCTCCTCTTAGCTTCCTAATACAGCCCAGAGCAGGAGGGTCACCAAGGGTGGGTGGGCTCCCACTATCAGGCACACTGAGACTCTGACCTCTTAGCCTTAATTGACAGAGTGGCTAGCAAGTGATAACTGTAATAGTGGGATTTGTCACGGGAGGGGGATGTATTCACTAGTAGCTAAACTGGGATCATCAATTTGTTTCTTGTGCAGAGAGTTCTTATCAACCTGGATTACCTTTGAAACAATGGCTTACAGTCCAAACCTTTCAGCATCCTCCAGGTATTCAGCCAGTCTGCCCAGAGCATTATTTAAAGAGCTTATGAGCTTTGAAACATCTGCAGTTCAAAAGACCCTAAAGCTATTCAAGAACTAGCTCTTCAAAGCCACTCCAGAAATGTATCTGGCTTCAGCTAAATTAGGCAAGACTGAACTAGCAGTATGGATTACAACTCAAATCAAGTTTATTTTTATGGAAAGACATAGAAGGGGATAGCAAGTATTGCAAAATCAATTGGCATGAATAGTCACATACATTTTAAATATACTACTTTTGGCTAAGTCCCCATCTGTTTAAGTTCACTTTCTGCTCATGTTTCACACAACCGTTTTATTTGCATGTTTATGAAAAATTCATTTCCAAGTTATTCATGGGAATATATCTGGGAAATCTGTTTACATATGGAAGAACTTCTGCCCACACGTGCATCCAATCAGGAAGCAGAAACACCATTATGCAATTCATCTGATGGATCACAACATAACTCACATTCAAATCAAATCTAGAGAGTATACACATTAGACATTTGCACATAATAAATGCTGCTGAATTAATAAACACAAGGAACTCACCAGAAACTAATTCCTTGGAGTAACTTATTAGATGCAAAATTATACATCCACTGATACAATGGACTGGTGACTAGTAGGCCTGTGTGAATAGGGAACTATTTTATTTGGGTTCGGATTCAGCCAATTTGGATGCTGGCGATTTGATTCGGAGCTCTGAATCGGTTTCCTGCTTTGATTCGGAGATTCGGCCATAGGGTATAAAGTGGAATCAATGAAATATCTGTAACTTTGTGGGGTTTTTTGTCTGATTTGGATGAAACTTGCAGAGTGGTAGCCTCTGCTGAGAGCGTGAAGTCTGCCAAGTTTCAAGGAGATGGGTATAGGGGTTCTGGGCAAACTGCGCCCCAAAATCTTGAAAGCAAAACTCAGATTGTGTGTGTATTAAGCCACAGCAGGATCAAAACTGCAGGGATGTTAGCCCCTGCTGAAGTGAAGTCTGCCAAGTTTCAAGGAGATTGATGCAGGGGCTTGGGGGCAACTGCACCTCAAGCTGCGGAAAAGCAAAACTTGTGACATGGGTAACACTATGTGTTAAGGCACGGCAGGGTGAAAGCTGCAGGCCTGCTAGCCTGTGCTGAGGCCATTAAGCCTGCCAGCTGTCAAGGAAATTTGAGCAGGGGTTCTGGGTTCAGGGGCCCTGCACCTCTACCTGCTGACAGGTAAAACTCATGTCACGGGTGCTTGTGCAACTGTGTCTGTCTTGGGGCATGGAGGGGTAGGGGGATGGGAGGAATACTGCAGACCTGGCTGCTAAGCCCTGCTGTGGCCATGACGCCTGCCAGCTGTTGAGGAGATCAGTGCAGGGAGTTCTGGGGCCCTGCACCCCTAGCTGGTGACAGACACAACTCATGACGCGGGTGCTTGTGCAACTGACTGTCTCTGTCTTGGGGCAGTTGATTGTCTGTATTATTTCCTCTCAGTCTGTTGTTTTGTAGGTGTTAATCCTTGCTAATTAACTCATTATCAAGCAACTGTGTATGGAGCTGGTCCCTGGTCCATGATTGATTGGTAACACAGTAGCTTAGCAGCCAGGCCTGCAGCAGTCCTCCCCATCCTGCCCCTGTGCCCCAAGACAGACATAGTTGCACAAGCACCCATGTCGCGAGTTCTGTCTGTCAGAAGCTAGGGGTGCAGGGCCCCAGAACCCCTGCACCCATCTCCTTGACAGCTGGCAGGCTTCATGGCCGCAGCAGGAGCTAACAGGCCTGCAGCTTTCATCCTGCTGCACCTTAACACACAGTGTCACCCATGTCATGAGTTTTGATTGTTCACAGCTTGAGATGCAGTTGCCCCCAAACCCCTGCACCTATCTCCTTGAAACTTGGTAGGCTTTGTGGCCACAGCAGGGGCTCCCACCCCTACAGTTTTGACCCTGCTGTGGCTTAACACACACATGCAACCTGAGTTTTGCTTTCAGAACGTTGGGGTGCAGTTTCCCAGAATCCCTTGCACCTAGCCCCTTGAAACCTGGCAGGCAACATGCTCTCAGCAGAGGCTACTACCTCTGCAGGTTTTGTCTGAATCATCCAAAAGACAACAAAGTTATAGATATTTCATTGATTCCCCATTATACCCTATGGCCGAATCTCCAAATCTTTTCCGAATTGGTTTGGAAGCTCCAAATAGATTTGGAAAGCTTAAAGCTTCCCGCAATTCAATTCAGATTAGTAGATTTGGCCTCTGAATCATCTCCGAATATGAATCATCATCTGAAGCTTTGCACAGCCCTAGTGACTAGCCCCGCTTCAAAGCTGGCAAACTATCGTAAAGTACAAGTGGCTAAGCAGACAATGACAAGCTGCCTCAAGCAAATGCACCTAGCTCTTTTTTTCTCAGCCTCTTAACAAGGGAAGGAAACTCCTAAACACATTGTGATCAAAACCAATATCTTTAGAAAAGCAGAAGCCTGCTTTTGGTTGTCAACAGGCTGAGAGGCTCAAGAGACTCGACACGAGTCTTATTTCCCAACCCAATCAAAACTTGCTGCACAGCAAGTACCACTGGAAAAGCGGATGCCTTCAGAGCTCACTATCATCAACAGATGTCTGGGTCCCCAGTGTCAAACCCCTTTGAAGAAGGCGAGGAAGAGCACTCTAGCAGTGCGCGCCATGTAGTCCAATGAAAAAGACAGGTGACAGGAAGTCTCAGAAGGGTTCGGGAGGAATATTTTAATGTTACTTTAAAACAGATTTAGCATTAGGGTTGTTTGCTGATTGACAGCCATGAAGCTGTGGGAAAGGTAACGATGGGTAGTGGAGGGTAAAGCTTTCACACAGTAAACCATCCCTGTGCTCCAAGCTCTGCTTAGAGACTGCACGTCTAGAAGCAAGCATCCAGATACGCATTTCCTTTTCAGCACTGACACTGAGGGAAGTCCTTTATCTCAATGCCAGTGTAAGAAACAGTTCTTGAATCTTCTAGGGCTCCAAGTATGTTGCAAAGAGGAAGAAAGTGCATTAAAAAGTCCATTTTGCAGATGGGGGATAACTTGCCCAGAGTGGCACAGGCACAAGGGAAGCCCAAGGGTTCCAGGTAGTTCAGAGAGATCAAAACTCCTGCTGAGCTATCTAACCTGGGTCCCAAGAGCACTGTAGCCATGATAGCCTGGAGCTCAGTGCAGATTAATTGCCCTGCTTTTGGGCAAGGTTTGCATCATTCACTGAGATCGGTGTAGCTGCAACGACATTGTTATTGGTACCCAGCCCAGCAGATACGGAGCTAGCCCAGGTACCTCTGTAGTGCACCACATTGCAGCCTCCCAACATACTTTGTGCCTTGCCTCCAGTCACATGCTGCCAAAGGATCCATTTTGTCAAAGGTGGAGAATGAACCAGAGTGTGTGGGCAAGCGGTGAAATCCTCAAAGGTTATCACACCATGGACTTGTATTAGTATGTGGGCTTCTCTCCAATTCACACTTCCTCCCTAAACTCACCTCTTTCTGCATCATGTCCCCCTGCCAGCTACAGAACTTGGTTAAACAGACAAGTGATCTCAGGGCAATATTTAACTGTCTTTGATGTGATAAGAGATCAAGAGCAAAAGCAGGTGGCAAGATTGAACTCATCTCTCTTTCTCATCTGCTCGGTTTCACCCCTCCCAGAGCATAACATCTTGATCTGGCCAGACAGATGGATTCCAATCTTGCTAGTTCTTTTCCCTCTCTAATTACTGTGATCTTATGAACAACTCCTGGTTTATCCATCAGTGCTAGCTGAAATGCAGTATTCTTCAACCTGGCTACACCCTTGTCCTGCCTGGGCCATGGTAATGAGGATAGCCCCCACTCCTGCCCCTCCACTGCCAAAACAGCACTCTCCACTGTAGCCTCACATACTGGCTACTTTCCATTTGAACTGGCAGTGCTCTGCCAGGGTGCCAGCACTTCTCACAAGGTTTGTTGCTACCCGCTACAGCCTTTTGGGCAAGGATGGCATCATGGTTCATGTGGCACGTGCAGAGCAGGAGGGAGCAAGGAGCGCTAGAAGCATTGCTGCTTTGATGGTTGCACCTCTGCGTGGTGAGAGATGCTCTTGCTCATGGAAAGATGCCCGAGCCAAAAACAACTCTTCCCTCTCATCCTTTTTATCACCTCCTGCCAGCAAAAGACTTGTCAAAAGACTTGGAGAAGTGTGGGTTTCTTTTTGCTCATTAAATGACCAGACTATTTCTATGCCATTATACCTTTTTAATAGTTCCTTTCAAGATTTAAACCAGTAATTCACCTGCCAACCAAAGGATACATTGACCACAACTTAAGCTAAATGCATGCGACTAAATGCATCCTCTTCCAGGCACCAACCATACTGCCAAACAAGTAACCAGACAAACAAGTGATTAATCTGAAGCACTCCAGGCACAACTGGCTGTATAGGCTAGCGATCTACCAGTCACTGCACCGTAACTCAGACAAGCTCTTGCACATGGGGAAATACGTGGTATCATTTTTCTAAAGCAAAACAACTTTTGGTGTCTCTACGTGGCACAGGGCAAAATGCCAGCTCACAAAGAGGGAGACATAATACCAGAGTAAGGTGTGCTCAGGCAGACCCATGAGGTACTTACATTGCACAACTAATTCAAAGCCAGACAGATGGTCTTGCTAGCAGCAGTGATAAGGAAATTAAAAACAGGATTCCCTCCAGGAGATGTAAAAAATTAAACACAATGCATCTCCAAAACTGGACGTGTAGAAATAGGCTGCCCTGGGAGCCCTTTCAGGGTACGGGAACACAAACAAGTTACCATGTAATAGATGAGGAGACAGATTTATAACACAACTCTAATATGCCTCTGTGATAACTGCTCACGTATATATTCTTACTCTGCAGTAAGCAAGAAATAGTTCAGCCCTCAACAAAATGGAGGTAAGGTCCCTTGCATTCAACATGGGAGAGAACATGCGCACAAGACAGCGATTATAAACCTTAGCTTACTATATGTGTATGTAATAATTCATGTAACATGTTTATATGCCTATTTACTGAGTGGCACTCACAGTGTCCTGAATTTCAGAAGCTGCCAGAAACCAAACAGAAGATCAGCGTACATGTTGCTAAGCCTGGCACATTGGTACATAGTTAGTGAACACAGTGAGCTGGAAACAATTATGGGCACATGGTTTCTTCTTACTATTTGCATTGTGTACAGAGTGAAAGACAATGCTGTTTATTCCAATGACCTGAGGTGCTTTCAGGATACAGTGCATTTTAAAACCAGAAGCTACAGCCTAATAGCAATTGTAGTCTGAGAGCGACCCCTTCCCCAACTTCACTCCAACAACGTCGTCTTTGAACCAAAGGCAGGCTCTACCATGCTAGGATAGTTCCATTCACCATATAGTGGTGAGAAAGAGATTTTCAGATGTTGACCCAAAGGCAGTAAATTGCAAAGCAGAGCTGCATTTGATTTCCTCCCCCGCCCCCTAAACAGAGCAGGAGTCCTCCACAATAAAGATAGGTGAGCTTTGGTGAGCAAAGAATGCACATTAATTCTGGATTACATAGGGTCATTTCCTTAGGTTATTTAGAAGCATGAAGCCACTGCTTTCTGTACAGATTTTGGAGTAATTTGGTGAGTGAGTGACATGGGGATTTCATTATTCTAGCTCTAATTTCGCTAGCAGGATCTGTTTCCCTTGCCCCCATCTCCACTCCATCAGTGAATAGTCACATACAGCTGGCTGTTTCTAACTATATCAAGGAAGGCATTTCAGGTTCACATAATCCATTTCATCTTATTGTCTTTCCCTTTCTCCTCCAACCCACTGATTGAGCAAAATCCTTATGAAACCCTAAGAATCTGCTTCCACCTTTGAAGACTCCCTTCCTGTGGTCTCATTAGCATTTTGAATACAAGACAGAAGGATGAACCCTGTTAAGTTCCATTTCTTGCTCTAGGAGAGAGCGTGTGCAGCAACTAAATTAAATCAAGAGATTAATTTCTCTTCTCTATATAAATCCATACAATTTGGGGGGATCATGAACTTCATGGCAAATGCAAAACACACATGGGCAGATATAGCATATACATGCATGTTCTTCACACATCTATACTTTCTCTCTCTTCACCCATACCTCTTTATGTTTAACGCAAATTGCTTGACATGACTAAGTTTTGCAGGTCCCATACTACATTTGTTTTGCCTTTGACAGCCCAAGGCTGACATTCCAGGATTTTTACACGTGTGCTTACCCCCACCCCATCTACACAAAAACCTCTTAGCTACATGTCTGTGGATTTGGGATTTTGGTTAATTCTTGTATTTTGCTTTGACTTGAGTTCCTACTTGCTCACTTTGTCAGGTGGAAGCAACCAAATGGTGTGCAACTGAATACATTTATACAGTGCTCTTCTGCTGGTACACAATGCCTGATGTCCACCGTCCAGCCTTTCTATGGATCTTTTCCCCCAAGGCTAAGTACAGACAGTCAAAAAACCCAAAGATGAATTGATTCAGTCTTTGCAGGTTAGTCTGTGCTGCACAGATTGAAATAATAAGCAAATGAACACACATTTGGTTTTGATTCAGGAAATGCAGCCATATGCCTGCTGTGGCCCAAGCCAGAAGCTGGGGGGGCACGAGAGTATGCCTGCCAACCACTGCCAAAGGGGAGGGAAGAAAGAAAGCCATGCTGGAGTGGAGGGGTGTGGCCAGGCCCCAGCCCATGGTCTCCCTGGAGGTGGGGGGGAGGTAGTGGCATTGAATAAATAAAAAGTTGAACGAGAATAGTTCTTTCTCTGAAAAACTATAAACTGAAGAAGTGTAAACATAGCATGGGCTATGTGTTTGCTTGCTTGTCCTGCTGCCTCCTGAGGTCTCTGGGATTTTCAGTCCAGAATCAGAACAGCAGGGCTCTGCAGGGTGGCTCATTGCTTCCTTTTCCTGCTTCAAGGTGCCTCTGGGATTTGTAGTCCACAGCTGCAGCCGGCAGTAAGCCAGCCAGCAGGGCAGGGCAACTCTGTACTTGGGGAAAGGTGAGTTTAACACCCCCCTCTTGGCCCCAGCCGGGGTTTGCTGGGGGTGGGGGGCAGTAAGCCAGCCAGTGAGGCCAGTGAGCCAGCCCTCCCTCCTCTAGCTCAGGACCAGAGGGGCAGGGGCTGAAAAGCATGCTGGGATGCTGGGGGACTCTGATTCAATTTAAACCTGGAAGGGGTCTGCGACAGAAGTTTCATAAACTGGTTTGACCTAAATCAGTTAAGTCTGATATTTCATTCAACCAAGTTTATCTTAGACGAGTTTCAGCCATTTTGAAACTAGCGTATGTGCACTGAAGTTCTGTTCTGTCACAGGTTTAAACCATTTTCTAGTCACTTAAATAATTTTATGTGCAACTTCTGTCCCTAGCCCAAGAGACAGACAGTCAAGGGAGGAGATGCTGGTATACCCACAGAAAGGAGTAACATGGAGGTTTTATCATTATTAGCTCATTTTTCTATATAATGATGAAATGACTCAAGATGCACTTGAGATAGATGGCTCTGGTGTAACATTGCAGCTGCCATATCTCTGTTCAAATATGTGAAAAATCTATTGTGGATTATTAGAACATTTTTCACTCTGGCACACAAATAATGTACTTCAGAAAGGCAGGTTGTAAATGTTACTCAACAGACAGGCCACTTCCTTCCATCACTGCGCTCTTTTAAAAGTAAACAGGGGCAAGCACACCCAACATATTGTTCACAAAAGCACCATCATCAATCTGATTTACAGTGATGCTTTTCCCACTTTCTGTAAGGGTGTGGAAAATGAGGAACATCACTGCAGCTGCTTTTTTTACATTCCACCCGAAGATTTTTCTTATGCTGGAAGGTGGCAGTGAAGTCTAATAACTATTGACAGAGCTCACATTAGATTTAATTATGTTCTTTGGCTCTGCTGTTTGACATGGGCCTGAGCAACTGTTATTAGGCCTGCTTCATGTCAGAGAGAAAGTGAAGTAACAACCCCAATGAATTCATTATGAGCCAGTTGCACATGGAAGCATAAGACGTTTGCTCTATGCAGAAAGGTTAGTGTACTGCTAGCTACAGCTACTGCAATGGCAAAATGGATGTTACACAGGTTTGTTTACTTCCTATCCTCCATTTCCTATTTGGTAAAATGGGGAAAAGATGTTCCTAATTCACTAGCACGAAGAACAATTTGGGGTGTTTGGCTATTTAAGCAATGACTTCATTGTTTTCATATGCAAGTGACAACATAAGAACAGCTGCCCCATAGTGTGAGCAAAGTAAGTGGACATACGCATGTCTCGATTTGCATGTTGAAATAATTTTACCTGATAGAAAAAGAAGCAGGCAGATCTCAGCCCAGGTGGCTTATTCCCACTCCAAACCTGCAATCCATTACCACATAAAGCTTCCATGGGCTTTAATGCTGATGTGGGGTTTACAAGTACTTCAGGATTTTGTATGCTGCAAAGGCCATACACATAATTTACCCCAGGTTCTCTCTCAAGCAAGCAGGCTGTGTGCAGCACATTATATTTGCCAAGACAAAGATCCCCTGACTGAGTGCTAAAAACGATATATATCAGCAGCACCTCATTAAAATGAGACACAAGTTTTGTTCAAGCTATGCATCTTATTTTATGACTAACCACCAAGCATGCATTTTATAATATTAAAGAGTCTAGCTCCCTACTCACAAACCTATACAATACAAACTGCAGATGTCTGATGAAATTTTTGGGAATAAAAATATTCCAGATTCCATCCTCAGCTAAAGCACCCACTTCCCACTAACACATTTCAATGTGTTCGGATGATCTTCTGAAGTTCTTGTCTTATAAAATTCATTGCCACAGGAGGTGGGGGAGGCAGATGGCATAGCCAGGTTCCAAAAGAGACTGGATAAATTCATGGATGATAGATCTGTCAATGGCTATTGAACAGAATGGTTGGAGAAACATCTCCAACCCAATAATGGTGGATGCCAGGGGTGGCACTGAATAGGGAACAGACCACTGTAGAGATATCTGGTTCAATGCTCTTCCTCTATAGCATCCACTTCTGCCACTGCTGGAGACAGAATACTGGGCTAGATGGACTACTGGTCTGACCCAGTATGGCACTTCTTATGTTCACTTTCTTGTGAATACACAAGGGTAGGGCAAAACCAATTAGCCTATTACCATCATTTTTATGGTAGTCCCATTTTGGAGGCCCCAGTCATGGGCCACAGTTTTACTGTGCTGGCCACTGGAAAAACTGAACAAAAAATAGGAGCTCTAGTATTACAAGTACTTCAGTTACTTTTCTCTGCATGGATGCTACTACCTCTTATCTTTTAAGCAGAAAGGTTTTCCCTCACACTCTCTCTACCACACTTCTTTTTAGATTCACCAGGTAGTGCTAGCTCAGTGCTTCTCAACCTTTTTAGACTCAAGGAACTACTTCCACCAAAACCAGCAGCTCCAGCTTTCACTCTTTTTTAGGCCCACAGAAAAAATATAGAGCATTTGTTCTGTTACAAAGAACTCAACAAAGTCCAGAACAGCTCAGCATCTTTTTGACCCTATGGATTCCCATTTGAAATGTCTGGGTTTATCTTGTGACTCATGCATGGGCATTTGCACACATAACAATTCAAATATTTAACGGCACCCTTAAAAGAATCCCACCCTGGTAGAGAATTACTCTGCTAGTAAGTGGATCTTTTCATTGTCTCTCTCTAACTCCCCAGGCAACAGCCCAAGTTGAATATCTTAATGTTACAAAAAGCAACCATTAAAAAGCACGCTTCAGCTCCTGGTGGGATCTTTTAGTTTCTTCTTCACTTCCATTGCTTGAACAACATTTTGGTATGAGGGATTCTCAAGAGGTTTTCCTTTCTCTGCTTGCATAGTTTGGGCTTCTCAGCAGGGTAAATAAGCTTAAACTGAGCTCCATGCTGCCACAGCTATACTGCTACTGGTATGCTAGCAAGCCTCACATCTCTCTCTGTTGGTACTGCAGGGTGCAGAGTAGACATACCCTGATAAGAAGAAGGACTGAATCTCTCAAATGGCAATCTCAGACTGCAGGAAGTATCAATCTGTTTATCAATGTTACTCGACTCTTTTCAACTCTCACTCTATTGGCAATTAGAAAAGAAAACATGAATTTCTAATGCTGGTTTCAGTTGCAGGCAGAGGACATTAATCAACGAACTGATTGAAGACTGGCATTGTTTTTACCGCTTCTTCACATACCAGATTTTCATTCATAATTAATCAAGCACAAACCTGACTTTTGTTAAAAAAACATGAGGATCTATTTCAGGTCTGTTTTTCCTACGTGAATATCTTTTTGTGGGAATCACATATTGAAATGAATATTCAAGAAAATGTCCCAGGACAAAATATTGGGCTAATACTGTGGCTTGGCATAATATAAGACCAGACAACGTTATTTATGAACACGGAGCCTGGGGAGGGGTGTACCTTCATCTGAGACATTCAGCATTGGCCAGTGCAGCAATGAA
Source organism: Crocodylus siamensis (assembly GCF_052110815.1). Classification (NCBI taxonomy): domain Eukaryota; kingdom Metazoa; phylum Chordata; order Crocodylia; family Crocodylidae; genus Crocodylus; species Crocodylus siamensis. The sequence goes on from NC_143400.1 coordinate 30,823,490, forward strand.
ATACCTAAACAGGTGAACCAACTGTCTGATCCAGCATAGCAATTCCCCAGTCTACTTTATTGCTGGTTGCCAGCACAGATATACCACATCAGTATTCAGAGCAGAGCAGAAGCTTTTGCAGTAAAGCAAAATTGGTTTGGAGTATGATTCAATTATGACATTTCTAGACCAGCAAAAGCTCTAGTTTGCATGTAGAAGAGCTGTGTTTACTGGTATGAGTGGCCTCTGTATCAATGCTGTGATCAAGAGGCACAATTTTAGCCCTGGTATACCAGCACTAACTTCACTCTAGCCAGCTTGGGTACACCTGGCATGGAAGTCAGCGTGGGCTAGCAGCCCCAATACGCATCAGGGTTTCTTTTGGATATATCTGGTGTGTCCCACCACACGTGCAGTACTGTTGGTACCAGCGCTAGCTAGATAAGGGCCAAGAGTGTCTGCAAGAATAGTTAGCGGCCCCAACCTAAGTATTTTCTTTTTATCCCCTGGGAATCCAGTTCCTCAGCATACATAGGCTGGTTTCACCTTCCAGCCCATACTGCTTGATTATCAGGGATGTCATCCACACAAAAGTACAGGCATTTTAATAGCACTGCACATCAAGCCACTGACATCTTATCTTCTCACCTCCCTGGATTTTTATTCCAAATAGCCCCCTCGGCCACAACTTATCAGGTTTCAGGAAGATTTTCAAAGCTCCCTATAGGAACCAGGCATCCAAATCCCCTTAAAACTGATAGGAACTGGGAGCTTACAGTCTTTAGTTGGCTCCGAGGAAATAAACCTCAACCTAAAACCCAGCTGCTGCTTGGTAGCAGAGGTTAACACTCTAGTATTGGCAATGGCTTTCATTCTTGTCTCAGTTCACCATGCAATCCAAGAGTCTATTCAAAATGAAATCCCAATGTAAGGGTTGGGGTGTACCACGTGCCGTGGGACCCCGAACCCTGGATGTCCCCTGGAGAGGAGGGGTACTCAGTGGACCGTCCCGCTTCGCCGCTCTCGCCTGCCATGACTTGATGGAAAATATGGGGTTCACCCGTGCCGGGAAGCTGGTGTTCCACGTGGGGTACGGTACCTCCAAAGTCCAGGGGTCCTGAGGGCTCCTCCTCCCCTACACCCTCGCCCGGTCCTCCGGGTTGAGCCTCCGTGAGGGGCTCCCTTGGTAGAGTCCCAGTCCGGTGGGGAAGGGGGGGGGGCCTTCCCCGGCCGGGCCCTCACCGGTGTTCCCGCGGCACCTAGTCCCCCTGGCGCCGCTGGCTCCTAAGGTCTGGGGTTATCCCAACCCCCGTACGTATGTGTCCCGCCAAGCGGGGTTTCCACGGCCGGCCTTCCCCGCCCACGGGTCGTCCTGCGCGACCACGTGTCCCGAAGTCTCTGCAGAAGGGTTCCCCCGTCGGTGGCCCCCTTCCCGGTTGCCCCCGGGGTCCGCGTTACCTTCCGGTCCTCGCGGCCTCCTGCCGTTGCTGTCTCCGCAGTTTCCTGCGCCACTGGTCCCTCTAGGGTCGTGTGGGGCTTCGCCGCCCTCCGGGACGCCGCCGCTGCCTCTTGTCGCGCGGCTCTCGGCTCCGTCTCCGCCGGCTGCTCTGCGGTCGGCCTCTGCTGCGGGGCTCCCGACTCCGCCTCCGCCGGCTGCTCCGCTGCCGGCCCCCGCCGCGATGCTCCCGGCTCCGCCGCTCCCTGACTCACCGTCCGCGGGTCCGCGGCTCCTGGCTCCGCTGCCGCCGGCTCCCGCCGCGTGTCTCCCGGCCTCGCCGCACGTGGCTCCGCCGCTCCTGGAGTGGGCTCCGGGTGGAGCCTCCGTCCTTCTCTGCGGGTAAGCGTCTCCTTTTTATCTTCCCGCGCTGGTCCCGCGCCGGCGCGGTTCAGGTTCCGGCACACATTAAGTTCCCCGCCGGGTTTCCGGGTCCTGGCCCGGAAACGGGGCGGATTTCCAGGGTTCTTCCCTCGGGCCGGGCCCCGCGGGGTCCTGGCCCCCTCACACACCCCACCCCTCGAGACGCCGCTGGGCGATCCCTTTTCTGTGGGAAATTCGCCCCCCGAGGGATCTTCTCCGCCCGCCCGGGGCGGTATCGGGGGCTCGTGTGGGTTCTCTCTCTCTCCCCACCGGGACAAAAAATCTGCCACGGTGTTACTACGGCCGGGTTTATACCCGATTTTAAACTGATATGGCTGGAGTGCCAGGGCCCACCGCATTATCCGGGCATTCTCGGTTTTAGCCGAGTTGAGCCACCGTAGCGGGGCATGATCAGTTATTAACCGGAATTCGCGGCCTAATAGGTAATACCGGAAATAGTCTATTCCCCAGCGAATGGCGAGGCACTCCCGTTCAATTGTAGAGTACCTCTGTTCGTGCTCGTTCAAAGGGCGGCTGGCGAATGCCACCGGGCGTTCGATTCCATCCACTTCCTGGGCGAGGACTGCTCCCAGGGCGTACGCCGAGGCATCCGTCTGTAGGATAAAGGGGGCATTAAAGTCAGGGGTATGGAGTACCGCGCCTCGGCACAAAGCTTGCCGGAGCGCGTGGAACGCCTTGTATCTCTCTGGGGTCCAACTGATGCGTGGTGGTTCCTTCCCTTTGGTGGTGTCTACTAGCGGGTTCGCCAGTTCCGCAAACCAGGGAATGAACCGCCGGTAATAGCTGGCGAGTCCCAGAAAGGCTCGCATCTGCCGCTTGGTTGCCGGGGCTTCGTAGTCCCGCAGTGCCGCCACCTTATCTCGTAGGGGTTTTACCAGCCCTTTTCCTACTTGGAAGCCGAGATATTTGGTCTCGGACTTTCCAAGGGCACATTTCTTTGGATTGGCTGTCAGGCCCTTACCTCGTAGCTCTTGCAAGACCTGTCGCAGGGCCTGGAGATGTTGCTCCCATGTCTTGGTGAAGATCACGATGTCATCGAGGTAGGCCGCGGCATATTCCTGGTGGGGTGCTAGAATCCAATCAATTAACCTTTGAAAGGTTGCGGCGGCCCCATTCAGGCCGAACGGCATCCGTTTGAACTCATAGAGGCCCCAGGGGGTCCCAAAGGCTGTCTTAGGTTGATCCTCCCTTCGAAGGGGGATCTGCCAATACCCCTTGGCTAAATCCAGCGTGGAGATGTGATTGGCTTGCCCGATACGCTCTACCAGCTCACTTATCTGAGGCATGGGGAATGCGTCAAACTGGGTGATGGCGTTCACTTTTCGGAAGTCAATGCACAGCCTTAAGCTGCCGTCCAGCTTCGTCACTGCCACCAAGGGGCTTCGCCAGGGGCTGCGAGAGGGCGTGATGATGCCTTGGGCCAGCATCCCATTAAGCTCCTCTCTAATTGGTTGGCGCCGGTAAAAAGGAATGCGCCGCCACTTCTCCCTGGCAATCTGGCCCGGGGGCGTCAGAATCCTATGCTCCACGCCTCTAGCCCTCCCTGGGGTCTCTGAGAACACATCCCCAAACTCCACGATCAGCTGTTGTAACTCTTTCTGTTGGGAAGGGGACAGGGACGTCTCTTCCCCAAGTGGTCCCTCGTCCCGGGTCTTCGGCCCAGTCTCCCCCTCTTGACACTCCCCATCTACCGGCTCTCGGTCCATTTCTACCAGAAGCCCGTGCGGCTCCTGCCACTCCTTTAGTAGGTTGATATGTAGGACCTGGGACGCCCTCGGATGGCCTTCCCTTCGGACCTCATAATTGACCGGGCCAGTTCGCCTAACGACCCGGGCCGGCCCCTGCCATCGCGTCTCGAACTTACTATGAGAGCTGGGCAGCATCACCAACACCTTCTGTCCGGGCTGTAACTCTCTCTGCCGGGTTCCCTGGTCGTATCGGTCCTTTTGCTGTCTCTGGGCCTGTTCGAGGTTACCGTGAGCCGCCCTCTGGGCCTGGTGGAGTCGGTCTTGCAGCTCTTGCGCGTATTCCGCCACCTGGCGCCCCCCTCGTGCGCCGCTTTCCCAGCTCTCCCTTAGGACGTCCAGCAAGCTTCGGGGCTGGTGCCCAAAGACCAAGCTGAAAGGGGAGTAGCCTGTGGAGGCCTGCGGGGCATCCCGCACTGCAAACAGCAAGGGCGGTACCAGCAGATCCCACCTGGCTGGATTTTCCTGTGTGCAGCGCCGGAGCATCCCCTTTAGTGTCGCGTTGAAACGTTCGACCAAGCCATTCGTTTGGGGGTGATAAATTGACGTTTTTAGGTGCGTAACGTGGAGCACCTCGCACATGGCCGCCATTACGGCCGACATAAAGTTCTTCCCCTGGTCAGTCACAATTTCTCGCGGGATCCCGAAGCCGGCAACCCACTTCATAAGCTCCTCGGCCACCTTAGAGCCCGTCACTGTCCGTAAGGGAATCGCCTCCGGGTACCAGGTGGCGTAATCAATGAGCACCAGTAAGAATCGGTGCCCAGCGGTGCTCCGTGGTAGAGGCCCCACCACGTCGAGTGCCACCCTAGTGAATGGCTCCCGTATAACGGGCATCACTTGAAGGGGGGCACGCGGGGGTTTGTGAGTGCTTACTAACTGGCAAGAACGACATTCTTTACAGAACCTCTCCACGTCCTCGTATAGGTGGGGCCAGAAGCACCAGCGGGTCAGCTTGGCCTCTGTTTTCCTTTTCCCCAAATGGCCTCCCATGGGGTTCCCATGGGCTAGTTGTAACAAGGGCGTGCGGTAGCCGCAGGGGATTAAAAGTTGGCGTCCCTCCCGCCCTGTCCGGGGGTCGGGCTTCATCCGATAAAGGAGGCCCTGTCTTAACTCGACCCGGGGGCCCTGCCCGCGACCTGCCGTGGGGCTTACCGATTGCCGTTCCCGTTGAAGCGCCTCCTCATGGAAGGGTCTCAGCTCCGCGTCCTCCTCCTGCGCCTCCCGGAACTGGTCACTGCTCGCCAGGCCCTCCAGCTCGCCCGGCCAAGGTGGCTCAGGTTCCTCCCGGGCTAGGCCCTGCGGGGGTTCCTTTCGAGGTTGGAGAGCGGCCAGCACCTCGTATATTTCTGGCCAGTCCCGTCCCACGATCATGGGGTGCAAAATATCTTCTTTCAACCCCATGGGCAGGCGTCTCGAAACTCCATGCAGCCGGACCTCTAATATCCGTCGCTCGAAGTGTGTCCTCTGATTGTGCAGGCAGACTAGGTGGATTCCTGCGCAACGCGGGGCGCGTCTCCATTCCACCAGTGATGGCCTGACTAGGGTCTGCGCGCATCCGGTATCGATCACGGCCATGAGCGGTCGCTGCCCCACCCAGGCCTTTATTCGCGGCAGGGGCCTGGGATAATGGTCTTCCCTGCCGCCGACCCCACAGTCCATGGGTTCCCCCCGAGTATCCTCCCCTGCTCCACTGTTGCCTCTGGGGCGCGGGGCTCCTTTTTCGGGGGGGTACTCAACTTCGGTCGGGCAGGACCGGGCAAAGTGCCCCCTGCCGCCGCAGCGGAAACAACTAACCCCGGAGTTCCCTGGGGCCTTCTCCGCCTTACCTCCCCGGGCCTTTCGGGGAACGTCTTCAGCCCGCGGCTTTCCCCGTCCCGAGCGCCGACCCACCTGGGCTGATGTATACTGCTCCGCCAGCTGGAGTGCTTGCAGGGAGGTCGTGGGGCCGTGACACCTCACCCACTGTTGGGTGTCATCTTCCAGATCCGTCAGGAACTGCTCCAGCAGAACTTGATCACATATTTCCTCTTTCGTGGATTCCGCCGGCCGCAGCCACTTCATCATTTCGTCCTTAAGGCTGTGCCACAACACCTTGGGGCTCTTTTGGTCCTTAATCTTGTTTCCTCGGAACGCCTGCCGGTGCTTTTCCGGGGTGATGTCAAGGCGTTGTAGGATCTCCGCCTTTACCCGCTCGTAGTCGCTGGCTTCGGCGCGGGTCAGGGCTCGGTAGGCTGCCTGGGCTGGACCGGTTAGCAGGACCCCGAGCCTACTGGCCCATTTTGTCCGATCTATGCCTGCGGCGAGAGCCGCTCTCTCGAAGGTTTCGATGAATGCTTCGGCATCGTCCTCCCGATTCATGCGGGGCATGTTCATATCCCCGCTATACGGGCCAGCCCGCGCCTGCTGCTGTTGGAGCCAATGCTCCTGCACACTCACTTGTCTTAAAGCCGTCTGCTGATGCTGCTGCAGCAGCTGGGCCACCAGATGCAGCGTCTGCTGCGTCACGTCCGTGCTCGTAGGGAGCTCCATGATATGGTAGTGCTTTCCGAGCTAGGCCGGGTTCGGTTCCCAGCCAATGCACCAGTTGTAAGGGTTGGGGTGTACCACGTGCTGTGGGACCCCGAACCCCGGATGTCCCCTGGAGAGGAGGGGTACTCAGTGGACCGTCCCGCTTCGCCGCTCTCGCCTGCCACGACTTGATGGAAAATATGGGGTTCACCCGTGCCGGGAAGCTGGTGTTCCACGTGGGGTACGGTACCTCCAAAGTCCAGGGGTCCTGAGGGCTCCTCCTCCCCTACACCCTTGCCCGGTCCTCCGGGTTGAGCCTCCGTGAGGGGCTCCCTTGGTAGAGTCCCAGTCCGGTGGGAAAGGGGGGGGGGGCCTTCCCCGGCCGGGCCCTCACCGGTGTTCCCGCGGCACCTAGTCCCCCTGGCGCCGCTGGCTCCTAAGGTCTGGGGTTATCCCAACCCCCGTACGTATGTGTCCCGCCAAGCGGGGTTTCCACGGCCGGCCTTCCCCGCCCACGGGTCGTCCTGCGCGACCACGTGTCCCGAAGTCTCTGCAGAAGGGTTCCCCCGTCGGTGGCCCCCTTCCCGGTTGCCCCCGGGGTCCGCGTTACCTTCCGGTCCTCGCGGCCTCCTGCCGTTGCTGTCTCCGCAGTTTCCTGCGCCACTGGTCCCTCTAGGGTCGTGTGGGGCTTCGCCGCCCTCCGGGACGCCGCCGCTGCCTCTTGTCGCGCGGCTCTCGGCTCCGTCTCCGCCGGCTGCTCTGCGGTCGGCCTCTGCTGCGGGGCTCCCGACTCCGCCTCCGCCGGCTGCTCCGCTGCCGGCCCCCGCCGCGATGCTCCCGGCTCCGCCGGTATCGGCCGCGCTGCCGCCGGCCCCCGCCGCGAGGCTCCCGGCTCCGCCGCTCCCTGACTCACCGTCCGCGGGTCCGCGGCTCCTGGCTCCGCTGCCGCCGGCTCCCGCCGCGTGTCTCCCGGCCTCGCCGCACGTGACTCCGCCGCTCCTGGAGTGGGCTCCGGGTGGAGCCTCCGTCCTTCTCTGCGGGTAAGCGTCTCCTTTTTATCTTCCCGCGCCGGTCCCGCACCGGCGCGGTTCAGGTTCCGGCACACATTAAGTTCCCCGCCGGGTTTCCGGGTCCTGGACCGGAAACGGGGCGGATTTCCAGGGTTCTTCCCTCGGGCCGGGCCCCGCGGGGTCCTGGCCCCCTCACACCCAACATGCCAGCATATTCACTTAAAAAGCAACGAGACTCTCCCACAAGACCATCTTCCACACCTTTTTTTCTTTTAAGTGCTGCTGGTAGCGAAGCATGAGGCCAAATCCCAATTATGACTAGCAGCAGTGGTGCCATATGCCGTCTTATCTGGAGAAGGTGTGAAGCAGCAAGCACTCTGGTTCACTGATTATTCAAATTATTTCTGAAACATTTGGCAAGTCCCTCCACTGAAATGAATTTCCTCATCCTCACAGCACTGGCTCAACTACAGTAGAAGCTACTTTCCCCATCCCACTTAGAGTCAATCCATGCCCAGGCTTGTTGAGTCAAAAAGTCAGCAGACTAGAGCATCTCGTGTTTGATCAACACTTGCTCAAATTGGATTCCGTGCTGGAAATACTTTTATTTTTCTGAAAATATGATGGGCAGAACCAAGTGCTCTGGGCTGATTATATAGTGCAAGCTGCTGCCGGAGAGAATTTATAATCAGGTTCATCGCATTGGTTTTATTTTGGTTTGGGAATGGCCCAGTTCTTACGTGACCCATCATGAATACTAACTTGAGCAAGGAAACAGTCTCAGCCAAATGTAGCATCTTGTGACACTGGCAAGATAGTAGTGATAAGGTAAAGGCTGGCCTTGATGTTTCTCTCATGCAGATCAAACAGCTACCCAGAGTCCTGCCTGGATTCAGACCAATCACTTACAAATGAGAGGATCAACCTGCTATATATAGACAGCAAACTGAAAAACGAAGAATTTTCAGCTGAAGAAAATACAGAAAATCCTACCATTTTTCTAAATTCCCCATTGAAGAATATATATATTTAAAGCCACCATTTTATAAAAAACTCCAGATCTGTAAGATGTTACAGTTTGTTGAGAAGGATTTTTTCCTGCAAGCACTTCTGATCAGTCAAACACCACTTTTAATCAAAGTTAATATGAGGGAAAAGGCTTCAGGCAGTCTATTTCTATATATCACAGTAATCTAATGCTCTTGTCCTGCCCTACCACATAGCATGTGGAGTCTTACTAAGATTTGTCTGGGCGACGAGAATACTTCAGTTATTACCTGGTAACTCAAACCACTAAAAATAATTTATCCCCATTTCTCTTTCACTTACAAGGTTCTGGCCATGAAAGAAAGTGGCTGGTGTATACACTCCATCATCACTTGTATAGGAATTGCTAGGTAAGCCACTCAGACAACAAGATTTTGCAGTTCTGGAAACGCAGCTCAATATTTCAGGCCTGATTTTCAAAACCATTGTGTACCCCTAACTTCATAATGAAGTGAGTAAGAACTGCTGGTATTGAGTAACTATAAAAAAAGACAGGCTTAGGTGTCTAGCTGGAGACCCAGAATTAGAGCTCACCTTTGACATGACTTCTCGTACTCACATGCCAACCCAGGGAGGGCAGCAGCAATTTCAAGTGGGTCACTTTTGGACAAGAATAAACAAGGAAGGGAGAGAGCTATCAATGTTAGGGCTGTTGCAAAAACTCACTCTCAGAACTCCTTTAATTTCAGAGAACAAATATGTCAGGCATGGGATGGAAGGGGAAAGGGTGGAAATCTAAGAAGCAGAACAAAGACAATCTTTATGAATTAACAAGCATAGGAAGCCTCCTGGGTAAAGAAACATGCACAACAAGAGAAGCCGTTAAGCCCTTCTAACAATTGAACCATGCATGCACAATATTTAGGGGTTGTTTAGAAAATGGAGAAAGCATTCCTTTAAAATAAAGATCTTAATTATGAATGATGCCACCGCTTGTGAAAAGAGGTGACTAAGCAGCTCACACAGGAGCTACAGGTGGTAGAGAGAAATAATGTAAATCCCTCACTTGCCTACCTCTACCAGCTCACCATAGTGCTAATATGAAGCCCTGTAAACTTTTGGACTCTGGGGTTCCCACATACCGCTCAACTCTGCATCTCAACTCTGACTCATGTCACTCCCTGCTGTACCAGTCCTGCCTTCCTTCATCACACTGCAGCAGGCGAAATATAGGCTGGAGATTAGGAAGGACTTTCTATGAGGGCAGTTAAGCACTGCAAATGATGACTTAGAGAAAATGCAAAATCTTCATCCCTGGAAGTTTTCAAGAGCAGGTTAGACAGACACTTGCTGGGATGGTTCAATCAGGGATGAGCCTGCCTTGAGCAGGGTGCCAGACTAGATGCCTGGCATGGGTCTCTTCCAGCCCTACTTTCCTCTCTGATCCTCTCTTTGCTAATTACTTCCATTCCAAGCTCTGGAACCTCCCAGTCCTTGGCTTGCCTTGAGCAAGGCTGCTTTAAATTAAACATATGAGCCATCTTGTTATCAAAAGCTGCTTAAGTTCCCGTATAACCACAGCCTAAGAGGGAACTAAATTCATGTTTCTATTTTTTTTCATCATACGGTCATCGAATATTATGCATCTTGACTCTCACAGTCTTCCTCAACCCCCACGTTTTGCACCTACCATTACCTATTTTAGAAATGATAAAAGTGATTAAAGGGCCTACCAAAAATACCCCTGACTTTTGGAAACTTGTATCCCTGGGGTACTTACCACTTTCTGAAAATCCCTCCCTACATGCTCCAGGTCACACACTGACTTTTGGAAGTGCTAAGCATCCCTAAGGGGACCGTAGATACTTTTCATAGGAATTCATAGGAAAATGAGGGTTGGAAAGAGGTCATCTAGTCCAACCCCCTGCTCAAAGCAGGACCATCCCCAACTAGATCATCCCAGCCAAGTCTTTGTCCAGCCAGGTCTTAAAAACCTCCAAGTATGGAGATTCCACCACCTCTCTGGGCAATTTGTGCCAGTAAGAAAAGTTTACTACTCTCTTAGTAAGAAAAGTTTTCCTTATATATAACTTTTAGTACATTGGAAGGCAGAGAACAATGTGAAGAGAATCCAGATGATACAACTTCTAGCTGGTAGCATTTAGATCCTTCTTCTTCTAGTATTCCCTTTCTCCTTTCATGTTTCCTATCAGATGAACCTACTAGGAGGCTAACTGATATTACTAATCTCATTATACAGGCTGTAGTCTATTTCTGTCTCTAAGTGCATTTTAGCACAGTCCCTGGTATTCATGTGTTAGTATTTTAGTCACTAGAAAGGCTATTTTGCTAAAAAAGATTGACACTCAAGCAATTTCATAGCACTTAGCATATTCTCAGTGAAAAGGGACTTCATTAGAGTTAGCTGTTCCTTTCAATTTACAATTCCTTTATGCATACATGCGGTAGTTTACGAAGGGCTGAGGTATAATCACTGTAACGCTATGTATTTAAACAGAACTACATATGTATCCTCAATAGTAGTTATATTTTGAGTAACTCTCATGTTCATACCAGTTTATCACCAAGTTAAAGTCATGCGCCATGCAAGTACCACACAGGAAATGCTTCACTCACTACAGAAATGCAGCCCCCTCTGGGGTGGCCTGCGGCAGCTGTTCAGCTGCACATGGCAACACTGCACAACAGGTTAACACAGTAAGTTCCCTGCTATAATGTGCAACTCAAAGGAGCTGTTACCAAATGGATTTGGGAATAAAACTGTATGGAGGAAGTGTGAATTGTTTCAGAATGACAACCTCACTGGGATACACCAGTCTGGTAGGATTTACACAAAGAGAAGAGTGGACTTAATGAGAGCTCCAACCTGGTCCTTCGCAAATGGAGAGTAAACTCCCAAGGATAAGGGACTGCAGACCTCCAATTAATATAGGCTTCACTGATTTTCAAGTAAAGACTAATGACATTACTGAGTGCCTCTTTTAAGGACTCTTAGCATGGTCAGTGCTCTCTTGGATATTATAGAAGACTTCCTCACTAGCCTGATGTGGTGTCTCCTTAAATGCATAAGACTCCTTGTGCCTTATTCTATATGTAACGTATGTGCCTATGCTCCTAGAACTTCAGTAGATGCTACAGTAAACAACGCAGCCAAAAAAGGCCTGGGAACATTAACTGCTTAGGAGCAATGTGTGAGCTCATCCCAGGTACAAGCTTTCCTTGGTCAAGCTTGAATTGTAATACCCGAGGCACTAGATGTCTAGCGTTTCATTGATTTGTTAGGGAAGTTTGAATATTTAAACACACCAGTATTTTTAGCGCATCATTCCCTACCTCCGTTTCTTTCTTGGCTTAATCAGTCCCTCCAGGTGGCACTTGGGCCTTGTAGAGATCCTGAGTTGGGTAGTGGCTGGCACATACATGGCAAGCTTACACTGTACAAAGATGACACAAAGTCATGGCACGTTCAGGCCATCTGTACCACTTGTGTGGGGCAACCCTGAGTGTGGAGGAGACCAGGAGAGAACTCCCAGGAGAGAGATGGAGCAGACAACGGTGGTCAGAGAGATGCTTGGCAGTCAAAATTCAGACTAATTGCCACTCAAGCAATAGCACATCCATTTCCCCTTCTACTCAATGGAGACAAGTCTCATTACCAGTGTAGGGTTGATTTTTGTACAGCACTTAAGGGATCCTTGCAAAAGAGGCACTAGAGAGAATGGCAAGAGCTTCCTAGCCAGCTGCAGCCTGGGCAGGGTTACATCAGGCTGTTTGAGAGAAGCTCAGCAGACGTGTAATACTAAGTGACACAAAACACTTGCACATGCAGCTCCACATACACACATCATCTCAGCAGCTGATGCACAACATTAGGTTGTGTTCACCAGGACATATTGGGCCTGGAATCAAGATCAACATAAGGGAACGGCGGAGACGCATCAGCCTCCTGGGGGTATAGTCACTGCCATAGCACTGATTGCAGCATTGCAGTTGAAAGTTTCCTGCTCTTATTGCTGCCTAGAATAGCTCCTTGGGACTTCAATTTAGGCAGCTCTGATAGCTACCTTTAAAAATTACTACCACTACAACTCCTCCAGCCACCATGACCCACCTATTATTGTCAGTACCACAGAAATCCTCCCCCTACCGCCCTGCCATCCCAGTCTTCTCTTTGACACGATGCCTTAGCCTGTGAAAGGGCAAACAGGCATGGCCTACCATGTTTAATCTGTTATAAAAGGGTCTGAAAGGTTCTCTTTTTTCAGCCTTTTTTTCACATCCTAGAAACATTCAGTCTGCTATCCCCAGATTTTGGCTCAGGTCTAGAGTAATTTTCCCTGTTTTAACCTTCTGCTGAAATAGCAGGAGGGGTCCAATGCTGAACAAAAACTAGTTTTCAGCAGTCTGAGCTAAAAATTACTTCTCTTCTTATTTAAGTAGGTTCTGCTGGTGTTGTAATGCTACCCATTCTCCAGTCTTACCCATAAACCCACAAGAATGAAGAGAAACAATACCAACATGGACAGCAAACTGACACCATTTTGAGAGGGCAGGTAGCAGCTTAGGTCACATGCGTGCTTCATAAAACAGAAAAGGGGACATAAACCCCGTCTGATTCCCTCTCCCCACCCTAGCTATCATATGGCAAACTGATCTGCTTGGAACACAGAAAAATGCCTTTGTTGAGGTGTTGGGAAGCGAGCATTATAGCATGTATGCAGGCAACACTCGATAACCTGGGGTTAAAATATTACTTTGGGATATGGAAGAGCCAGGTTCAAGTGTTTGTTCTGCTTCACTTGGAGTGATCTGGGATAAAAGACTCTGCTTTGAATCATGCAGAGTAGGTACTTGAAACTGTGTATGTGTGCACATCTCCCTCGCACACTCTTTTGTTTCATAAATCCATTCCAGAAGTCACTTAAAGTTACAATGTGGAACAAAAAGCTTCCAAATCTCAAAGGTTTTCTTGCAAAACATGACAGATGAATAGATATCAGCAGGGTCCTTCAGAGGGTAGGAGATGCAGTGCAGAAGGTTGTTCTGTAGTATCAACCAGACTGTGAGAAGGGACAGAGGAAGCAGGTGCTACATGCTCCTAGCAAGTTATGTGACTGTTTTGTACAATACTCTAATTTCTCATATTAATCATTTTGCCTTTCGCACCTTTACCTTTCTGATGCAGCAAGTGTATGGAACCCCACACGCCAGAGGCCCACTGTTGTTGCACGAATGGTACTGATTGACGTTCCAGTCTCTGTATTCATCGCCTCCACAGCAGGAGAACTGTAGAAGCAAAGAGAGAATTATCAAGTGACAAACACGTGTATTTATGGTATACGCAGGAATTTTGCAAAATGAACCCAAAAAAGGGCTAAGGCTCCCGGACACAAATAAACACTGTGGTTCTCCTTAGCTCTCAGACCAAGTAGCACAGCCTTGCTTAACATCATTGTACATGGATCTCCCCAAGTCATGGCTTGAACAAAGCAACTGTGGACTGCTGACAACACTGTAGGAATCAGGTGCAGCTTTTTTTTTTCTTGGTTTGGGCAGCACAAAATTTCAAAGGATGGCAGGTTGTTAGTTGTTCATTTGGTCTGAAAATTAAATGTAGCATTTGCTTTTGTAAACCAAAGCAACTTTCTGGATGGCCTGCCCTGGGGATGTGGTAGTATGTGGTAGATTCAAGGCAGTGTTGACATGCCTGGAGAACTAACACAGAACAATAGGGCGGTGAGTAACTTCTCTAATGATACACATTTTCAACCCCTGCGCGCGCGCGCGCGCGCACACACACACACACGCGCACACACACACACATCTAATCCTGATGGGTAGGTCCTGGATTTCAACAGCTCATTTATGGAATAGACGTAAGAGCCATAAAACACAAATCAACAGGAGGAGTCGTCACTTTGTTATGAACAATCAGAAACTTGCAGCTTGTTCAGGGCAGAACAGAGACTTTAAAAGTACCTGCACTTGTGGGTTTTCCTACCTGTTTCTGCACGCTACAGGAGCAAATGTGCTTTTTGGTAAACCTCAGCACACAACTGTCAAAAACTAGCTGGCGGTACCCTAGCTCCTATTTAGAGATTACTTGCAACAGGCTCCCAGGCACTGCACAGGCACTGAGATTTGCCAAATAAGTCCTGCTCACTTCTTTTTTTCTTTTCTTTTTGTAAACAAAAGGGCAATCCTATCTTTGACCATTTGAAACTGAAAGGGTCAGGGGCCATCCCCCCAATAATCAGAATTGCTATCCTGGTAAATCCCATAGGCCATAGAAAAGAACCCTTTGAGAGTAGATCCACACCGCAGAATGGAGGTATGATTATAGCATGTGCTACTGTAATCCAGCTGCCATGGGTAACAAGACCAGTTCTAGCATTTAGAGGGTCTACCACAGGCCAGCAACTAGTGTTTACACTACCATTTTCTCACTGCTACTTTTGAGAGGCCTGTGGCCAGGCACAGGAGTATGCCAATGCAGATATAATTTTCTGCACAGATCCACGCAACCTGTCATATCGCAAGTGAAGATGAGCATGCATGGTAGAAGGGAGACCTTTCCTCCAATAAAGGAAATCAAGTGCTAGTGACCCATTGTCCCTGCCTGGGGCTTGGAAGTGAGATTGTGCAGGATAATTAAGTGAAACAAAGCTCGCAATATGATTATGAGCCATTTTGTTCACATTGCTTTTAAAAAATAAATTAATTCTAAAAACAAATTATTGTGACACAGGCAATGAGAAGGAATTTAGTGCTGGTTAAAGGGACACATCTGAGAATCCCAAGAGCAGCACCAGAGCAGGTTCGCCACACATTCATCAATGTGCTTCCTTTCTAAATTACAAAGACCTTCTCTTTCCCGCAACAACTGATCAGCTTCCATGAGCCATGCAAAGCTTGCCTTGTAGGGACTAGGACCAGTTTTAGAAATGGGTTTCGTCCTATGGACTCCTGTTTTCCCAGATCCTGCTGGCAACAAAAACTGAACAGCGTTGTCCAAAAGAAAAGAGTGCAGAAATGAGCACCAAGGTATGTGCAGTGCTATTTAGGCTGGTAATCAACTTCTGGCCAATTTAGCCCATAAGCCGCAGACAGCAGCAGATCAGGCAGCTGGAGGCCGACATAGCAAAGAACAAATATTGGAGCATTGTTTGAAGCACATCTGGGATACAAACAGCAGCATTGATGCCCCTTTTGCGAACAGCACAGGAGATGTGCACAGCAAGCCAAGTTTCTGTGCTATGGACCCAGTCCTTCAGCCAGTCATTTATTCTTAATTGGAGTGGACAAATCATAAGGAATGAATGAGACCAGGAGACACGGCTTATCCTCAACCACCCAGTTCCTGGATACGCTGTGAATGACTGTGGCCTGCTTAATCCAGATATCTTGCCTTCTTGGCTGCTCCCTGAGAACATTGCCTCCAGGGCCTCTGCATTAGTTGGTGTTAGATCTGCCTCTGAGATCAGTACACTCTACACATTTTGCAATCCACAAGGCAGCATGGTACCAAGCTCTTCTACTACCGAGACTGCACAATTGTTACTAATTCACACAGAACATTAGAAAGAACCGTACACAGCACCTGACTGCTGTTTTCCCTATAAAAGTCTTTGTCCATTTACATTCATTTGTTAATTCACCTGCTGTTTCCCAGAGTGGAGTCTTTTTCAGCAGGTCGTTCACTCATTTTCTAGTGTTAATGAGGCTTTCTTGGAGTGCAGAGTTGTAAGAGAAGCTTATTATTAAACTGCCTTAGGTCTCATTTCAGCTCAGCTGAACTCTGTGCAGGGACTGGGAAATGGGGGGAGAGCTTGTAACACCTGCACACTCCCTGGATACTAGACCTTGAAGCTTTTCAGGTGAAAGTGCAGCCCCCCTTCAAGGTACATCACAACAGCTCAAAGTAGTGGCTCCTCACAGTGTGTTCCCACCAACTTTCCAGCAAGCTGCAAAGGGACAAGGCAAAGGCTGTTTCACAGACCCTGTATCACAGGGATTCCCAAGGGACCGGTGCTCTGAACTTTACTACACCAGGACAGAATGGCTACAGAAGAGGCCAGAACAGCGCTAACATGTCCCCAATATGCACCTCCATTCACCTCATCCCCACCCTCTTCCCAGGAGAACTCCCCCCCAGCCCCCCCACCTCATTTCCTCATACAAACAGAACAATCATGGCCCTGGAAAGATCAGACTCATTTATCTCTCACTCAGGTTGATTTAATTATAGGTGACAGATCTGTCCTTTTCCTTAAGATCGCACAGAAGATGTTCGCTTTATTGTCTTTAATGAATGCATTTCTCTGCTCTATCTGACACTCCGGCTGGCTAATGCCATTCCACAAAATGCTAATCGGACTCTGCTCTCTAATGGGAATTTCTCTTCCCCTGTCAAACTCATTTAGAGATCAAATGTTACCGTTACAAAAGAAGAGGCTTCATTTTTTAAAACCCACACAATAAAGAAGTTTCACGAACTTCATTTTCTGTTCTCTGCCAAACAAAGCTGCGCTTATTATGCACCAAACCAAAAGATTATGAAACAAACCCATTTCTTTATCTTTTTACCTTTAAAGATGTTTCTGTTTGCTGCTGAGGACAGGGGTCAGAGCAGCAGTCCTGAACTATCCTTAAAAACATAGCTCAAAACAGCAAGACATTATCCCTTTCCCCTCCTGCCTAACCAACATTTTCCTAAAAGACTGTTCAAACAAACAATGGCTGTGTACAGAAGTTGCTTTTTTTCTGCCATTTAAAGTGCTTTATTGCCATGACTTAACAGAAGTGCATGGCTTTACAGCACTTTAACAATGGGTGCAACACTTCAAATTAACACTTGTTAAATGAGGTATTAAATTTGAAGTGCTGTATTTTACAGCACTTTGGGCACAGACAGAAATGACATTTGTTTTGTGACTGACCCCTTGAAATCACTCTAAAGCACCGCTCAAACAGAAGAGCACAGATGCAGAGCCCTCTGATCCTGTGAAAAATTAACCCTCATTGCATGAGGGTTCAAATGAAGCTGCTGTTAAGTGGAGTGACTTAATTAATATCTGTCTGATCCGGCTGCAGCACAGCGTGCTGTAACTGCTATCTCTGGATGGGCAGGGGAGAAGGCAGGGGGGGAGGTCCCTTCTGGACTTTTCTCAGCCCCGCTGGAGCAAGGGGAAGGCCAGTGGATTGGAGCTCCTCACTTTGCAGGGGGCTTCAATCTACCCCCCTGCCCCTGTAGTGGTGTTGAGAAAACCCCAGAAGACCTCCCTCCCCTGCCTTCTGCCATTCCCATCCAGAGACAGCAGTGGAGTTGGGAGGGCAGGGGTGGAGCCGGGGGAAGACACAGCCTCTCTCTCTGGATTGTCTCCAAATTGGAGCCAATCCTCCACCCTCCCAATCCAACAGCTAATGTCTGTTGGATTGGGAAGGATCAGTCTAACTCGTGACACTTTCTATGAGTTGCCATGAGTTAGACCCAGGAGTTGCATTTCTGTCTGCACCCTTCAGCTAGCTACAGTGCATTAAATAACTTCTGCACACTGGTCCAATTTCTGGTGATTTTGTAGTAACCCATGGGCTTTGTGAGCTTGGTTAGTGCTCTCTGACACCACCAGGAGTAGCCCAGGAGCAGTAGCCAAACCTGCAAAAGCCAGAAACCCACCGTGCTCCCACCAGCCAACTCAGAAATCCTACAGCAGTTCAGAATGTCTGTGACAGTACGGGTGCCTGTTCGAAATCTCTGGGTTTACCTTGCAAAAGTATTTCCACACCTAACATTATTATGTTGTGCAGCACCCTTAAAAGGATATTGCATCACTCTAGTCGAGAATCTGCTCTGGTAGCTTACCATAAAGCACAACCATTCATAGCTCTACATAATTTAAGTGGGACCCAGTCTCTCACCCCAATAACGCCAGTGAGAGGAGGAAATCAAGCCCTCTGCCTTCCTTCATGTTTACTATTTCACACATCTGAAATGCTCATAAAAGTTGCACTGTGAATACAGACTCAATTCACACTAACATCTATTTGAATCAAAAAGATTATACATGGGGCCCAAGTCACATCCTCAGTTCCAAATGTTGCCACACTTAGGAACAATGCGTCAACCCAGAAGGTCAGGCTTCTCTCATTTACTTTTATAAAAACCTCACATTCTGCAATTTCACTGGACAGGATGCATTAGCTATTTAAGTAGCCCGTGCCATCTGAAACATCAATTTGCTGTTCTGTTTGCCTCACATTTTTCACCTCCATGACAAGAGAGAAAACGAAAACCCAAACTACGCCTTACAACTAATTAACTGTGAAATTTTAAGGCACATGTAAGAACATGGTCTGCCACACAACCGGTGTGCGCACTGGAGACTCCCATCCATAATACGTGACACAGAGGCACATGTTGATGACAGAAGAAATGGCTAAAAGTGCATGTCTTGTGGTGCCACAGACAATATTACGTAACAACAAGCAGGAGGTCTGGATTCAAGTTCTCACCAGATCCCTCATTCTCCAAAGCAAAAGGAGTTGTTTCAGGCTCAGTCATTTTTCCAGCGTGCCTCAACCCCGAACACCTCAACTTGTAGCTCAGGTCCCTCAACAACTGTAATAAGGTGGCAGCAGATCTACAATCCTGGTGGAAAACTAGTGTTAAATCCCTCACTGAAACTGTTCTCTTTTAGCTAATTTGAGAGTCCCCACCAAGCCGCCTCTGACAAAACAACACACCTCTCTGGTTTCATAGTCCTAGGGCCAAAAACTGGCCCAGATTTCCAGGGCTGCTGAGCCAGAGAGGTCGTGTAACCTGGTCTTACATACTCATAATGATCAGGCTGCCTGGACTCAAAGAGAAGCTTGTGACAATTCAGGCTGGAATTCTCAGAGGAATTTTTAAGAATCAGATGCCCAAATGGAGAAATGAAATGAAACAGCACTGGAGTTTTGATTAGAATTAAGTTCTCTGCTTCAAACACAAACCGAGCAAGTTATTGTGCGTCAAACCCAGCATTGTTTACAAGCAGCTTACTGTGAGAGATGCAAGCATTTATGTTTATTTAGGAAAAAAAATCAGAAATAAGACATGATGGGCAAGCAGATTTTTGCACCAATCCCCAGTATATTTCCCAGGAGAACAGGCTGAGGGAACTGCAGCCGCATCTTTAAGATGCTTAGCACGTGGGAACATTCGACAAGCAGCAGCCTCCCCAGAGGGGTTTCAGCAGGTCAGCGACAATGATCAACTGCGGCTCAGACCTGGGGACACGTACCCTCTGCAAGCAACAACACTCCTCTTTGCGGGCAAAGAAACCTCAGCTCTTAAAAGCAAGTGACAGCATCTTGCTCTTGCTCCCACTCCACAGCTTCTGCCTATTCCTAATGTGTTTGCAGGCTGCTAACACATTCTCTTACCCTGCAAATTTGTGCTTTGTTTTCCTTTTGCACAAAAAAGTAATTATTTAAGTTGGATTCACATTAATCCCACTTCCCTTTCAAGAGCTACTCGCTCCTTCCTTTCCTGAAGCACACGTAGGTTGTGATTACAGGTGCAATGCTCTCACTGGAATCCAAGCATTCCCCGCCTTCAGGGAGCTGCAATGCAAGCACACATCTACCTGCTAACAGAGGCAGCCGCGTACATTTTAGAACTCGGATTTAATTTTAGCTTGGGTTTAAAACAACTTCTTGAGAAAGTCTGCAAACCAAACTAATCCAGCATTCTCCTGCTGCTCAGTTCCCTGTAATTAGCCATGTGGAGATTTCCTATTGCTGCTACAGCTGGATCCAGAAAGGTACAAACCGATACCTACCCAATCCCACCCTTGCAGGTAAGTGACTGTGGTGGCCACAAGAAGCCAGTCAATACTAAATAATGCTTCAAGCTCTCCAGTGTTTACTCCTCTGGGCCTTTCAGGGCATCCTGTGTGCTCTACAGGCATCCCATAAAATCCTGCGGGCAGGGTCAGGGGTGTAGGTTGTAGCCGTGTTGGTCTAAGGACATAGGCAGACAAGGTTCTTCGGGCAAATCCAATATCTTTTATTAGACCAACCCAAAGAGTTGGAAAAATTCTGGTTTGCAAGCTTTCTGGTACAAATACCCTTCCTCGGGTTTATTGGAGGGGCCTGCATTTTGGAGCACAGGCAGCACCAAGGATGTTGAACTGGACTAGGACGAGATTTTGGACCATGCTTCTTAGCTTTCTTTGCCCTCTCCCAAACTTTCTGCCTCTGAACCACTCCCCTCCTTCCTGTCCTGCTGCTGGAGAGAATCCTGCACACCAAACAACTACTGGCCATCTCCTCTCTATCATGCTCAGCACTTCCTAATGCAAATAAATCATGGAAGGGGCTGAAAGTGAGGCAGTTCAGTGTTTCCCTGTTCAAGTGAGTTTGAAAACAAGGGATGGAGAAGACCAAAGTTCCAATGATCAGCCACATAAAATAGAGGTGATAGGATCAAGGATTTGGCAAAATCTCAAAAAAAGCTTTGTGGAATCAAGCCTCTCTGCCTGATGTTTGCCTAACATGGTGGCTCCAAGAACCTTTATGCAAGGTATATTTTCCTTTCTGTACCATTTGGCATGGATTCCTTAATCAAGGCACTCACGGTCTTATCCAAAATCCTGATCGTGTCCTTGGAGGATGACGTTTCCTTTGGAAGTTACAGGTACATTCACAGTTACTTTTATGCCTGCACTTACTTTTCACACAACACCACAGACTTGAATTTGGGTTTTTAGATGTGAGAAAAGGCTAAACGATGGTTTTCATGTCCTCTTCCCCACTGCAATTTGAAGGAAACGAGCAGAAGTCTGGCTTGAAGGTCTTATTATCAAAAGCAATACCTGCTGAAGGCACATGAGGTACTGTACATAGACATCAGAGGGTGACATTACAATCCCCTGTTCCAGATGTGCTATTAATGTGTGTTCATTAAGCCAGAAACACATGCTCAAAAGAAACATGGACTAATGAGCAAGGTGGGTGAAAGAAACCTTTCATCTTTTGTGAAGAAAGTATGTGTTTACAAGCAAAATGATTCAGCAAGCAGTAGACTTCAGTCCTGATTTTCCTTGGTTTAGCAAAGGAATGGAAGAGGAACATTGTGCAAGTGAAACATAATATTCTGAGGTAGTGGTTTATTGGCTTGAATGGTCCTATTTCGTTTAATGAATTGTTTTCTCAGAAAAAATGCATTCTTAATTGAGAGGAGGAAATGGCTTTGGGGTGGGGGGCTTAAGACTTTCAATCCAATCTGGGCTTCAGAATTACTGAAACACTTCTGAAAACTCCTGCCCTAAAGGAGTAATCAAAGGTTTGATTCCAGTTCGTGTCCCTGAGAGATGTACTACATGACCATATGGGAAGAGAGAGCATTCTCTCAGCCTCTGTTTGCCCTCTGAAAACAACAAGTATATTAATATCTACTTCTCAGGGGAACTAGAAGGTGCAGGATGATTCAACAGCCATAAGATGCACTGTTAACTTAAACATTTTATTTCACACCAGTTTAGATAAACCAGTGCAAATGTGTGTACACGTTTTGATTTGGCTTAGTTGATTTCTGTTAGAAGCATATTTAAGTGTATACACATATATTACAATTTCTCATTTGGTTTAATAAAAGGTATCATTTCTGAACCAACAGTTCTAGATTTTTGCATTTCTTTTTTGTCTCAGACCAATGCAGCTACCAAATACACCCCTACACACATTAGACACATTTGATTCAAATGCAATTAAACTGCCCTAACTGATGCAAGTATGCACAGAAAATATTTTAATAGATGACTGTAAATTGCTTTAAGATAACTCACTAGAAGTGTGTTGGATTGAACAGTATTTTTGCTCCAAAAATGCAATGTCAGAAAATGAATAACATATGAGTTTCAAGGCAAAAATTACACATGCTGACTCTTAACTTTGAGGCATTAGCAGAGAGTTTTCACCCTTCAAAAATGAATCAGGCTGTTGATTCATGGGATGAAATCCATTTGAAGAGTTGTATACAAGTCATTATGAGGCCCATACTATCACAGTTCCAGCCATTATTTTATATAGTTGTCAGGGAAACTAATCAGGATGATTCACTGACACCTAACCAATCGCCTTGGATTATAACTTGTGTTATTTATTGCCTTTAAAATGTATAAAGAGCAATTTTATTATTTCCTCCATTAAAGAAAACAAGAAAGTTCAAAATAGAAGAATGACTTACAATACACACCACCCTTCGACAACATCATTAAAAGTTGGTATTATTCCAAGCTGCATAATACATAATTTACTGCAAAAAGGAACTGATTCTTTGCACTTTTTCCTCCCAGTGATGCCCACCTGATTTTCCACTAAGGCAGAACAATTTTGGTTCAAGTAATGGAATCAGGTTTCATCATTTAGCAATATTCTGATCTCCATGGCATGGTTACTCTATTTTCTGTGCCTTTATTTCTGCACTGTGAATGGAACAAGCATAACAATACTGACCTTGAACACAAGCTAACCACATTATTTGTAAAGCACTATAAGGTGAAAGGGGCTGGATAAACACGGAGTGATATACTACAGTTGACTTTTAATAAAATTAAAAGTAAAATTGCAAGCCTTTAGTGTTTTAAAAGCTTGTCAAGAATGTTTTGCTATGTCCACTGAATGCTGTGGCATAGTCTGACATTAAAGATATAGCAAATTCCTTCTCCTTCCCTAACTGTTCCACTTTTAAGCTTAGAATGAACAAGTCTTGGATCAGGTACTCCTATTCCATTGAAGATGCAGGTAATGGGACTGTCTGATCCCACAGAGAGTCTCTCAGGTAATCCTCCAGCTGTGGTGATGTCCTAAGAGTTTACACATGCAATGAATGTATCCCTCCATAGATTTGTTCTGCATCAGTTGCTAGCTTGCACAGCATGCCCAGGTAGTTGCAAGAGATGAACTATCACTATCATAAAGAAGGAAGCAGCTTTTTTGGAAAAAAAGAAACAAAAACATTTCTTGAGAATTCAACATGTCAGGAGGCAGCCAAGTTCTTCATGGTGATCTACAGGAATGGGGTAGCCAATTCCCTTCAAACTTTCAAGGGATGCAGGTCTCCATTTGCTTCTAGATCCCTTTTGAACATGCTAGCCAAACCGAGCAGAAGTCTACAGAAATAGATTAGGGTTTTAAAAAAAACCTTTTCAAACTCTTAAAGAACAAACTCCAAAATCCAAGGATTTTTAAGCATCACAGAATATTCATAGCACCCCTACACCACTCTTGCATTTTATCAGAGAATCTGACTATCCTGCAGAGAGACTGTAATGGCGTATTACATTCCATGAGAGAAAACCTTTATAAGAATGTAAGGAGGCCAACTCTCCCAAATTCTGATTGGCGAATGCAGTCAAAATACACAAGAATGGGTGCATTCTTCACAGCCAAGACAGAACTGCCTTGTGATACAAGAGTCTGGTATTCTCTGAATACTCTGTGTGGCAGGGCACTACTTGTGCCTGCCACTTTAAGGGCCTGAGCCAAGCAGCCAGCAGGTGCCTGATTAAGGCAGCCATTTTAGATTCTGGGCTGCCTATATAAGCAGAACATTTTGCTGCTGGTAGGTCAGGCAACAACACTGCCTGGCTGTGAGGCTTCAAGGAACCCCCTGGAGGTAAGGGAGAAGCTGTAGAGTATGGTTTAGGAGGCTCCTGGGCATGACCTAAAACTGCACCCTGCTGGGAGTGGGTGACTTGGTGGGGCTCCCCACCTAGCTACAGTGCTAGGTTCCTCACTTGCCTTTGGGCATGCCCCCCACCCGACTCACCTGCCACACCTTGTTATTAATTACCTAATGATTTTAATTAGGTGGGAGGCTGCCCATTTACTGCCCTGATGCCAGGGGGTGCTATCTGCAGCTCTGTACCTACCTACACTGCAGCCTATGCCTCACAGATGGCATTCAGATGTTACAGTGCTGCCAGCCTACAGCTGGAGCAAGCTTAGGCCATGCTGTCAGGCCTCAGTCACATGCAGATTCATACCACCCGCCTCACTCCAGCCTCACACACCCCACCCTCTCTCACAGGGTCTCTTTCATTCATCACCAACTTATGCTGCCTTGCTCCCTCTTGGAGCGGGCCCCCTTTGGCCATAGGCTTAGCTAGTCCATTCCTTGAGTGGCAGATGTACCATCTGTTAGGCTTCTCCTGCGACCCTCACCAGGGTAGTGGCCAGCCAATTACCCGACCTGGTCTAAGCTTACTCTGGCCCCTTCCAGGGGCAACACTATGTGTATATAAACATACCGGGCCTTCGGCCCTCTGGTTCTTCTCCCCCTTCTCTTGGGGCTACTCATCTCTGCCCCCTCACATGGGGCCATGGGGCTTTTATCCCCATGAGCTCAGGTGGCCGTAGCCATACCTGCCTTACTCGGGTGTTACCAACTCACCCAAAGGTGAGGGCTGGGGTTAATGCACCCCTACTTGTCTTGCACTGGGGTGGTAACTAGCCTGGCATTTCCTGGGGGCTCCTGCACCACTGAGAGCCCCACCAGGCCACCCACTCCTGGCAGGGTGCAGTTTTAGGTCATGCACAGGACCAGGAGCCTCTTGAGCACCCCCTACAGCTCCTCCCTTACCTCCAGAGGGTTCCATGAAGCGTCACAGCCAGGCAATGTTGCCTGGTCTACCAGCAGCAAAATGCCCTGCTTATATAGGCAGCCCTGGATCTAAAATGGCTGCCATAATCAGGCACCTGCTGGCTGCTTGGCTCAGGCCCTTAAAGTGGCAGGCACAAACAGTGCCCTGCCATGCTCTGGTTTCTCTTCATTGCGTATAAATTTTTCTCCTTTGATACAGGAGTCCAAAAATGCAAGGATTACTGTGCCTGGAGTTCAGACCAGGGACAGCTCCTGAGCTGCTATCTGCATCTTGAATTTCTTACGCAACCATCTTTCTGTTTGATGACACCAGATATACAGTAATGGTTCAATAGGGGGCCTTTCAGAGACGTATACAGATGCATATAAACTGGTCTTAGATGTCAAGACTAATGCAGATGCTATAGGCCTTCCAAGCAGTGTCTGGAAATCTAAGCTGCCTAAAATGCTCCTGGAGTGGAGTCTTAAAAAGAAGACACCAGGGAAGCAGGCAGGTTGCTGAGGAGAGAAAGAGAAAGGCAGAGTAGCCAGGAATGCAGGGAACTCTTATGGGTACACCTTAAAAGGTCCAGTTTTGTATACAGATTTTAAAATGCTCCTTCAAACTATGCAGCAATAGTGTTCTGGAATTTGAGCACATGCTATTATGCTACCTGAAATTTTCTATCTCCTATCAAGGCAGAAATGTTAATATCATGAAACCAGTCTCTCTCTGAACCATGGCATCTATAGACTAAAGTTTGAGGTGCTACTGGCAGGCAAGATATATATTTGCATTGCATTAATACACAGTTACTGTATGTATTTCATGTAGGCAGGTCACCAGTTCTAACTGACCTAAAATGATCTCTCCCATCTAAAAAAGCAACAGTAGAGGGAAGTGAAAGATATCCATTGGATGGCTCTCTGCTGCATTGCAAGAAAACAGTTTTTAGGAAATGATTAAAGAAAATCTTAAAGGCCTTTTCTTCTTTCAGCTTTAACTATACATGGGCTCATCAACAGGAAAAAAAATCCTAACGGAATAGCAGAAAGCATACTTTACTGAGTATAAGAAAGTGGCCTAATTCATATACTACAGTTTCAGCTACAGACAGCAATTTAAGGTAGCTAGAATGACACACTAACCCAACCTAGTACATGGCACTGCTGTAAAGTAGTAAAATCATAAAAGGAGATCAAGCTCAAGGTAGAGGAGAAGAGAATAAAGAATAGAACTGGAAGTTTCATAAGTGAAGATTTTGAGAGATGGAGTTGTCACGCTCTCCTAGATGCAACAGAATGAACCCAAAAAACAAGAGCACATGGTCAGCAGGCATGATGAAGAATGGGGAGAAAAGACCCAAGAGCCCCAGAAAAATGCCGGAGCAGTGTTGACACCTTGGTTTACTGGGGCTTGCTTTGTTCTTGGAGTGGTGGAATGAAGAAAACCAAGTCAAACCTGGTCAAGAAAGGCAGCTAATCAAGTCAGATTAAGGTACTAGTTTCCTGCATCCCCTGACTGGAACAATGAAGATGTGTCTTAGATTCAGGGCTTGATCTTCAGAATGAGCACAGACCTCTGCTAAGGCTCGGCTATGCTACAGCAACAGCCTTTTATTAGCACTGGACTGTCCAAGGCTGGACTCCAATTCAAGTGGAGGAAATAAAACATTAGACAAAGGGTTCTATTCCTAAGTCTGACAAAGGCATGGAAAGTGCATTGCACTTGGCGCATAAGAATCCCTTTCATCCATGGGCCAGAACACGTATTTCAAATATTAATCTTCATATCCACATCCTTCAACTGCCATCGAGCACTCCATAGGATACAAAAAAGACCCCGCTTTTCCTGGATAATTCTTTGCTTGTCCTGTAAATTGTTAAGGCCCATACGATTTCCATCTCCACATATTGTTTGATGGACAAAATCTTTTTGTTGAACCTCCGTACATACCATCCAGTTGCCCAGTGGCATACATGCTGTGCAGATGCTTTGGTTTCATTCTTAATGAACTCAAGTGGAGGTTCAGGCTTAAACTCTCAACACAGCTCCAAGTTGTATAGGAAAGAAGATTGGAAAAAAGGTCTGCTGGCCAATCTCAGTTGTCCTTTAAATTAAAGTTATTTCATACCTACCATTTCCCCAAGGCAAATCCTTAAAAGACCTTCAGACATTTATCCCTCTGGCAGTTTTGCAGATCTCACCTACATATTTTCAAGGGAAAACAATGCTGGCGTTGAGGATTTCTGGGCAGGCTTTAAAAAAACAGATTTATTGATCAGATCTTATTTGAACTCATGAATGCAGCTGCCACCTTGATGCTGTCAAGGACATGAATGAATTATCCCACAACAGCTGAGTGATGAGTTAGGGCAGGAGTCATTTTTCAGACGGGAAATTTATACAAGGATGGGGTAGTGGCCTGATTTTCCAGAGCTGCTCAAAACCTGCTCAAATGAGGCAAGCTTTTGACTGTTAAGCTCTAGATACCTTTAAAAGGAAAGCATCAAAAAGGAAAAGAAGATATGAAAAGCAACAGGAGAAACACAGGAAGATGGGAATTATTAATTACATCTCATCTGACTTGCTATGGGAAAGAAAAATCTGAAGACAGTATTATTATTATTTCTGATACTACTCCAGAATGGAGATCCCACAGCCTATCACCAGGAATACTAGCTTCATGCAATAAGGGAGACAAAATCTAACAGAAATAAACTTACTTGGGAAGATGCTGTTCAAAAGCAACACCCACCCAAAATTATACAAATAAGTTGCTGTATTAGAAAGGCACAGAGGTAACTGTAGGAATCTGAGCTGTCTGAAGTCTGCCCTACCCTTCTGCCTGTATAGGAAAGGCAATACAATGTCTTAATAATGTCTTAAATTAGATTTGCAGAGGGATGGAGAACAAAGCCCTGAGGTACATGGGGAAGAGGGGGACCTGGAGGAAGCAGAAGCAGGAGAGGGCAACAGGGGAGGCCTCATTTTTCCTGAGAAAGTAGGGCAATAGGCTAGTCACCTCAGGTACATGAATGCATGGAGCCTGGGAAAAAAGCAGGCTTGTTTGCAATTGGAAGTTGTCGCACAGTCCTGGCACTATTACGTGACTGGAATAACAGAGACGTGGTGGGAGCTCGCATGACTGGAGCACAGTCATGGATGGGTACAAACTGCTCAGGAAGGACAGGAAGGGGAGAAGAGGAGGAGGAATGGTGCTGGATGTAAAAGAGCTCTATGATTGCTCAGAGCTCCAGTATGAAACTGGAGATACCCCTGTTAAAAGTCTCTGGGTTCAGGTCAGAGGTGACAGCAACAAGAGTGATGCCATGGCACATGTCTGCTATCGACCACCAGACCAGGAGGATGAGGTATATGAGGCCGCCTTCAGAGAAGTAGCAGAAGTTTCCTGGTCACAAGCCCTGGTTCTCATGGGGGACTTCAATCACCCTGACATCTGCTGGGAGGGAAATTAATATCAAGGGTCTCAACCAATAAAATGCATCAAAATAAAAGTTAGATGGGATAATATAATTTACAACATGTAAATTTACATACTGTTAAAAACAATCAAGTGATTCCCTAATGGTAGGTGTTGAGCTTACATTGTATGTTTGTTTCTCTCCCAGACACCTATGGAAGGGTACTGTGATGCCCAAAAACTTGCCCATATCTATCCCAACCATGCAGTTGGTCCAATAAAAGATATCAACGACAAGAATTCTTGCCCCTCACGTGATTCCTTAATGCAGTTCTTTAACGGAAAATGAACCTTTTATTTAGTCTTATAAATGCCAAGGACAAAAGTAATGATCAAAATTCAGGGTTCTACAATATTAATATACATAAGCCTAACTGAAAACTAACAAAGTACCTTAGGCTACAACCACTGCCTACAATGCAATGGAAAAAATGCACATGGAGCGAGGAAGGCCTTGATTTTGTGAAGAAGAAAATACTGTTTAAAATGGGGGAAAGGAAGACAGCTGTTCAATCAAGCAACATCCAAGCTGAAATTGGGTAACTCAAGCAGCGTTCAGAAAGGTATTTATGCAGTGCAAATTAGTTTGCACAGGAGAGAGCTCTCACTGGGATGATCAAAGCCACACCTATCAATAAGTTCTAAATGCTAGCAAATTTAGAAACAGAAAAACAAAGCCTGGAGTTTCTCAATAATTGTGATGAAGGCAAACCAGTAACAATTTACATTAGCGACAGTGGGAAAATGAATTAAAATGTGTATATTCTCTCTCCTGCCCACAGTGAGTGTGACTGCTGCTTTTGGAAACACAGAAAATACAGAATATAAATTCAGTGCAGGAAAGTATTTTAGTGTTTGTGACACACAGGAAGATCAAGGGCTAGAAGTTAAGGGCCCTGCCTCAGGTTCAAATTCAAGCTGGACAGAAACCAGCTGTAGAGTTGTTACACATTTTCAAGCACTAAGCTTGTAGCTGACTGGCTTTTTTTCTAGTTGGATAGGCATTTTTATGGTGTGATAAATTACACTGCACATGTGACCAGTCTAAGTTTATTACACAATTAACCAGTGAATTACCTGATAATTACTGTGCACATGTGCCCTAAATGCATTGCTCAATTATTGTTGATGGTGTAATATATGTAATGTGTGGTTTTTTTTACCTAAGGCTATTTATCTTTCACTCACACCCACAGTGCAGCTGTTATAAGAAGGCAACATTTAGATCAATCCTTTTATTCCACTCAACACCACCCTTACATTTAAGCAGGCTGAAGAAAGTCCCAGTTTTCCCCAGCATCACTGTTCTGTTCCCATTCCCAGCCCCTCTTCTGCAACTGTGCTTTCCCTGTCCTGTTACCATATGCATGCTCACATTTGTGTTGCAAGTGCATAGGACTGATGGAGGAAGCTGTTGAGCTGCTCTAGAAAGTGGTAGGCAGAATATGATCTCTTTCTCCAACTTGTTTCCTGGGTTGATTCAGATCTAGGAGATGTACTAACACGTTGGCTGATCAATATGATCCTGGGTTTCTAGTCCTGTCACCTGTTTTTGGGACCATGCCCTTTCTCCTGGCATAACCCCAAGGCCTAGTCATGCCCAGTCTAGTCATTAAGCCCCATCTCCTTTGGGCGGGGGGCTGGACTCAATGATCTCCCAAGGTCCCTTCCAGCCCTGATGTCTATGAAATCTGTGAAAGTAGGTGAAGCATAACTCTGGGCTTTGGAACTGACATGGTAGCAAGAAGCCACTTAAACTTCTTGCAGTAGGGGCAGGTAGCTGGGAAGTTGTTATCCTTCACTTTTGCAGCGGCCTACATTTTGTACACTAGCCTGGTGGATCCCCAACCTCTTCGACTTTGTCTCATGTATGTGCAGATTGTATGTGCTTCCCCCATAATGATGCCCGTGGCAATACTCAGAGCCCTGCAGCCTAGAAACATGCTGGGTGGTGAGTATTTGTACAGCTGTTTGAAAGAGTGAGCTGAGTAATGCAGGATGGGCTACAGGCCACATGGAAGCAAAAGCATATGTATAAAATAAGAGAGGAACAGTGGATATACAGTGGACAAGTTGGATGCAAGATCATTCAGGTCCCAGCATTTGTGTTATTGTATTGGAGGACTCTCTTTAGCACTTTCCTTCCTGAAGTGGACATGTAAGAGCACAGCTCAAAATGTAACATAAGTTTTATACTTTATTCACAGTTGCACATGCAAGCCTGAGTTCAACAGGCTCACATGCATTTGGACAAGCATTTTCCCACCATCCATGTTCACATATGGTAACACATGACAAGCCTGCCTTCCAGCTAAACCTTGACAATGTATTTGCTGGGTACTGGTTCTTACACAGCGTGCTGGTCTCAGCTGAAAAAGCTTCCCTGCTTATGGCTTAAAAGAACTCTTAAGTAAAATAGGTGATATGCCTTTACAGACAAGACACAAACAGTATCTCCTCATTACAGTTGCCTCTGCTTGGAAACAAGCAGAAGAATCAGGAACGAAAGAAATTGGGTGCCAATGCATTAGGTATAAACCTTATAGTGCAATTTTTGCTCCTAGGAGAAAAAAAAAATTAAACTGCTCAAGTGCAGTCTTTTCTCTCTCTCCTCCTGAGCAGGGTCTTCCCTGATATTAGCTGAAATCAGGATTGTAAAATACACACAAAAATTTAAGTGACTGCTTGTGTATAACCCCCAAAGCTCTATGAACACGGGACTCAGGATTTATGGAACAAAGATGTGGATTGTAATTTGTCTGTTATTTCAGGGAAAGCAATATTTCTGCTCTCCAAGGAGAGATTCTGATTTTCTTCCAAACACAGAAATTCTCAGTGGAATCTTTCAGCAATATTTATTTCCCAAGAGTAGTTTGGAATGGTCTCTCTCCTAATTCAGCTGTCCCTGGTGTCATTCTGCATGATAGCACTCGTTACCTCCCAGTGTCTGATCTCCAGCAAAGCTTTCTCTTTTGCAAGACAGACAAGGTTCTTTGGGTAAATCTGATATCTTTTATTAGACCAACTCAAATAGTTGGAAAAAAACTTCTTTGCAAGATTTTGGATATAAATACCCTTCATCAAGCTGAGGAAGCATCTGTAGTTAGTGTGTGCTCTTCTCAAGGCATTTTTCAGTAGGATTTTGGGCCCAGCATCTAAACCATGGGTGGCCAACCCACGGTACGCATTCCACAAATGGCACAAGCAGTCGCTGCAGGAACCACACAGCAGAGTGGAGAGGGAGAGAGAAGGGCACTCTGTCCAAATTTGCAGATGATACTAAATTATGGGGTTAAGTTAACACACCAGAGGGTAGGGAATGAATCCAGAAAGCAGAAAGCAGTGTAGCAGATTGGGCAGGGGGAAGGGGATCAGAGTGGCACTTTGTGGGGTGGGGCAGGACACAGGGATTATCTTGTGGCATACCTGCCAAAGAAGGTTGGCCCTCACTGGTGTAAGCCCAGGCAGATCTGAACAGGTTGGAAATTGGGAAGAACAGAATAGGATGCAGTTCAACAAAGACAAGTACAAAATGCTGCACCTAGGGAGAAGGAATCACCAACACACTTACAGACCTTCTCAGCAGCACAGCAGTGGAAAGGGATCTCGGAGTCATAGCTGGCTCCAAGATGAACATTAATTACGAATGTGATGAAGTGATCAGTAAAGCTAACCGCACCTTATCATGCATTAGCAGGTGCATGACAAACAGGTCCAGGGAGATGATGCTTCCCCTCTAAGCAACATTGGTCAGGCCACAGTTGGAGTATTGTGTCCAGTTTTGGGCACCGCACTTCAAGAGGGATTTGGACAACCTTGAGGGGGTTCAGAGGAGGGCCACTCATATGGTTAGGGGCCTGAATGCAAAGTCCTACAAGGAGAGACTGAGGGGCCTGGATCTCTTCAGCCTCTGCAAGACTAGGCTGAGAAGTGATCTTGTGGCCACTTACAAATTCATCAGGGGTGGGAGTGAGGAGGGGCAGCAAGGAATAGGAGATGCTCTGTTTACTAGGGCACCTCTTGGCATAACTAGGAAGAATGGCCACAAACTGATGGAGAGCAGATTTAGGTTAGACACTACAAATAACTTCTTTATGGTAAGGGTTGCCAAAATCTGGAATGGGCTTCCAAAGGAGGTGGTGCTCTCCCCTACCTTGGGGGTCTTCAAGAGGAAGTTAGACATGCACCCAGCTGGGCTACTCTAACCCCAGCACTCTTTCCTGCCCAGGGCAGGGGGTCAGACTCGATGATCTACTGCAGCCCCTTCCATCCCAAACATTTATGAATCTAGGGAATAGAGCAAGGAGCAGAAAGCAGTGTAGCAGATTGGGCAGGGGGAAGGGGATCAGAGTGGCACTTTGCGGGGTGGGGCAGGACACAGGGATTATCTTGTGGCATACCTGCCAAAGAAGGTTGGCCCTCACTGGTCTAAGCCCTGAAGTTTGTTGTCTGTAGAGGACATAGTGTTAAAGAAAAATTACTCTCTCAGGAGAGACATATCAAACAATTGTTTGTGTCTTGCTTGAAGTGGGTGGGCATTTACATGGTTCCAATCAGGGCTACTCAAAGGTTGGGAACTTAATGGACTTGAAAAGAAATGACTGACACTTATCCGGGTGCTGGTATCCCTTTTTATACCTCATTTTATACACCATTCACTTGCTTTGATCTAACCCCAGAAGACATTGATACCATTCTATGACACTTTCCTGCATAAAATCAAGTGTTTGGGGGCTGACATATTTGGTTTCTGATGCTGAACTTCTCAGTTGGAGAGGCCAGATGCCATTTCATGAGCCATTCCTCCCAGTCTATTCAAGCTTCAAAGTTCATCTTTCCACCTGTTCAAGTTTTTTTACTGGACTCCAACTCATTTACCTCTGTCAGCTAAAATGTATAATACCAACAGAACTATTTAACTCAGTTTCTGGATAGGGGTTTCAAGTAGTACTAATGGTATCATATTTAGCTGCAACTTCGTGAAACTTCATATAAGTAACCACCAGTTCGAAAGTTTATACATTCTTTTTCTTCCATTTTGCTTTAAGTTACCCCATCTTGCCTTTAAATATAAGTAAGTCCCATTCAATCTGATTCTAATTTCCAACAGCTTCCAGTTTTATTACAGCACTATGATGTGGTACAGACATTCGATAACGCGTTCTAACATAAAGTGCTTTAGTCTAATACCACAACAGTTGGGGGTAAACCTAGGGCACCTACACACATGCCAGCTGTCTGCTTTGGTGTATGCTAATGAGCATGTTTGGAGGAGACTCAATTAATCGAGTGTGCTGGAGCATATTAATTAGTGCACTCCAGGAGCCTCTGCGTCATGCATATTCAGCATCCCTGCACTTCAAAATGGTGGCGGGGACACTTTAACTAAAGCTGAATACACACGATGCTGTGGGCATTTTAATTAGAGCAGCTCTTGGAGCCATTCTAACTAAAGTGCACCCCCCCACCACCCCAGAGAATGTATAAAGATGCTCTTAGAGCAGGATCTGTGATTTTTAAAGTGCTTTAAATGTTATAACAACTGTTCTCTTCTGTTACAGCTTTAAAGAGCTTTCTGCACCCTTAACGCATGTTAAGTGTAACATCTGTAGCTAGCCTAAGATCCTAACTCCAAGTAGACTATTCTAGACATTACCCCAGACAACTGCAAAAACACAGTAGCGACAAAAAGAAGAACGGTTTCTGATTAATCCTAGCTCTTTGATATTACATTCACTATTACTATTCATTCATGTATAAAATAGCAACTATTGTAAGTACTGTAATTGCATATTATTCCTTAACTAGTAAGAACAGGTCACTAAAAATATGTGTAAAAATAAGTATAATAAATGTGTGTAAAAATAAGTGTAACAACATTTAGCAATGCTTTCTTGCGCAGTTACATGCCTTGTTACAAGAAAAGAATTTGTAGCTATTGTCTTTATTCTTAACAGGAACTTTGTAGAAATTGATGATTCTTTATTTCTAAGAAGGAAGAGACATTTAGGTGAGTATTTTACTCAAGTAGTTTTGAAAGGAAAACTGTTGTGTCATTTGCATTCTTGCACATGTGTCTCCAAGTGGTTAGATTACAGGAATGGTACAGGATACTCTTGTTTATTTAGGATCTGGAAACTTCCCCCCAAACAAATCTGTTTAGTTTCAAGGCTAGAAGTTTGTGCTAACCTTTGTTAAGCATTATTTGTGACCTCTCCAAGTGTATTTTTAACTACCCGAAACAGGATGTCTCATTTGTATTGGAAAAAAGAGCAGCCAGGATTATTGCATCCTCCTAGTGAATTTTGGTGCAACCTTTTCAAAGATTAAAATCCATTTCGAGTCTCTACCCTATTGTGAGACCTTTGGTAGATTACATCTCTTTCCCCAGTTTGATTAATTCCTTTGGTCAAGAACACAACAACCCCATGTATCAAAATAAAATTTAAGTGAAGAAAGGGGAAGGAAAGACAAATATGTTGTCCTTTCAGTCTTCACTTTGAAGTAACTGGAATGTAATTTGCCTGTTCTCCCTTATAATATTATATCTCTTCTGCTGAAAGCAACAGACCAAATTCGCATAATTATAAAACTCAAACTCATGATCAAAGAAGAAGAAAAGGACCACCCCCACCGAGGTCATAACGTTAAAAGTTCACCTGAAAGGGACAAATCTTTCTTTTTGGTTTAGTAGCAGCATAAGCATTTAAATCTAGCCGTTATTTAATGAAATTAAAATTAGGTTTTTTGTGTGTTTGTTTTTATTAAAAGAACCCCAAAATTGAACACTCAAGGAGCAAAACTGATCCCTGCAGGTACTACACAGTGGTTGGTATCTACAATTAGCACCATTGTCTAAACAGACCTGAAAGGCTTTTTATAAGTTTGCCCAGTCTGAAGCAGAACCAGATGCCATCTCCAAGCTTTTTGCCTTAATCACAAGATCCAATGAGCTTTAGACTATTTTGAATTTAGAACTTGGGAAAAGGTGTCTGACAGTCATTTATCCAACAAGCAAGTACAGCACTGACACAGATGTCCTAAGTCTAGACAGATATTACTTTTAGAAACTACCAGATAGCAGAGCCTTCGGACTTGCAGTTCTGCTCCACAAAGCCATGGCATTTGTGGCCATGCTGGCCATACTCTTTCCTGTGCTGAAATACAATATTGCCAGTCTGCTTCTGACTCCAATGTCCACATCATTAATGAAGATATTGAACAATATGGATCCAAGGACAGTGCCTTGGGGGACCTCACTAGTCACAGGGCACCATGGCGATTGACTTTTATCAACCGCCACCTTCTGGGTCCGACCACGGAGCCAGTTTCCCAGCCAGCGGATCATGGTGGACCCAAGGCCACAGTTGGCCAGTTTCACCAAGAAGTGATCATGGGATACCAGATTGAAGGTTTTTTTGAAATAAATATATATGACATCAATCTCTTCTCCCTTGCACAGGTGATAGGTCACCTGGTTGTAAAAGAAAATGAGATTGGTCAAGCAAGACCTACCTGCAACAAACCCATGCTGGCTATCCCTCAGGATGTTGGTGTTGGCCAGTCCATTAAGGATGGCCTCTTTAATAAACTTTTTTAAGATCTTCCCCGGGATAGAAGTCAGTCTGATGGACCTGTAGTTTGCTGGATCCACTTTCCTCCCTTTCTTAAAGATGGGCACCACATTGGCCTTCTTCAGTCTTTGGGCAGTACACCAGAGCACTAGGAGTTCTTGAAGATCCATCCCAGAGGCTGGGCTTTGATGCTCGCCAGCTCCTTGAGTACTCTGGGGTGTAGACTGTCAAAGCCGGCTGACTTCAAGGTATCCAGCCTCTCAAACTTTTCCTTCACAAGGTCAGCACTGATGGAGGGCAGGGGATCTCCCTCATTTGGACATCCCAGTCCTATAGTGGGCATGGGCGTCCCATGGGACTGATGAAAGACCGACGCAAAGTACCCGTTTAATAGGTTAGCTTTTTCCTGGGCATCAGTTGTCAGATGTCCCATCTGGTTTAGCAGGGGTCCAATGTTGCCCTTGCTCTTCCTCTGGCTCCCCATGTATCTGAAAAAGGACTTTTTATTGTCCTTGATACTTGAAGCTAGTTGGAGTTCGGTCGCAGCCTCGGCTTTCCTGGTTTGCTCCCTGCAGGACTGGACCAGTGCAGAATATTCCTCCTTGGAGGTGAATCCCATCCTCCATCCACTTGTCCCTGTTGAACCTCATAACATCTTTTTTGGCCTAATCCTCCAATTATTCTAGGTCACTTTGAATCCTAGCCCTACCCTCCAGTGTATCTACTACACCCCCCAGCTTAGTGTCACCTGTGAACTTGCTGAGGGTGCATTCCATCCCATCTTCCAAATCATTGACGAAAATAGCAAACAAAACTGGCCTCAAGGCTGACCCCTGGGGTACTCCACTTGATGCCAGCTGCCGGCTAGATCTTAAGCCATTGATCACTACCCACTGAACCTGACAATCCAGCCAGCTTTCTATCCACCTTACAGTCATTCATCCAACTCATACATCCTCAGCTTGCTTGCAAGAATGCTGTGGGAGACCAAAACAAAAGCCATGCTAAAGTCAAAGTATATCATGTCCGTTGCTTTCCCCACATCTGCAGAGCCAGTTATCTCATCATGAAAGGCAGTCAGGTTGGTCAGGCATGACTTGCCCTTGGTGAATCCATGCTGACCATTCCTGATCACTTTCTTCTCCTCCAAGTGCTTAGAAATGGATTCCTTGAGGATCTGCTCCATGATTCTTCCAGGGACTGAGGTGAGGCTGACTGGCCTGTAGTTCCCTGGAGTCTCCTTTTTCCCTTTTCTAAAGATCAGCTCTATATTTTCCCTTTTTCAGTTGTCTGGGACCTCCACAATTGCCACAGTTTTTCAATGATAATGATCAGCAGCTCTGCAATCGTATCAGTCAACCTTGTCAGCACACTCAGATGCACTGCATCCAGCCCCAAGGACTTGTACATATCCAGCTTTTCTAAATAGTCCCTAACTTGTTCTTTCACCACTGAGGGCTGCTTACCCCCTCCACCAATTGTGCTGCCCAGTGCAGTAGTCTGGGAGCTGGCCTTGCCTGTGAAGACGGAGGTAAAAAAGGCATTGAGCACTTCAGCCTTTTCCTCATTATCTGTCACTAGGTTGTCTCCCCATTCAATAAGGGACCCACACTATCCCTAACATACTTGTAGAAACCCTTCTTGTTACCCTTCATATGTCTTGCTAGCTGCAATTCCAGTTGCACTTTGGCCTTCCTGAATTCATCTCTGCATGCCTGAGCAATGTTCTTATACTCTTCCCTAGTCATCCAACCTTCCACTTCTTGTAACCTTCTTTTTTTGTGTTTAATCTCACTGAAGAGCTCTCTGCTAAGCCAAGCCTGCCATATTTGTTATTCTTCCTATGCATTGGGATGGTTTGTTTGTGAACCCTCAGGGAGGTTTCTTTAAAATACAACCAGCTGTCCTGGACACCTTTCTCCACTCAGACTGGCCTCCCAGGGGTTCCTTCCCATCAGTTCCCTGAGGGAGTCCATACTCTGTTGCTCTCCTTCTTTTCGTAAGGATCCTGAACTCAATCATCTCATGGTCAATGCTGCCCAACTTGCCATCCACTTCCACATCCCCCACCAATTCTTTCCTGTTTGCGAGCAACAAAAGACCATGGTCTCTAGTTGGCACCTCCAACACTTGCACAACAAAGTTGTCTCCAACACTCTCCAAAAACTTCCTGCATTGTCTGTGCACTGTATTGCCCTCCCAGCAGATGTCAGGGTGATTGAAATCCCCCATGAGAACCAGGGTCTGTTATCAGGAAACTTTTGCTAGTTGTCTGAAGAAAGCTTCATCTACTTTAGGTTGCAAGGTGGTGCATCCCCCAGCCTGTTTAGTAGTCTTACTCCATTACTTAACTTCTATGTAAAAGTTTTGGAGTTTTACGCAGAAGTTAATTGGAGTAGAAATCAACATAGTGCCACACTTGCTCTCTAAGTTAAAAGGATTACAAGGTTCCAGAGAAGATGAACTCCTCACCTATGATGAGGCAATGACCTAGTTTTGACACCTGAGCATGCACAGTTTAGTCTATGTCCATGACTAAGTGTTCAGGCCAAAAACCTAGTGTACATGTACTATATATTCGATGCCTGAGCCAAGGTGATCAAAGGTTTGACTGGGACAACTGACGACTGATAAGAGATTGGCAGCACCTCAGATAAAATGATTGGCCAAGAGAGTGATTGGCTGAGGTGGCATGATTAGGACCTATAAGAAGGGCTTGCACCTGAGGCTGGGTGTGTGCCTGCTGCACAAGTGAGTTTGGAGCGAGTGGAAGCATCTTTGAGGTATGTGTTGGGATGCCTGATATTGGTGTTGTGTATGTATCATGGTAATGTCTATTAAAAAAAACTTGGGCCATTGTAAGATATGCATGAAACTCTGAGGAGAGTTTGATTTTGTGTGTGTGTCCATCTGCGTGGAGCGAGGCTTCCCAGTGACACAAATATAGGACCTAAAGCAGCAGATGACTGATGCCAAAGTGACCATTGCCTTTTGGTTGGTAAAGTATCACCCTCCCCTGAAGAAGGAGACTGAGTACCCAAGGAAGGGAAAAAGCTCCTGCGGAGTGGGAGTCTTGGGATAGTTCACGGTAGGTAACTATTAAGGCTGTGTGAATGGAACACCATTCTGTTTCGACTTCCATTTCACTGTTTCAATGGGAACAGTGTTTTGTTTCGAGTTTCATTTAATTTTGAAACTGCTGTTCCATTTCGTTTTGTCGAAACTGGGGAAGTACAAAACTGCCTATAACTTTTACATTTCTTGCCTTATTCGGATGAAACTTGCAGAGATGGTTGCCCCTTCTGAGGCCATGAAGTCTGTCAGCTTTCAAGGAGATAGGCACAGGGGTTTCTGGGAAACTGCATCTCAGGCTGTTGACAGGTAAAACTTGTGACATGGGTGACCGTGTCTGTGTTAAGGCGCACCCTCCTCACCGGCACTGGGGCATCTACATAACACAATAATGTTCCCCAACGAGGTCTCCTCCTCCCCTACAGCCTCATTCCGGTCCACCATTTTAACTGACAAGAGGTTTAAAATAAGTTAGTGAGTGAACAATAGGCTTGTGCAAAGTGGCTAGTATTCACTTCAGATTCAGCCAATTCGGGGGACAGTAATTACATTTGGTGATTTGAGTCATTGTCCTGCTGCAGCCACCGGAGACTGCCCAAATCATCACCCGAAGCTTCGCCCAGTCCTAGTTAGCAGCACTAGCACAGTAGTACCAGCACCATCTCAGGCAGCCAAACTGTGGCAGAGCCCTTGTCTCTTCTCCTGCAGGAGCTTCTTCTCCAGCATGCATGTTAAGGCATGCCCTCACTGTGTGAGCGTGAGTGTGTGTTTTCTCCACAAGGTTCTTCTCTAGGAACTGCCAGAGAGCTCTCCCTGCCAGCCTCAGCCCTGGGGTTAGATGTGCCCAGGGCCCTGCCTCCTTCTGGTCAGGTGCTAGGCGTGCTGGGCTAAGGACAAGGCACTGGCAGACAAGGTTCTTTGGGTCAATCTAATCTGGTATCTTTTAGCAGAACAACTGAATAGTTAGAGAAAGCTGGGACAGTGAAGGTTTGTGTTCTGATTTTATGGAGAGGGGTTTTCCTTGATTGTCTGAAGGAGCTAAGCGGCTTATGGTTAATGACATGACAATTTTTATAAAAGAATTGAATGGAAGAAACAGAGATGTTGTTTTAGATATATAAATGATGTGTTATTTGTGGTGTGTGATGGGTTATGTTGTGTTTTTATGTCTATATATTTATTATTAAAAAATCCCTGAATAGTTAGAGAAATATATCTTAACAAGCTTTCGGGTTGAAAAACCCTTTGTCAGGCTGAGGAAGCACCTGCATTTGGTCTGTGTGTGTGCTGGTCCTGGATGGAAGGAATACTGAAGAAGCCAGAGGCTGGCCTGGCACGCAATGCAGGCAAGAAAGCCAGTCAATGAAAGTGGAAATGGAGGCGTCAGGGGGTGAGGGACAGGCTGGGGTGGGGGAGGAAGGGGGATGTAGCAGCACAGGTAGAAGTGGAGAGGTACCTGGGGAGTCAGTGTGTGAGAGCTCCACTGTCTAGACTGAGTCCATGAGTTTCTGTAGCTACTCCCTAGGAGGCTGATGAAGTGCAGCTCATAGGTCCGATCCTGAAAATGGTTTATAAATTCAAATAAGCACCGAACCTTGCTAACCTAACCTCATCACCAGAAGACACCTTCCTACAGCTCAAAACACAAAATCTGCCAACTATCTCCAGTACCGCCACAAACTGCACACCAGAATCGATCAAAGACAACAAAACCCAACTCCCTGTGGGGGCCCATTCCTCACCAAAAAACCACTCTGTCTCCAGTCTCTCAGGCCTGATCCTGAAAGGGAATTTCCAAACCACTTTTCACAGCCGGGCCTAAGAACTTCATTTCATCAGCCTCCTAAGTACACAAATAATATATTTCTTGCTTCATACACATGGTTTTTATCTTTCAAACCATGGTAATTAGCTATATTTTCTGTTAAACTGGAAACACAGTGACACAAATTCTGCATAGTATCTAAACTCATGCTAGGGTGCTCATGCTACAGACTCTACAACATTTGCAAATGACAGCTACGTGACAAGTCTGCCTATGACAGAGGCCACCCTTTTAGAATTTAATATTTATTCCTGGAGTTAATGTTAAAGCAATTCATCCTGTTCCGGGTACATTAAGTTGCTCTTTGGTAGAGAAACAGCAAGCAGATAGATGCTTTTTAAGTAGCAGCCACTGTATCTAGACTCAGAAAATATTCTAACAACAGGCCACTCATTTATCCGCTCCTACCCAAAGCAATCCCAGACATTTAACTTTCCTATTAATGAAATGCATCCACATCAAAGGAGACATACACAGCAATGCTTTACAAAAATTCACAATGTTAGCCAAAAGAAATGGCAGAAGACAACAAAACCGGACAAGAATGATCCAACTACAAATTCAGACAGGAGAAATCTCCATTCCAGTTGCAGTCTTTTTTTTCCCCCCTTCCCCTGTAGAATTAAATAAAAAATTGTCTTAAGCAATCTGGCACTCAACAGCTAGGAGATTAATTGAGTATAGAGAGGATGTTGGCAGTCAAACTAGACCATAAAAGATGCACATTCTGCCAAGATCCAAAGTTTGTGCCTGCAATGTTTCATCACTGTGCATTTAAAACACACTTCTTCAGCAGAACATCACCTGAAACACCAGGTGAGAAAAGTACAGTTTACACCATAACTTACTGCAAACAGCATAAAACAGCCTCTCTTCAGACTCAAGGTTTTAACTTGCACATAAATGAAACTTTGTGTTTATGACAAAGCATATCATTTTATGGCTTATTCAGTTCATTTGGCTTATTACTGTACCTGAAGAGAGAGGCTTTGATTAAGATTAGGAGCCTGGGGAGTTACGTGTGGGTAGAACAGTTAAAAGACAAAGGCTGCTTGACAGGGAATATGAAGGCATATTTTAATTCAATTTAAAGCTTGAATAGCAGGTGTAAAACACACAGCACAAACTATATTGCATGTAACATGAAGTCTTTCTTTTTCGTGAGGTAGATACCACCTTGCAAGTTTGGTTCTGTGAGACTAGCGATGTAGGCAGAATTATTTATGTCCCTGTATGCCACCAAAAACTATATCCCTCTTATTGTGGACAGTGACCTAAAATATTTAGTTTCTG
Source organism: Crocodylus siamensis (assembly GCF_052110815.1). NCBI lineage: Eukaryota > Metazoa > Chordata > Crocodylia > Crocodylidae > Crocodylus > Crocodylus siamensis. Next base: position 30,865,498 of record NC_143400.1, read on the forward strand.
AGCACTGTATGGGCTATTTAACTCATACACAAGTCAGACATCTGGAGGTCTGACTCCAGACTCCTGGAGCAAGTTTTATTCTTCCAGCTCAGTCAAGGCATACGCTCAAGAGGAGGGCAAAGGAAGCACTTCAAGGACAACTTAAAGGCCAACTTGAAAAAATGCAACATCAACATCCACTCATGGGAGACTATCACCTAGGATTGCCCCAAAGGGAGGAAGAGTCTGCTGCAAGGATCTCCATACTTTGAAACCTTACAACAACCAGAGAAAATGGAAACACAGGAGCAGCAGAAACAGCATGCCGTGGACCAAATCCTGACTCCAGAGCCACGCCCTCCACAGGGAAACGTGCCGGAGTTGCAACAAAGTCTGTCAATCCTGGATCGGCCTCATCAGTCATCTTCGGACCCACAGATAAAGCAATCATCTGTGGCGGACTCACCCGCTTGAGCCCCCACTGCGTCTTGGGCCAAGAATACTTAATTCCAATTGGTGGAGCCCAAACACCAATCGGGGAAAAGTTGAGAGGAGCTGGCGCTGCCCCTTCCCCAAAGGTCGGGGGTGAGGAGAGCCCGGACCTAATTGGGACCTGTAAACTGCAGGTCCACTGGACTTCAGGGGGTGGAGCCCCCTGAGGGAATAAAAGTAGTGACGTGAGCTGCACAGGGGTCACACGACAAGGGGCGGCAAGTAGAGAGGAGCTCCAGAGAGACCACCATCGGGACCCTGCCTGAGCCTCAACGGTGCGCAGATCAGCACACAGCGCCCAGGCTCTGGGTGCCGCTTGAGGTAGCTCAAGCCTGCGAACCCGGCAAGTGGCTGGGTGGAGCAGTGTGTGGATCAGTGCACGGGGGGCCGGCCCTGGGGGCGGCTTGAGGCTGCTCGGGCCCCACACCATGCACAGGTGCAAAGAGAGTCGACACTAACAGCAGCTCGGAGCTGCTCAAGTTAGCCCCCCCAGCTTTAGACCAGATAGCTGGAGCCCCACAGTGTGGTGCAGCATTGAACTAAAAGAGCCCCGGTGCCCAGAGCAGTTCCTGGGAAGGGGAAAGACCCCTGGCGTGAGGCCGGGGAACCAGAGTCAGTGGAGGCTCGGCTCTCATAGGAGCTCCCAGGGTGCCCAGTGCAGGGCACAGTGTCCAGAGGGAAGGGCCCCCAGCTCGAGGCTGACAGCTCCAGAAGCTCTGAGATGGTGTAGGGACCCAGAGGCCAGATCGATAGCTCGAGTGGAAGGACTGTGAGTTACTGGGAAACCAGGTCCCACAGGCGAGGTGTCCCCAGGCGAGGGACCCTAGAAGGAGTGGGCAGGGGAGAAGGCCCCACAAACCCTCCACTCCCCAGGGTAGGAGGGGAGGAGACCCCAAATACACACTGGGGAGGGTTCTGCGGACCCTTGGAGGGACCAAGTGGTTGGAACCCAGATAGGATGCGTCTAATATCTGGTACAGTTATGCTTCATAGTTGGTATCTATTGCTATTGTTGGTCTTATATTAATTCTGTATAATGGGCTCTGTAAGGATGTCTCTATTAGCTAACCCACTTGTGGTACAGACTTGCTGGATTGACTGTCCCAGGATCCACCCCTCTTCTGGGTCTGGGGCACAGGTACATACCTGAGTGCCCTCCCTGGGACAGACTTCGTCTTGCTAACAGACTGTTATATGTATATTTGTATACCTGTACCTGTATCTATTTTAAATAGTTTTATATATATATAAATGTTTGCAACTAAATACATTGTATATAGTTAAGAACTTTGGGCCTGGGGTAACTCTCGAGAGGAAAAACAGATCCACCCTAAATTCCGGCATCCCTCTCACAGCACCCCCTCCTGCCTACCCATCCCATCCGATTGAGGATAGGGCACACCCTTGCGCGTACCCAAGTTACACATGGAAGACAATCATGCTTGACTGCAAGGGCTTGCCAATGACACAAATAGACTACAAAGGCTTAGATTCTATTCAAAGTGGGATTCAAACCAAGAAATACAGGGCAATTAAGCTATTCTAACTGAAGTCCACTGAGAAGGAAAGTGTAATATTGCACTTGCAAAGTCTGTTACTACACCACATATACACAGGACCCTTTCATCAGTAGATCTGGAAGGGCTTTACAAAGGAACTCAGTACCAACCTCTCCATTTCACAGAGGGGAAAATGGAGATACAGAAAGAAATGATTTGCCCAAAGTTGTCAGGTAGGGCTAGTGGAACAGCAAAGAACAGAATCGGGGTCTCTTAGTCCCTGGCCTGTACTCTGTTCCAAGTGTCCTAATATGTCCACATGGTTGCTGTCACTTCAATTTGGTCATTACTAAAAAGGCAGGCTGGAATGTTTAAATGAGGTAAAAGGTTTGGGTTATTAAGTCACTACAGTTTTACCTGTGGTACCCACCACCTTTGGAAACCTCAGCTTTTAAGTAGGTTTCTCATGTACGGCTTTGTTTCTGAACATTATCTTCCACAGTCACAAAGCTGAGTGAAAAGAACAGATCCCTTTTTTTTTTAGAAAAGCTATTTTAGCTGATAAAAATGAAACAGCACTGAGGAGTTAGCAGAGCGTATCCACTTGGAAACAAAACACACCTTCAAAACCAGGCAATCTCTCAGAGCATACACACACAGGCACACATGCATGCAAACCCTCCCTATAAAAACCCTTGATCAAGTAAATTAGGTGCAACATATTTCACAAGAAAATAAGGGCTGTTTAGACTCAAAAGTGGTGTTTGAACAGAATAACTCCCAGCTTTAAAAGGTTGTGTGGGAGTGGTCTGACGTACCAAAAAACAGTAAAATGGATTGAAAGCAGTACAAGAAATGACCAAAGGAGACATCCCTGGACACAGAAAAGAAATCCAGAAGACAGGAAATTTTCTTATATCCTAACTAACCACTGCAGCTTGAATGCGGCACAGAGGTTAACCACATCTTAATTCTCTCTTGTTCACAGAAATTGCAGTTTCATAGTCTTGAGAGACAATTCTTAGGAGAAGGGGTAGGGGGAGAGTGGGAAATCAGTAACTTCTTCTTCAATTAATATCCCTTCCCCTTATTATTTTGTGGCTTTTTAATGAAACCCAGGTAGCTCTTCTTGAACTATCACTGAGACCAAATTACTGTGCTAAATCCAAATACAGCGTTCTAAGACTTTGGTCTTTTTTAAAAAAGTAAACCCAAATCACAATGAATCTAACCTTCTCTTGTACAAAATCCAAAATGTTCTTGAAGTCCAGGTCATCATAATAGTGTCTAATTCCCTCTTGGATGTTGGAATGGAAGACAGTATTCATCTGGGAAAATAAGGAAGAGAAACTGTTACGCTGTGAGAAGATGCTTGAAAAAAGACAGCAAGATAAAAAAAGAGATGTATTAAGTTATACAGATGATTTTTATTACAGCAAATGACCTCTGTCTTACTGTATCACTGTCTAAGGGGTTGACCTTATATATTCTGCAGCATTGTCACTTGGCAATTTTATCTGGAGTCTCAATATATGGTGTGTGTCTCAATGTTCTGACTACCAAGGACTGGAGATTACTTGAGACTCTCATCTTTCACTTAAGAAGATTAAAGCTTCTCATCATTGTTGGGAAGAAAAGGTTGAAAACAAAGTCAAAGCCTCAAAAACTAGAAGGCAAATGAGAATTCGCTTCTCGGCACACTGACTCCCGCTCCTAGTCCACCCCTACATCTGCACAGGCAAGGGTGCCTAGGTCAATAGCTACCCTAGCCCTGGGGTGTTTTACCCAACAGGACATTCCAACCCTTTTATAACCCCAAGCCACGTCTGCTCTAGAAGACAGTGTTCTTGCTCTTATGTTGGTCTCTTAATCCTGATCTTTCAAACAAGCTGAACTTTACAAGGCAGCAGCTCACTTCGGTAACTTGAGCAGATATCATTTTGAATTCACCCACAATACATGCTATCAACTCAGATGCTAGAAGGTTAGGACACAGTCCTCTAGCACAGACATCTAGATGGGCCTCAAAACTTGCATGTCCCTCTCTAATCGGTGTATCTTAAATACTGCATACTCATTCTGTTTTGCAGGGTTACAGAAGAGGAGAAGTAAGACTTTCAACCCTCCCTAAGGCAATGGGACTTTTAGGGTGCTTATACAAGAGCAGGAAGGCTGCTCCGATGTGATGTAATTCCAATTACCATGTTCCAGCAGCCTCCTGCACCTTATTCAGTGAGCTTTGGATAAAGTGGCCCTGCCATCATTTTAAAGTGTAGGGATGCTGATACATGAGATGCTCCATGGTGCTTTAGTTAGAGTGGCTCTAGGAGCTTCTCTATTTAAAGCGCTACCTCGCCCCCACCCTGGAGAACATTTATGAATACCCTTGAGCCCCATTCTCCAAAAATGACTTCTGACAATCTTATCCTGGGGCTGGCATTTCAATTCGCCCGAATAAACCAAGGTCCAAATTCCACTGACTCGCAATGGCCTTGGGGCATGTGCTCCTTTTTCCTTTACTCTTTTTTTTCTCCTTCAAAAGGTATGAAACTACCAGAACTTGCTGTGAGGAATGGGATTTCTGAGACCTGTAGAAGTGCTCAACTCCAGGCAGCATTACCTGGTTCTTCAAAAAAGCCACAAAGCCTTCATTTTCTATATAAGCACAGATTCTAGTAAATCAAAAAACTATTTATCCACCTGCCTCATATTCTATTAGCAAGATGCATGTAGGTATTGATTGAGGAATCCAAAAGCATTGTAGCTGGTGTCAGTCAAGAAACCCATCCACAGAACAGATTATTTTAGCATTCGCTAAAATACAGTGGGATTTCAGCCCTTTGTACAGGCAGGGGACCTGAGAATTGTCCTTTTGCTTATGCTTAGTTGTACCAAATCAGATTCCCCCAACCCTGAAAGCCCCTTTCTCATCTTCTTAGATTGATTTTATTGTTCACCTTTTCCCATTTGTGTTTCAAAGTGATGCTGCTGATAGGAGTTTGTATTGGAGTGTACTGGAACCTTAAGGACTTTCTTTAAATCAAGCAGTAAGGACCTGTATGGTACAACGTGTAGGGCGAGAGGTAGCATCCCACTTCTGAGAAAGGAACAGTTGTCAAATAACTGCTTCCGAGTGCTGTAAGTGAATTGGTTCAACTGCTCACAGAGCTTCTCTTCGGAAACATATACCCGAGAAGAGGTTCTGTTTGTTAGGGATGGTGGTTTTTTGGGGGCTCCATACACCAAGCAGACAGGTGGCCATCTGCACTGCAGACCCCAGATTATCTACTCAGAACAAACAGCCCAGAATCTAATTATTTCTATGTCCTTAATTTTCAAACTAAATGGATTCCTGAAATGTGAACAGGGCTGGGCTTGTGGCAGAGACCCCCAACTTTTCTTCCTATGCTTCGTGTTAGCAACAAATCTTTAGTGGGCAGAGTGTAACAGACAAAAACTCCTCTCTTCCTACATCTTTTTGGTATTAGGCATGCAATTCTATACTGAGTTAGATGAGCAGCAGTCTCCCATCAGGATCGGACCTGTTCAGTAATGCCCCGCAGTCTCCAGGGATGCATCCTCCCTGAACTGCAGCTTTTCATGGGACGTAAAACGCAAGTACTCAACTGGCTTGAACTGGCATCTATACCTCCCTGCCTGCCCTTTGCTTTGTCTGCCAAGGCTGCCAGGCCTGGATGGACCAAAGTCCCCATACAAGAGACAAAGGAGAGGACGAAGTCCTGATAATGACTAACAACGTGGTGTGACAGCTGTTTCACAGATACACAGAGTGGCACCTGCTAGGGCTAGCAACCTGGCACTTTGACATGACTGAAGTAATTGGGGAACGGAGTGAAAGGGATGCAAACAAACAAGCAAAGGGGCTAAAGAATAGAGGAGAGTGAGGAAGCCTTCCCAGGGAATAAAACAATTTACTAAAAAGTCCTGAAAGCAAAGAGTTGTGAGTTTGCAAGAGTTCATAAGAGAAAGGTATGTGAGAGAGAGCCAGTCTCCTTTCTAACTCACAGCACTGTCTGAGGAGATTACAGACTTGTTTAAAAAATGCGTTAGTTTTTTTTTTTCCAGGTAGGACATGATAATATTATGTAACATCCCAACACCTCACCAGCAAATAATGTTAACAAAAAAGACTGCATCTAATATAATCTCCTCTGGTGGTCAGCAGAGCTGAATCAGAACTTAAGATATCTTGGAAAGTTTGTACCCACTCGTCCTCCAGGATTTTTTCCCCAACAACATCTCTGTCGGAGCAGCAGAGCTATAGCCCTTCCAGAGGAGGGTCAGAAAAGGAAGAGCAGCTGAAGAAAAGCTAATCTCTGGTTAATTTTTGGTCTCTGCCAAAATTTTTCATGTAAGCTTGCCATTCTTGAACAGCACCCATGGAAGAGGAGACTGGACTCTCCTAGCTATCCTGGGGAAAGTCCCGTCCTGGTCCACCTGCACCATTTGCCTGAGGAAAGATGCCAAAACTAAGTTTAACTGTAGGTCTTTTATATTCCACGTCTACTGTAGACTGGGGCACTGAAATGATTTACCTGCCTAGTCTCTCTTCATTAAAACAGAAGTGGCTAAGTCCTGCGGGTGAAGCCCACACGGAAAAAAAAGGTGGACAGTTCTTTAGGCTTTCCCTCATACATTTAGTATTAAGGGGTACATGTACGTGCCACGATATTTGCCCTTTCAGGCACTGCAGTCTGTTTGCATGAGTGGGATTTCCTGGCATTTTAAAAGTCTTTTTGGTGCATTAAAGTAAAACTGCTTGGACATATAATTTATGACTAGGTATTAGGGGTGTGCAAAGTGGGCCCTGTTAGATTCAGATTTGGCCTGAATTGGGGACAGTGATTCGATTCGTTGATTCAGATTACTGTCTCTGATTTGATTTGGCCGAATCTGAACCTGAAGATTCAGTGCTGATTCGGGCTTTAAATGTTTTTTCTACATACCTCGAGGTACCAGGCGTGGCTCGTGACCACTGCGATGCTGGGGCAGATGGAACGTCCCACAGAAGCGTGGCCCCCACTGCCCCATGTGCCAGAAGTACTTTTGGTCCACTTCTGGATCCGCCAGGGAGCACACTGGGGGCCCCCCCCATCTTCCCTTGGCTCTGCAATCAGCTGTGGGGGGGCCCCGGGTACCCCCAGACCCAGAAGGCACCAGTCACTGAGCCGGGGGGGCATGGGGAGGCCCCACTGTGCACTCCCTGGTGGATCCAGAAGTGCATCAGAAGTGCTTTGAGGCCCCAATGCTTCTGCAGGACGCTCCATCCACCCCACCATTGCAGCATTCACGAGCCGCCTGCTATCTTGAGGTATACAGAAAAAACATTTAAAGCTATGTCTATGTCCAAATAGCCAAATCTTTCCGAATCTCTCCAAATTGATTTGGAGAGCTCCGATTCAATTCAGAGAGATTAAAGGGTCTCATGATTCAATCTGGTTTTGCAGATTCTGCCATCAAAAAAGGTCGAATTGAATCAGGGACCAAAGCTTTGCACAGCCCTACTGGGTATCATGTCACTAACCTCCCCACACACCCTCAGGCAGGCTGCATCTGTAGAGGTAGAAAAGAACTGTTACATCAGGGGAAGAAAAAAGATAAGCCTGAGGTGAAAACTCATGAAAATGCTGAGCTTTGTCCGCAGCCTGTACCTTCTCCCCAACCCCTTTTTTCCCCCCAGTCTCTGGCCCTGCACAGAGCCATACTGCACAAATCCTACCGGCATCAGGCCTAGCATCTGGTAAAATACTGCCAGAGCTACAAAGAGGTAGGAGGCCCCTTTGGAGCATTAGCGCTATGTTTCACTCTTTAACCAGCACTTTCAGTAATTTAATTGTGCCCAAAGCTATGTTAAGGGAGAAAGTAGTAGCCAGTTGAGGACTCTTCCAGCAATTCCTAGAGCGGGTATCATTGAGGTTACTCTGACATGTTGGACACTTCAAATTAAGCAGTAATCGAATATAAAATGCATCTTACAGATGCTTGGAAAGCTTATTAGCTTGCTCAAAGCACACTCTCTAATGCCAGACAAGAGGCACTACTCCCCGAGTCATTTTGTGGTTTGGCTTCTGACAAGAAACTGGCAAGCACAAACACTCAGAAATATTAATTATGAGAAGAGGATTTGGGCTGTTTTTGGGGGGGTTGGGGCGGGGATCGTTCTTGCAGGATTGATTCTGACATGCAAATTACAAAGGATGGGTGAGCTGGGGAATAGGGAAGAAGGATGCCAGAGAAATTTGAAAAGGAAGATGTGAGAGAAGTGAACGAAGATATGTCACCATAGGAAACAGAGCCTACTGAGAAGGGAAAAAGAAAGCAAGACTGGTGGAGAGGGTCTTAAGAAACTATTCATGCAGAAGTTTATTAAAATGTTAATTCTGATCTTTTCCACACCTTTGAACAACATGCCGAGCTATCTCATTTGCTGCCCCTCTCTGACGACCATCATTAGTTTGAAGACAAACAAGAATAACCTGTAGGTTTGCCGTAGCTGACAGCTTTGCCCCTACTGTTTTAATGAGTTGCTTCCAGCATGCTTGTGCTGTGTAACCAAGGCTCCCCTGGATGGTTTCCTGGGATGATCAAGACCATTTTTAGAACAGCTCCATGTGCATAGGCTGTGCCCTCACTAGCTACACAGATATAAGGGGATTTACATCTTTGGCACTTGTCTTCTCAGGGGGGTGGAAAAACTGTGAAGTACATCCTGAGGATGCCTGTGAAGTAACTGCTCAGAGTGCAGAGGGTTACTGGGTCTCGCAAAGTATCAACAAAGGGAACAGAAATGTGGGTACCAAGAGTGTTAATACAGAACCTAGGACACTCATGCAGGTAAATCAAAGCAGTTGGCATTGCCACGCTGATGTTTTCTATATCCTGGTCCAGCCCAGACGGCTGTGAGATGGCCCATGATCACGTGTGTCAATTCCTGGATTCAGTTTCGGGCAGTTTGAACTGAGCACGTGGTTTCTGGTAGGGAAAACAGAATTTGATTCTCTATTTCTATGGCTTAGTCTGGCCTATAAATTTCAGGTCCGGATTCATCCTTATCCTAAAGCTGACCAGGGGCTTGTTTAGGCCCATAAGTTTGAAGTTTTGGTTTGAGCTCATTTTTTTTTTTCAAAACTGAAAGATTTTGGTCTTTATCAGCCTCAGAACTCAAGAACGCTTTTTTTTCACCCCTGAGTTCATGTCTGTCCTGGTGCTGCAGTATTCAGATAAGGAGTTTAAAGTTATCAAAAAAAGATATCACCTGCAAAAACCTTCAGAAGTCTAAAGCCGATCAAGATTGCCATAGCAAGCACACATCAGTTCAGGCTGCGACTATAAGTGCCTTTGGCAACCATACACTACATATAATAAACCTAGTGGCCTACCCTCTCTCTCATTTGTCCCAACACACCGACATGTCCACAGCATGGAGCATGGTCTGGTGTTATTGCTTGTGCCTGCACTATAACTCATATGCAGGTGACAAGATTTCATACAGGTAGCACACCAACAACCTTCAAGAGCTCTTATAAACATACTGTACCAACAGATTAGACAATTGCTCCTTTAATGTGATAAAGCAATCCCAGCTGATATGCATTCTCCTGACTAATGCCATCTGTGACCTTTACCAAGCATACCAGCATCAGAAAATTTTATAGTGTGGGTACTCTAGAAAGAACATATTCCCCAGATGAAAGATTCTTACTCCCCAGAAAGCAAAATAATCTATTTACAAGTGCTTGTAATTAAATCTAGACTTTAAGACAGTGGTTAAATAGCTAACAGCTACATAATTCAATTCCAGCAGCACAAACTCTCCATGTCGCTTGATACAAAACAACAGAGGCAGCTACCTAACTTATATCATCTGCAATTCCATGAGCACATTTACATGTCAACTGGCATAATTAAGTGCCTAGTGCTTTTTTTTCCACTGGATAATTTATTTCTGATTTTCTCTTCTTAGCTTGTTAATAGTAAATCCAATTAAAAACCCTGTTCTTTACAAGTCTAATAAACAACCAAATACAGATTTGTGTAGTGTGGCAATTTTCGGTCAAGTAGATTCATTGCTTGTCAAATCCCTGTTCTGTCTTACCAATGGCTTGATTTTAATTAAATGTTAGTATCCCCCATTAAATTTAAATTAAGGCATCACTTACACACGAACGGTTGCATCCAATCTGCATGCTTAACTGAAAGGTTGCAATTCCATTCCAAAAGAATTTTGCAACTTTTTCTGTTCATTCCCTTCCATTGCTCATGAGGCAAGAGCAACAATGGTCCACAAATTGAGACACAGAGCGCATAGGAGATAGTAGTCTTTATCTCGGTAAGAATTCATAGGTCAGGGCAATGCAGCTGTTCATGAAACTATAGCAGTAGACACACAATGTTAACACACAAGCAGCTTGGTACCATATATAGTAATAGAACAGATGGTAACAAAAGGGTCCTATCTCTGCAGAAAGGTATTGCCAATACTTGGTATATGGCAAGTCAAAAACAAATAAATAAAAGGAACCTCCATATTAGCCTATCTTAGATATTAATAGCATGACATAAAGCTGCCAGAGAAACAAGGAACCTCGGTGATGCCTTGCAGATAGAAGTCTGTCTCTCTCTCCGTCTCCCCACTCTCTTCAAAATGAAGTTAGCGCTGGTGAACAATATTAGCTAGGCAGCCCTGGAGACTGAGGTCTGTGGTATTTATTTATAGCACAGATAAACACGGCACAGCTGAGAAGGGAGCTCATTCCCTGTGACACATGCTGTCCTTCGCCTTTTAACAGAATCTGATGCCAAAGGGGCTACATGAGGCAGAGGATGATCTCTGCTAAGGAATGGGCTAGGAACCATCACCAACAACTAACTTTTGGAGTCAAGGTGAAGGCCCTGCTTCCTTGCTGCCTTGTACCTTGCACAGCCCCACAAAGCCAGACACCACTAAGCGCAAAAGCTAACAAGTCAGAGTTCTCTCTACTGCACTGTAACCAGCAGAAACATATTATGACCGCTCCCAAAGATGTAAAAGGGTTGCATTGCAATAAGGAGCCCTGTCCTCCTTCTCCAGCTTCCTGGAACTCAGCAAGCATGTCTACAACATCACGGCCAAATCCATCCCTCATGATGGTTCAGAAGAATTAGCTCTTGAAATTCCTATAATGCAACAAGTAGTCACATGGACTTGTCTCTACAGGGAGCTTGTGCAAAACTTCTTTGACCACTGTTGGCTCCTATAAGCCAAGAGTGTGCTCATTGCCAAAAAGCCAACAGCATCCTGGGTTCTATTAAAAGAAGTGCCACTTGCAAATCAAGAAAAGTGATTCTTTCACTCTACTCAACACTGGTGATGCCTCACCTGGAGTGCTGTGTCCAGTTTTGGGCCCCATACTTCAAGAAGGATGTGGACACATTGGCAAGAGCCCAGTGCAGAGTAACAAAAATGATTATGGAGCTGGAAAACATGACTTATGAGGAAAGGCTGAAAAAAACTTGAGCTTTTTTAGCCTGGAAAATACCTGAAAGGCAATTAGCAAGAAGGAAATGTTTTTTTGTCTGTGGCCACAGGGACCTGGATTAGGAGAAATTGTCTCAGGCTGCAGCTAACAAAATTTAGGCTGGAAATTAGGAGGCATTTTCTGACTCTCAGGGTGCTCAAGCATTGGAACAAACTGCCTAGGAAAACTGGAGTCTCCATCAGTGGAAATTTCAAGACCATGTTGGACAGACACGTGGCTGGGATGGTTTCGTCAGAGACAGTCCTGTCTTGAGCAAGGGACTGGCCTAAATGACCTTGTGAGGTCCCTTCCAACCCTACTTTGCTATTATTCCTATAACTCATCATGATGAGACACTCAGCCCCATGAGTTTTTGATTTGGCTTTAGGCTTTGAGGTCACCAAGCAGGTAGTGTAATCTTTAAAATCATCCTCCCCAAGACAAGCATTTACAGGACTGGAAGAGCTATAAATTGTTTGTACAAAGAGAATCGATTTTAATAAAGCCCTTAAGTATGCATCTTAGAGATCGTTCTTCTGTACCATGCATTGTCTGCGCCAGCACAGACTGAGGCTAGGCCTTGAAGTAATTTGGCAGACTGCAAAGTCAAGATAATATGGAAAATAACAAATCTGGTTTCAGCTTAGTCTGGGGAGAGGCAGAAGGGAACTTCTATCGTAAGCATTTTTAAAGTGTTTCCCCAATGCTTATTATAGCAATATTGAAGCACCTCATACACAAATTTAAAAAAAGCATTTAACATAATGGAGGCAACGAGTTTAGCAAATGCCAAAGAAAGTGGGAAAAACCTACTTCTTTAAGGAGCCTGCCAAAGGACTTTGAGTGGGTGTAATTCATCCTACAGCACATAAATAAGTACAGTATCTAGCAAGGGTAAAAATGACAAAAAAACCCCAAAACAAAACCATTAATCCTCATGCTTCAGGGGCATGTGCTGATCCTTTAGTGGAATCAGGAAGAAATTTTCTCCCCACAACAGCAGAAAACTGCAGCGTTAACTAGGTGCACGCCATGGCATGGGTTTCACAACCAGTGCAGAACCTTGTACTGATGAATGAAGGGTGTGGTGGGCCAGTAGGGGGCGCTCCTGCGTTGAGTCGCCCACCTCCCTGCGTCTGACCACCTTCCAGGCTCTGAGTGCCTCCCTGGGGCGCCTCACATCCCGCTGACCCCCTTCCTGGAGCACACTCGCTAGCCTGGGGGTAACGTAAGCTGCCACCACCCCGAGAAGGGGCTCTCTTGGTCCTGTGTCCTCAGGGAAACACAGGCCTAATAGTTCTACGGGTACTCAACCCATTAAAGGCACTTGGGGCGCTTCCCCAAGTCGGGGGTCAAAAAGGAAAGTCTCCCTTAGTTTGCAGACCTAAGGGGCCTCTTAGGCATAAATTTAGACCCACCCCTCAATTAGTCTCCTACACCCGACACAAAGGAAAACTTTATTGATTACAGGGGTAGGGTGAAAATAGGGTACAAGATTGAGCAGTCTCACAGAAATCCCATAGAGCAAAACAGTCTGGCTGAGGTAGCCTTTTGATCACACATCTGAGTTACTGCCAGCTAGATATCCAGCCAGATCTCGAGTAGCTTACTCACAAGCATCATCCCGAGGCTGTTGGAGATCCCCTCTGGAGCCAGGCCGTTCCTCGCTCACGAGTTTTGGGGGAGAGAGCCAGTTTCAGATGGTAAAGTTCCTCTCTAAGTCTGAGTCCCCCGCATGGCTGCTGCCCCCTCCTCCTGGGCAGTCATAATTTATATAGCCCCTGTGACCTCATTCGCCTGGCCCAGTGGAGGCCAGCTCCGGTGAGCTGCCGGCCAACCAATCTGAAATACATCACTAGTTGCCGGGCAGACACTAGCCCACCAGGTAGATGCCCCTCACCCAGGTAGCTGATACCAGTCCCGTAGGCAGAGGGAGCAGGTTTCCCCCTCCCTCAGGAGTGTAGCCAGCTCAGGTTACCTAAAGAGATAGGGTACGGGTGTGTCTCCTCTGCTGGGCCCATCCTAATCAAATAGTCACAGCACAGAGATTTTGGGGAGAAACAAAGGTGGCTTCCTGCCACAAAGGGTAGGACACTGGATATGATGGAACAACTGTTTGTCTCTGTCTTTCATATTTTATGTCTCTTTAAGAGAAAGCTAAAGAAAGACAGATTTGCCAGTGGTCTTTATTAGGACTGTGCGAAGCTTCGGTCTTTGATTCGATTCAGCAGAGATTTGGTCCAATCTCTGAATCGAATCAAGAGACCCTTTAATCTCTCCAAATTGAATTGATCCAGAGAGATTTGGAAAGATCTGATGATTCGGATACAGACACAGCACTCCTGTGGGATGCTCCATCTGCCCCACCATCCCAGCGTTCACGAGCCACACCTGGTACCTCGAGGTATGTAGAAAAAACATTTAAAGCTGTGTTAATGGCCGAATTGCTGATTCTCTGAATCTGCATCAAATCTTCAGATTCAGATTTGGCCAAGTCGAACTGGGGACAATGATCTGAATCAATGAATTGAATCACTGGCTCCAGTATGGGCCGAATCCAAATCTGAATCAAATACGGCCCGTTTCGCACACCCCTAGTCTTTATTTTATTTTGACTCTGGAAAATTAGGAAACTAGGAGTGAATTTCAATCCCGCTCTTGTGATAAGTGAGTGCAGCTGTAAACTTGGAAAAGCTTGCACGTTTTATTTTGTAACACCAAGCTCCCGAACTTAACCCTCTTGCTTGTTTTAAAGTCACCCCTTAGAGGGACATGTTTGCTGTCCCTGGGCCCAAAGCAGCAGGGAAAGTCAGAGAGCTCTGTACAAGGGAGGGAGAAGGGAACGTGTTTCCCCAGTGCTTATTTAATTCATATTAAAAACATGTAATTAGGCTCCAATGTGAAATTTATTAACATAAAATCTTCTATCGAAGCTAGTTACAAAAGACAACATCTAAAACAACATGTTAAGTAGTTCATATTTATGCAGGAAATCCCCAAGCCAGGGCACTTCACAATACAAAAAAATACAGATAACATTGTGGCACTGGCGTAGCTAGACTTTCACTAGTTGACAAAGAGCTGTAGTGCAAAAGCTGCTATGTTCACAGAAAGTTCCCTTGAATTTTTAGAAGAACATTTACAAAGCTGCATAAGGTATTTGCATGTTCAGTTTCTATTAAAACTAATGAGCACTGGGCATCCAAACCCCAAAGTATCTTTTTGAAAATCTCAGCATTAATGTTCAGGACATTGGTTCCCAAGATGAGACATAGAGATGTATAAATAATGGATTTTTCAGGTCATGGGCATTTCTTGAAACAACTGCAAGAGCAGCAAACCTGTCCTCCGAAACTTTTTAATACGGGGTCAAGATGAAATTATTTCTGTTTTAGATAATATCAAAATGGGCAGGCATCTCAACAGGGAAAATGTTCGATGTTTGGAAAATGACAAGACAAAATGTTTTGATATTTTCAGCACCGTAAGTGAGCCGCAAAAATCACTAGTTAATGGAACAGGCATTTGCTTTGGAAAACAGGACAAGTATGATTTGCACTCCCAAGGAAAGGAGTTCAGTTGACTCACCTTGTTTTCGAAGATTATTTCAATAAATATCAACAGAATTTCAGTGATGAAGATCACCAGGAGGACCCAGAAGAACTGTGCAGAGAAAGAGAAAGCAGGCCATTAGCACTGTTCTGAGCTATATTGCTCTATTAAATTTAAATGGTCACAAGTCATGAAAAAAGGCTGCGTTACTTGTATCACATTGTCATTTTAGTACAATAGCAGTAACAACTATGTTGCATTACAATTCCCAGGCAGCTCACCTTTCAACGAACCAGGAATCTGAAGGCTTTAGGTGCACAGCATGTGAATGAGGGTGAGAAATAAAGGAAGATTTGGAAACACAGATGAAAATTTGCATAAAAGCTCTGCTCCCATTCTGGCACCTAAATTGAGCATTTGGATTTAAATTGAGAGTTCCTGAGCTCTTTATAATCTGGTCATTTCATTTAGCTGTAATGAAGACAAAATTTCTTTTCCTTTGAGAAGGGAAGTGAGGGAATAGCACAGATATGCTTCTGTAGCCAAAAAAACCTAACACTACTGGGTGTGTACATACATACTAACTTTCTGACAGTTAAGCTGACTTAACTTTTTTAAGTTGACTTAACTGTCAGAGTGTACACAAGTATGTGGAACAGAGTCAATTTAAATGTGGCACAAGATAATACACCTCTGAGATGGATTATCTTTAGTTGCATTTGTTAAGTTGACTCAGCTCACAAGATGGTTGCCACTAGAGCTGTGTGAAGCTTCAGGTGCCGTTTCGATGCAGAGGAGATTCAGCTCGATTCAGCGGCTGAATCTCCAAATCTGAATCAGATCAGGAGACCAGTTAAAAGGTCTGAATCTATTTGAAGCTCTCCGAATTGATTTGGAAAAGATTTGGACAGCTTCAGAAATTTGGGCAATCCCTGCTTGCTGCTGCAGGGAGCTAGACCCGGACTCCATGCTCGTAAGTAGGGAGCAGAGGAGTGGGGGCTGAAGGAGGGACCAAGGGGGTCCCCTGCCAGGCCCCATCCCCTGCCCACTCTCCCAGCCCCCCTGAGTGCTCTGCAACTCCTGCCCGCTTCCCCAGCTCCCCCCATGGCTGCCCCACCTGGCCCCAGCTTGTGGGTCTTTAAAAAAAGCCCCCACCCACTGGCTGCTGCCAGGCAGGGGGCAATCCCCACTGCCCCATGCTGCGTGGGGGGCTCTGCTACGAGCCTCCCAACCCCTACCTGCTCTCCCAGCACCCCTCTCCTGGCTGCCTCGCTCGCTGCAGCTCCTGGCTCTTAAAAAAAAAAAAAAAAAAAATAGAAAAAAGCCTCACACTCACCCACTGCTGCAGCAGCCTTGGGGCTTCTGGGAGCAGTGCAGGGAGAGGTAAGGTGCAGTGGAGGGCAGCGGGGATCACCCCACCACCTGGCAGCAACCAGTGAGTGGGGACTTTTTTTTTTTTTTTTTTTTTAAGAGCCAGGAGCTGGGACCAGGAGAGTGGGCGGGGATGGGGGCTTGTGACAGATTCAGCTGAATCAATTCAGGACAGTGATTTGAATCACATAATCAAATCACTGTCCCCCGAATCGGCTGAATTTGAATCCAAGTGAATACTAGCCACTTTGCACAGGCCTAGCTGCCACCATGTCAAGGAGCTGTATGTGTGTATGCTCTGATGTGGCTTAACTTAAGTCACCTTAATTAAGTTGACTTAGTTAAGTCACCTTATTTTAAGTTCACTTACTACATGTGCATACACCCAGTCCTCCTAGCAAAATTCTCCACATGGGAATGAGAAAATCAGTGCAGAAAAAGTGAACATGATCTCTCAGGGAAGAGAGAGGTTTGCAACCTTACTAAATGACCTCTGTTAGTAAAGACTGATAAATTATACTTAGCACTTTTACAGCATCTTTCACCAGTGGATCCCTGGGTACCACATTAAATGTTCAGGCTGACGTTGCCAAATGCCTATGCCCAGTTAGGTTCCCATGTGTAGATTTAAATTCCTGATAGAAACTGTGGGTAGTTAGCCATTATGTGAGACTTTGTGAATTGTTTCTGTTAGGAGGAGAAAATGGCAAGGAAACCGACACTGACCCTTATGAAAATTCCCAAACAAGGAAACATGAAAAACCAATTAAGCATCAAATAAAGCACAGCACCAAACCAACCCATAAAAACCAAACCAACCCATAAAATGGGTGGTTGACGTGAATAGATCTAATGCCAGGACTCTGATTTTGCCTGTGTCTTAGTAAACTTTCCCTGACTGATGTGATGGGCTAGCTGGCAGTGACTTAGCCCAGGGGTTTTGAAAAGGAAAAAGATGATTGGAGGACTTGGAATTCCCTTTCCTCACCAATCAGGCCCCAGAGACTCACCCTCCATGTCCCCTGATTGGCCCCTTGGGTCACCTGGAGGGGGATAAAAGGGGCAGCGTGGCTGACTCAGGGAAGACCAGCAAGGGACCACAAAGAAGAAGCTACAAAGAGCTGGCAAGAGCTGAGCCAGTGGGGCAGGAGCAGTGCCCCAGAAGAGCCTGAAGGAGCAGGACCTGCAGGCAGCAGTTGGACCCTCAGCAGTGCAGCGTGCGGCCGGCAGGAGGGGCTCTGTGCTGGGCTCCACGATCCTCTACGAGAGGCTGCAGCCTGCAGGAGAGGCTCCCCAGCAAGGATCTGGGCAGTGACGTGAGAGGTTCCCAGCTCTGCTTCCAGCTCCTCCAATCAGAGGCCAGGCAGCTCAACGTGGGGCCGGGGCTCCAGGAAGGTCAAGACCCCTAGCAGGCTGGAGCACCAGTGGTGCCACCAGTGGTGGTTGGGTGGCAGCGTTCCTGCCTACCACATGGGAGATCTGAGTCCAACTCCCAGCTGGAGTGACTTGGGGTGAGTGAGCTAACAAGAAGCAAATCTTCTTGCCGTGGAAAGGGGCCACTGTGTTTCCTGCCTCTCCAGGTACCTAGGCCCTATATTTCCTTGTCATTTGACATTTTGTGCCTTTTTATATTTCACCAACCAGTATTGTTTGCTTCATTGTTTGCATTTTATATTTTGTTAACCCTGTCTTTTGTCAATGACTGTAAGTGTCTAACCTTTGTTGAATCCTGCCCCCTTGGAGCATTGTAGTGTCCACTATACCATCTGATTTATGCCTGTTATGTTCCCAGTATTGTTCCCTCATTAAAAGGTATATGGTTAAGTCCCCATTGGTGGTCTGGCTCTGCTGTATAGGAGGAGGAGAGATCTTATACCTCCCACAGTGCTTGTGCACCTACTTTGATCCCTTCAACTGGAGAGGGGGTACCTCTTGGGAGTACTGCCCGGGTTACACTTATACCCTACTGTAGTTGGCTAGAAACAACTGATTTGGAGAACAGGCTTGCTACTGAAGATCTAGGGCTTCCACAGTGTTGATTTAGAAAATGGTATTTAAAGATTTGGTTTTAGGGAATTGGCTTATATGCATCCGAATGGTTTAAGATGGGCAGCAGGAGTTAATTGATTTTTAAGAAGCCAGGGTCTCACACAAACAGAGTTTCTCCAGCTTCCAAGGAAGACAGGCTGGTTAACACAACAAGGCCAACGGATACAAAACAGTGTGGGAACTGAGAGAGTATGCACCATACTGCTCATAATAAGAGATAAAATGGTAGCAGCTAACAATGCCCCAGAGCAGGGGGCCTGAGTCCCAGTTTTGGGGGAGCAGACCACATTATGAGAAGACCCAGAAGGACCAAATTAATATATCTGCATGGTGGGACTGTGTGAAATTTCACCCAGTGTTTTGTTTAGAAGCTGTTTTGATGCATTTTGAGCTTGAAACAGTTAAATCGAAATGAAACAAAAGCCTTTGGAAAAGCTTCGAAACAAAACAAGGGAACTTGAAACATTTCAAAAGTTTTGAAATGTGCAGGCTTACTAGATTTAGGTCCCATCCTGGCCGGCAGGACCCTCCTCCTGTTATCCAGCAAGCAGATCAGGGGCTCGCCTGCACCCCTGGGAGGGCTGCAGGAGCTGTGCCAGAGTCCTCCTGGGGATGCAGGCCCCCAATCTGCCTGCCAGATGACAAACCGGTGCTGGGCACAACCCGCACCCAGCGCTGGGAAGATTGGTGCTGCCACTGACCCCACGCAGCACCACCTGGCAGGCAGATCAGGAGCATTCACCCCCGGGAGGACTCTGGCACAGCCCCCGCAGGCCTCCTGGGGGTGCTGACAGGCCCCTGATCTGCCTGCCGGCTGACAGGAGCCGGGTACTGCTGCCTGGGGTCAGCAGCAGCCAGGGCCATCCCGGGGGGGGGGGGGTTGAATCGAGGCAGCCATCCTTGGCCCCGTACTTTGGGGGACCCTGCAGAGCCAGATGGAGTGGCCACGGTGACTCTGAGCCACCGGTGGCTTCGCATCTGGCCACTCACTACCCCTACCCTGCCACCGCCACTGATGGTGGCAGAGGCGGGTTCTTTGCATCCAGGGCACACAGAATCAGGGTAGGGGAAGGTCCCTGTACAAACTGATTTGCCCTGGGTCCTGCACCCTCTTTGGGTCAGGGGTGCGGGACCCAGGGCAAATCAGTTAGTGCTGGAACCTGCCCCTGCCCCGATCCTGTGCACCCCAGCAGGCAGATCAGGGACCTGCTGGCACCGCAGGAAGGGCTGCAGGGGCTGTGCCGGAGTCCTCCCAGGGGTGCATCGCCTGCCAGATGACAGGAGCTGGGTGCTGTTGCCTGGGGCCAGCAGCAGTACTGATCTTCCCGGTGCCGGGTGCAGGCTGTGCCCAGTGCTGGTCTGTCATGTGGCAGGCAGATCAGGGGCCTGCACCCCCAGAATGACTCCAGCACAGCCCCTGCAGCCCTCCCCAGGGTGCGGGAGAGCCCCCGATCTGCCTGCCAGATGAGAGGAGCTGGTGCTGCCACCTGGGACTGGCAGCAGCAGTGATTTTCCTGGTGATGGTCCCAGGTGGCAGCACCCGGCTTCTCTCATCTGGCAGGCAGATTGGGGGCCCGCACCTCCGGGAAGACTCTGGCACAGCCCCCGCAGCCCTCCCGGGGGTGCAGGCGAGCCCCCCCCCGATCTGCCTGCCTGCTGCATTTTATGTTTCTCCACAATAACCTATGGGCAAAACATCGAAACAGCAAAACAGTTTCGACGAAACAAAACAGAACAGTGCTTTTGAAACAAAACAAAACAAAACTCAAAACAAAACACTGTCCTGTCGAATTCTCGAAATGGAAGTTGGATTGGAACGGTGCTGTTTCACACAGCCCTAGTGCATGGGGCACAACACCAGCCCATCTCATTTACCCCACTGGAGGTGGGGAGTGGGCCTTGGCATCCCACCTCCAGACTGCTGGCATGCTGATATCTGACACCTAAGAGAGTGCCTCAGAGTCACTCACATCCTGACCAGATGTATTTTGACTCTGATGACAGCCCTGGGATTTGGTTGATATATAGAATTGCTTGATTGTTTGCATTGCTCCGGAACAAGGCCTCTGGGTCCTAAATCCAGAGCCAACACACAGGATCACCAGATAAAAGATCTCTGGACAAAAACCCAGTAAGTGGTAGTGATGGTCTAACCAGAGTGGTCAGAGAGAATCATAGATTCATAGTCATAGAGAAGTAGGGCTAAAAGGGACTTCCAGAGGTCATCCAGTCCCACCCCCACCTGAGGCAGGATCATCCCTACCCACATCAGCCCATACAACCATAATCTAAACTCTACATAAGACTACCATCAACCCTTATGTAACACAGACCTAACACCCTAACCTGCCACAGGTAAAGCAGGGGAACCATGGCAGACAATGAGAAGAGATAGCTCATATGAGATGTAAGCTATGCATTCACTTTTTCTCTGTAATTAAGCTTAAAATGCCATATCTAATTTGTCTTAAGAGAAAGGTAACTCTAGATGTGTTCAGTAAATTGTTTTTCTGAAGTCTATTTTCTCTGGTTAATAGACATGGATGTGTTATGATGAGTCCTGCATAAGTTATTTCATGCAGTTTGCCTTCACTGGGGGGAAAAAAACAAAAAACCCTGAGATTCCTATAGGGGTTGAGGCAGAGAGAGGTTCTGGAACCAGCACCCTACTGTCATCATGAGTCAAAAGCGCCTGGACAAAGGTGCCCTCTCCTCCAGAAGAGAAAATGCCAGAGAAAGCAAAAGGCAAATGCAGAGGAGAGAAGCCCAAAGACCCAGTAGGAGAGGAGAATGGTGAAAGCACAGCTCATGATATCTAGCCCGCGCATTCATGACACATCTGAGTAACCACAATGCCATGGCATTATAAGACCTCATCCTCAATTAGCTTTTAATATGTTTATTATGCCTTTTGCTTTTCTGATGCATTTGATTCAATGTAACAACCTATTTTCCTAATGGAGACAGTTTAATGAGAGACTGGTAAAAGCAGGTAACTCTTGTAGGATGTCAGCTCTTCCAACCTGGCTGATCAGGTTTTCTTTGTTGGAATGGAGGCATCTAAATGTGTCATGCTTGGGGGTTCCATCCTCAGCTACACCCCTTTGCTTTCCCTATTTCTTTTGTGAAGAAAGATGGTCTGACATCACCAGAATGAACAAGAATTTTGCTGTTAAACCCAATCCCAGTGGGGCCAGTAACTAATTGCAGTGCTGTCTGCGCTAAACTGCAGTGTCTAATGGCCAGTTACAGTACTTAGATGATATATTGCAAGAATTTATGCTCCTCTGTCCTAACTCGGTGTTTTTCAACACTTTGGGGCTGGCAGCCCCCTTTATCTGAAAACATTGCTCTCCCTCCCCTATATTTCTTAGAGTTAGAAATGTTCTACTGATAATAATGCAGCGCAGGGGAGGAGTGAGATTTGCATTGCTCTAAAATGTATTAAACTATGCAACAACTAGGCACTCACAGCAGTGTTTTCCTGACCTGGCTTGGGATCCTGACCTACCAGGTGGGACCTACCCATCCCACTAGGCAGCTGTTTCTTTGCTAGGTTTGGATAAAGGGAACTGCAGAGTTTGTGTGTTTGGATCTAGAACGATATGCTGCAATGAGGAGCAAGAAGTAGAAGCTCACTGTGGAAGGTGGAGCTAAGAAAAGCAGGATCTTAACTCACATAAGCTGGGAGAGAGCAGTGAACCACCAAATGACATTTCACAGTGCACTGCCCTTCCATTGGACCTCTGCAAGACAAACTCCCCACTTGACTGCAAGTTGTACTCCAGCTGTAAGTTTAAGTGCAACTCCCTAGTGAAGGATGAAACCAGAAGGCCCCAAGTCATTCCTGCCATGCCAATCCAGAGAAGCTACTTTGCTGACAACTTTGGTTGAAGATGGATGTCCCACCATGATGGTGAGGGACATTATAGCTAGTTGGTCTGCTCTGCTGAAACAGAAGCCATCTAGTCCTGCAGTTAGTCAATGCCAGGACTGTCTACAGCTCATGCTTCTGGCACTTAACCACAATAAGCCGTACTAGTAATATGTGACACTCCTACAGTGCTTTTTGTCCATAGAGCTCACAGCTCTTTGATCCCAGCTTCATGTAGCTCAGGCCTATTCTTATCAAATCCCACTGACTGATCAAGCCCAACTCCTTGATGAGACTGGAAGGCTGTTCTCTGCACATTTTACAGTGTAGAAGCATACCTGGAGGCTACATCTCTTAATAGTCTCTGATAGAATCCACTGGAAATAAAAATCGCCATAGTAACTAACAACCCCATCAGATGCCTTTGAAATACAAAGCAAGTTTATGAAGGCAATTTACTTACCAAGACCTTAAATTTGCTTCGGGTTTCATTTCAATGTGCATTTACAAAGCTTCTTTCAAGGCAAGTATCCCAGGGACTTTTATGTAAAGAAACCATTTACCAGACTCAATGAGACTGGTCAAAGCACTTCAAGGAGTATAAAGGCGGTTTCAATAGCACAGTTAGTACAAAAGAACATGCAAGCCTATAGTAACTCCACTGGAAACAGTGGTGATTACTTGGTACCCCAATAGCTTTGCTTCATTATCTTGTTAACAATTAATTGTTATAGTTACCACTGTGGAAATATCATCACCTGCATTATACTCTAAATCACGCCATAGTGAGTCTCCTGTAATTCAATCTGGATTTTTGAAATAAAGGAGTACAGTTAAGCAAGACTAATGATTGCTACCTTGTCTGCAGGCAGCAGCGATTAGGGCCATACCGAATACACAACGGAAATGAGCTGCTCAGTAGCTCCTTTAATCTTGCAGGTTTCCTTATGTGTGGACACCGCCCCCCCCCCCGAGCCCCTGCTAATTGGTGGGGGGCCCGCTTCTTCTCCTAATCATCAGAGAGATGCAAACCATGGTTTTAAATATAGCACTGTTTTTGCCTCTTGCCTCCTAGCCACTGGGGCCCCTCAGCTAATCAGCAATGGGGGTGCACAGGAGAACCTGCAAGATTAAAGTTGCTGCTGAACATCCCACTTCTGCCATGAATTCAGCAGAGCCCTAGCAATGACATACAGAGAAATAACCAGATGTGACTATAGACAGGGAAAGCATTGCTGAAATCACCTGCAAGGTGACAAAACTAAGTCTTGGGGCAGGAACCTTGAGGCTGCAGAGTTTGCTCAGCAGTGTGTAGAGAAAAGGAGATGATGTACAGGACCAGAACTGGACTTGTGTTCCCAATACTTCCCTAGTCCTATTGCATGATGATGTACCTCAGGTCTCCCATCTGTAAAATGGAGATAAAAGGGCCCAGACAACTTCGTAAAGCCCTATAAGACCTCTGGACAAAAAATATTTTACTGGAAAAAGGTAACTTGTGGGAAACGTTGCCAACTTCCTTCTACCATTGTCTCAAATGATCAACATAAAGTATTTTGGCAGCATTTGCCACAAAGGAAAGGTATGAATATATTTTATCTGTGAGTTGAACCATGTATCACACAGCTCTTAGAAACTGTTCCTTATTTCTGATCCAGCTCAGGTCAAGACTCCAGAATATGATATACCTGCATCCAGATGAATTGAACACAGATTTTTCTGAGCTTTCTTTGATTAAATCATTGGGTTCAGTTTCCATTTCATGCAGAGCCAAAGGAAAGCAGCTTTTGTGTGCACTCCACTACATACCAATAGCCAGTATTCACTCTCCTTGTAGTCGCATTCAAAGACAGAGCTCACTTTAAAACAATTTAAAAGAGAGAGGCCCACCAACTTGGTTAGGCCTAAGCTGAAGTCTTTCTCCTGCTTATGGGAAGGGAGAAATATGAGGATAATGTGGCTGCAGGGAAAATTGAAATGAGACCTCTTAGAAAGTAGTGCATCTGTGAGGAAAGGCACTTAATTAACTCTGTAAATTGGAAGTATTAAATCTGTGAGAATGAAACCCCAAGCAGATAATTAGATGTATAATTTCTTTTTTCTTTCCAATGACTTTGCCCTTCATGGAGCAAAGACTGCATCCTTTGTCAATTCTAGGGATTGGTTAATCCTCTCTATGCATGTCCTTTGTTGATACACCTAAATCTCCAAGTGTTTACTAGTTACTTTTTCTTAAATCATTATTTCAATCATTAAGCTTCTATTAGAAAATCCAGACTCCTCCATACTTAAGAACAACCTGTGGATGGTAAAATGGAGAAGTCCTTTTTGGTTTCTAAACATATTTGGTTGCTACTTGCTTAAATCTAGGGGATGTGAGCTGCTCTGCGTCTTGCTGTGTTCTGTTAGAAAAACTATAAAGGAATTTTTGTCTTCCAAGTACTTCCTACGCGTTTCCTTTGGCTGCTACGTAACCAATTCCTACCCAATATCAACACGGTTACACCAGAGAAGAATTTGGCCTGTTATCTTAATGCCCCTTTGCATTTCTGCGGGGCTTTCTGTTCCTTCTATTCTGCCCTCCGTCTGACACCGAGGGCTCCATTTTTGCTTTCCAGTGGGATCAGTAAGGTTCTGCTACTGATGGCCAGAAATTTTGGGACCATTCAGATGTGGCATTCAAAAGTCATAACATTTACACACAAACTGTAAGCATAGGCATCCTTTTTACCACCTTTGATTGCAACCACCTTGAAAACAGAACCCAGGAAGACATATAGCACCAGCAAGTCCAGGAAGTGCAGAATACCATGAAGAATGTTTGTGGCACATATCATACAGCAGAGTAACTGAGCAACAATTTTCTAATGCAGTTAAGATAGCAGCAGTTGCAATGTCTGAGTTAGTTCAGAAAGGCTGCAGTTAGTATGAGCTACATACACTGTGCTTTTCTTTGTGCAGGCTTGAGTCTAACAGAGTGGAGATGGAAAGGCATGCACACAGTGACACTACTCAACTGTTCTGAACCTATCTGGAAACAGGACAAAAGGTAACTAATCATGATGCTACGATGGAGAAGATCAAGAATGACATAAGGCAGAGAAAAAGGAGTGGCCAGGACACCAATTTAATGCTCCTCTCTGTCAAGCGTTGATGTAGTTCAGATGTGAGCAAAGGCTGCTTGTACTTTTGTGGGCAAAATATATCAATCCTGACTGAAGTTTAGAGACTGACAAAATCACCGATTTTGCTCGTTAAACTGATTCGCAATCCTAAAGCAGCACAATCACTCACCTCTCTCTACTCATCCTCTTCCTGGCTGCTTTTATTGGGCTGACTAAAAGCTAACAGCAAAAACTGGAACACTTGAGCTTTTCATCCACACGATGTGAATTACCTCAAGTACCACGAAGTACACGCACAGCACCAGCAGATACCTTGTTCTGTGCAATTGGGTAAGGGGTTGAATATTGCTGTGATAGAAAAGGCATGATGCAGTGCCCAGGACAGGTGTTGGGAGCTACCCAAGTTCTCGGTCATGATCTATCTAGAAAGCTCATCATAAAACTACCACTGAAAGACAGTGCATCTCCTTACTGCAGTCCTATGGGCACCAGTGAGACACCCTTCATCCACTGGTTCTGGGGAGAAGGAGAAAAAGGATCTGTCTCCCTAACTTGTCCCATGTTTTCTCTGCCCCTTGCTGCATCTTGCTTTTTTCTTAGCTGTCCTATTACTGAAATTATTACTTTTCATTAGTGAGGCAGTTGGCTACTATTATATCACTAGGGCAAAAAGCAATACCCCATACACTACAGGTTCTTTGGTGTTTACAAGATTGCATTGCTACGGTTAGCCAAAAGGAGCCAAATTCATTGCTTTGTCATCAAGAAAAATACCCCAGACACACAGTGGACTCAATACATCCAGTTCCTTTGAGGACTGGGCCACCTTAAAAAAAAGCACTGTAATTCACACAACTCTACAGAAGAAAAATAGCCAATAAAAGTTTTAGTGACCAATTTATCCTGCTCAGAAGAGGACAGATGAAGTGGAAACAAGTCCTTCATTTCTTATTAAATTAACACTTACCTGAGCCAGCTGCCTTGAAAAAGTTCATCAATCCCAACATCAGCAATAAATTATACTGTTTAATTTTATTATATGCTTTGACAAGAGATTAATCACTTCCATTCCTGAAATCAACGTAACTTGAAAATGGTCTATTACCTGCTTCGTACTTCATTTAACAACTCCCCGGCACTATTTTGTTTCATATTATTAATCTTGCCCATGGCAGGAGTGAGTATGGAAACATAGTTCTCAGGGAGACAGAAACAATACATGATCATAGCTTCTGTCCCAAACAGGGGTGCTCCCAACAAGAACCACCTCCTTGCCATTTGGCTTTGATGAGTAAGTAGAAATCTGGATCCAACTCTGCCCTGGTTAGGTTTCCTGAGCCCAGAATTCCTCCCAGTTCAGCACAGCTGGGAGCAATGCCATGTGACACTGACGGAGCCACCTCCATCTTTATCTCCAACCATTTTGCAAGCATCATTTGAACTTCACAACCCGCCTTTGGTGTCTATCTTCTACATCACAGATGTGGAAACTGAGGCTTGGGTGAATTGAATGACATGTCCAAAATCATGCAGTCCTGAGTACTAACCATAAGATCACAGAGCCCTGAGCCACACATTTTCCATAGTCTCCACCTTTTAAAACCCAGGCTTTTGGTGCTTCGATTTTGCATCCATGATTTACCACTGATCTAAAGTTTTGAGCCCCAGTCTCCCATGAGTCAGTCCAGCACCTCCTCAGAACATCATCCTTTCTCCCAATAGTAGCTTAGGAGCAGCTATAATGCCTGACTTGTACCATAATTAATTCTTGGATTCTGCATGAAGGCAGAGACAGGGAACGGGTGGAAAATGCAAGCCTTATAGCAACATTTTTAATAACACACTTGCGTAACATTTTTCCAGGAGGGCTTTGCCTCAGTGCTCACAGTTCATAACAAATTAACTCTTCAGACATGGGATTTTGCACTAAGCCAGTACCAGAAGCTATTGTTTTGTGCTGGTAGAAGGGGTAAAACAGAGGTTTTGCCTTACTGGTAACATAAATGCAGCCCCTATTGTAACACGTGGATCCTGTGATCGGGATCCACTGATATGTAAGGTGCAAACCACTTGGTATGATCAACTGGAAGCCACAGTAGTGCTATACCACCTCCAAAAACTCAGCACAACGTGGATTCCACTTGTGCTGAATAGAGGGCATTAATCCCACAAGCACCACTTGCTACATTTCTGTGGACCAGACCAAGGCTATCAGGACTTATTTAGATATCACTATGCACAGAGGTGAAAACTAGATTCACTTTTTCTTGCTAGAAGATCAACTATTTGTGGGTTGGGCTCAGGAAAGTGAGGAGGAGAGACAAGCCAGACACAGTGGATTGGATAGAAAAGATCTCCCAGAGTAACATTAAAAAAGTGTGTCAGGCACAGATAATCTCTGTGATGTTTATTTAATAAAAGCAGCCTCCATTCTTGATACGTTTCTGTAATCTTAGGCTTTCCAAAAAGGAAAAGCAGGCTCGTCACAGCTGCAGGGATTCTCTGGGACATTAAATATTCAAAATACATTTTTTTTTCTCCCCATGGCAGCCTCTCAAACTTCCTCCTGTGAAATACAGTCTATGTGCACAGAATCCTCAAAAGCAAAGGCAAAATGCCAGTGCCTTTGAGGCAACAAGAAGAGAACACGAACCCATTTGGTGGGGGCTGGGGAGAGATCAAGAGAAATGGACCTAAATGTCACCAGTTACTGGGACTGGAGGTTTTCTGGTTTCAGAAACATTCTGAAACTTTCCAGTGTCGTCAAGATTTCCATCCACCTAAACAGATCTGAAATATACCACATTATGGGTTAAAGAAAAGTTTCTCCCCTCCGTATTCCAGCATTTTAATGTTTTACAGAGAAAAAAAATCAGGAGAAGCACCAGTAATTAAGACAGCCAGTGTGCCTTTTACTTTGAACTGCAGAGGCCCAAATTATAGTATGACTCCTGGTTCTCCTGAAGCAACTGTCCTTTTATCCACCTGTAAATGTGACTTTCAAAGGTACTGGATGCGAAAAGGGGGCTACAGTCTGCTCTAACAAGGCTTTTGGCACAGTACCTGAATTCACAGCCTTTCAGTGCTGTCTTTGCAGATGCAATTGATTCAGCACACAAGCATCCTTCTTACCTACTCAAAGAGCCCTGATCAATCTAGGAAATGGTAAAGAGATTTTTTTTTCTGTTCTTGATTATCCATTTCCTACTTCAGCTCAACAGTCACAGGAAAAAAGGAACGTGAGAGAGATAATGAGGTTGCTGATTTTTTAAGTGCCCATCAGGCAGCCTACATGTGTCAATAGAATGGTGTGTCAGTCACAGGGGCTAAGTACATCAAGTCAAAAAGCCCAAGGCTGAATCGATTCAGTCTTTGCAGGTTAGTTTAAGCTGTGTAGATTGAACCGATAAGCAAGTGAACAGATCTTTACTTTTGAACCTGGGAATGCAGCCACATGCCTGCAGTGGCCCAGGCCTTAAGCTAGGGCGGGGTGGGCGAAATGCGGCCCGTGGGCCAGATACAGCCTGCCAGGCCTTTCTATCTGGCCCACGGAGCACCTACAAAATTTAGAAAAAATATATCTATCTTCCCCTGGCTGCTTGTCATGTGGCCCTCGATGGTTTGCCAAAACTCAGTAAGTGGCCCTCCACCCGAAATAATTGCCCGTCCCTGAGCTAAGGGATAGCACTAGAGCATACCTCCCTGCTTGGCTGGAGCAGACAGCTTGGGCCAAGGCTAACCCGCCCACCTTCTGAGGGCAGGGGTTTGTGGGGAAGGTGCAAAGCATCCTGGGATGCTGGGGGACTGTGAGTTAACTTGAACCTGAAGGGCACATGGGACAGAAGTTCAATAAATCAATTTAATCTAAATCAGTTAAGTCTGATACTACATCCACCCACATTTATCTTAAACTGGCTTGGCCATTTTGAAAACCAGTTTATGTCCACTGAACTTCTCTTGTTACAGATTTGAACTGGTTTCCAATCACTTATACATGTCTGTGTGTCATTTCTGTCCCTAGCCAGGAGAGCACAAGGATTCTGAAAGGTGACAACTCAAAATGCAAGCATTCCTAGTCAAGGTTTTTTCCCTGTGAAATGCATCTGTCCTTTTTATTTTCAGTTAGTTGTTAGTGGAGATAGGCCAAACCTAGATCCTTTTTATTCAGAATACTTGGTACCCTATTCCTTTAAATGGTGCTGGTTGGAATAATATGGGAGACAGCTCTGAATAACTCCTGGCAGGGTTTTGCCCAGGGCACAAAACTTGTTAGTTATGCCATTGCTTCTCCAAGTCCTTTATAGCTGTATTTTGGAACATGCATTTTCCTCACTGTTCAACTATTCACTTACAGTTTCCTATAAGCCAATGCAAAAAAATACTGCAGTGTGAACTGACATCAACACAACACTGTTACATCCTACAAGAGCTGCTCCTCAAATCTTATTTCTTAAAAGGGACACTTTAAAGACAGAGGTTAGGATTCGTTGCTGATCTGATTTGATTGCAGGTTCCAGAGCAAAATCTACACTTATGCTTTATGCGGGCACAGCTCCTTCATTAATGTTACTAGGAATTTTCGTGTCTGTAAACAGCCATGCAAATATATCGTGTGATTCTGAATGAAAGCTCTATTATCTTGCAATTAAGGAACTTGTCTAAGACAGGCTGAATTAAAGAGCGTTTGTCTAAAATCTGGCACTCAATTTAAGATACTCTATTACCCCTCTCATGCTCATAGGAGAAGATTGTGACAAAAGATGACATACCACACAGCTCTCCCTAGCTGTCTGGAAATATCACTTTGTCTGCAGCATGTGTCACTGAAACTATCTTAAGAAATCTAGTCCTTGTCGAAACATTCAAAGGAGAAAATAAATAGATACCCAGAGTATATTAAAAAGCGGTTCACAACTTCCGCAGAGCAGTTCAGCTCATTAGATGGGCTCGTTCGGCAAAGCAAGTGAATAGACATATATGGTATCTTTATTATAAGAACTGCAGGGGGGAATAATTGCACCATTAGCAAATCCATCATTTATCATTTATTTTGCAAAAAGCAACTTGTTTCATAGGTTTCTTTTGCCTGTCTGCCAGATACAACAAACAACTGGCAAATGCTATATATGAAGTCCATTCATTTTACTATTACAAGTGATTTTTCTAACTCAAAGTCTATAACCTTCTGGGCTTGATTTTATGAGCCTCTTATAGAAAAGCCTGAAATAGGTTAATAGGAAACCATAAACTTCCTATAGAATTTAAAGATAATTTTATTGCCGTGATAAATGTCTATAGGATGGTTCGAAAACCTATTAGAAGAACTGCATTCTTTATTCAAGTCAGTACAGTTTAAGGGTAATTTATGTAGAACCCTATTAGTTTCATCTTCATTAAATTCTGTAGTGCTTTCTTGTGCAAAGTGACTCACATAACTAAATCCCATTGAAATAAATAGGACTACATCCAGAAGCAAGGTTTACAGGATAAAGGTATCAGTTTCTACATATGAAAGCTGACAGTTTCAAGCTTAACATAATAAGCAAGAGCCTCATTCCTCCTTTAAAAACTCCCATGAAAATTACATTGCAATGCTGGAACCTTTTTCACAGAAGGCCACAACGTATCTTCCTACCACATATCATTTAACACAATCAAAATGAGCAAAGCAGAGGGCAACTATATACCATGAAGGATTGCTACCTCTGTATCTGAGATAAGAATTGCTTGTTCTGTACTGACAATTGAGGGTAAGCCCAACAATAAGTCATGTCAAGTCCACCAAATGCTATGGCAAGAGGGTTTATATGTGTGATCATTGCGTGTATGATAATAGATGGGGGGGGGACTGTGTTACGTTAATGTCTACCTTTGACTGCCTTAGTTGATTCAGCAGCTCTCAGATAGTCTACATGAGGAAGGAAACATGAATCCAGGCATCAGGCTTTTGTCTTTCAGACAATTTAAAAATGATACATTAAAGGAAATGTTTTTTCCTTAAGTCAGCTTTAAAGTTAAGAAAAAATCAGCCGCAAGGTTAGCACTCTAACAAGTCAGATTTTCCATTGCTTAAAAAGAGATGCATTTAAAAAAAGAAATACAATATACTTTTGAAAGAAAGCTCTTCCTCTGAAAATCCAAATTATTGTTTATTCCGACACAGAAAGGAAATTTTCAAAGCTGCTTTGAAGGAAAAAAATATCTGCCAGGAATATCTCCTTTATACTGAGCAAATGAGGACTATAAAGACCAGAGGAACATGCTACTAAGGCTTTGCAGAGTAACTCCTGTTTAATCAGTACATTAATTAGCTTGTTTGCCTGGTATGAAGTGGAGAACCATATTTTATTTATACAAATGAGGCCAGTTTATTTATGTGGAGTTGCAACTTTTACTAGTTTTATTATTCACATCGTCATCTTCATCCTGGGGGGAAAAAGGTGGCAGCTGCAATGCCCTGGCTGACAGAGGGTCAACCACAGAACTGACTTTGAACAAGTAATGATGGGCTAAAGATCCCTCTGAAGTGACCATCCCTGATGAGTTATTCTCTCTCAAAAAAACCAGTTTTCTTGTGTGCTTCCCCTGGCATTGGCTTCTACATATCAGGTGAGGGGAAATTCTCTTGACAGCTTAGTCTGTAGAATTTATGGAAAACCTGTCAAACTGGACCTCAATCCCCCAAACCCGACAGCAAAGCGCCATGAATTACAGCAAGATGCTGCATGTCTGTCAGTGCCCTTTATTATAATACTGGTTTAAGAAATCAGAGACAGAAATGTACAGAGGTGAAATACCAAATGGGAAAAAGTAATACATATTTGAGGTTTCCTGGTTACTCTCCGTACAAAGCAAGGAGAAAATAATGAATTTTCCAACATAATGATAAATAAGGGGAGACAGGAGTAAACTGAATTTGAAAGTTCAAATTGTTTTAATGTCAAGAGAATCAGCAATTCCCCTAGATATTGCCAGGAAAACAAAACCACAAGAAACAACGAAACTGAGCTGAAGGAGCCATCAACCTGAGTAAAGTAAAGTGATTTTAAAATCTGAGAGCAAAGGGATGAATAATTTTGATCTAATACTTGATTTTCTAAGAAATCACATAGTGCTTCTTTCACAAAACCAAGCTTACGACAACACAGCAACTATTCTACCAGTCCGTGTGATGTTCAAAACAGAAGGTCTTCCAAACACACACAGCTGTGCTACAGTTATCAGCCTACAATTATCACAAGTGAAAATTGAGATGTTTGGCCAGATAACAGCATTGGACTTTGAAAAGAGCTAAAATGCCTGATTTGTGCTTCTTGACATGCTTGGATTTCAAAGCAGCCAACTCAGGTCACTTCTACATAGACAAGCAGAGTAGCCGACTTTTACGCGTCTGATCCCCCTACTCTGATTTTCCCTCTTTGCAGACAAGTGACAATCAGTAGTACTTAGTCACAATCAGTAGAGTGACACTTGTATAAAAATGGTGCAAGTGAGAGAAGGCAACTGATCACCTTTGCTTTGCTCTTTGAACGTGACCTGTGCGTCACAACATCCATATGTGGCACGTGTCTCACATCAGTCTCCTCTTGTAGATCCACAGTTGTCTCCATGATGTACCCCATGGCCCCTTGGAACTTCCTGAAGTCAGCACCTGGGTTCTCCTGCTCCGAAAGCAGTCACCAGATCGCCTGGGCCAAACCAGTCTCCATTACCTGCTAACACAACCAAATCAGCCAACAGCTGAGCAGCTGCAACTCCAATCCCTGCCACTAACCAGCAACGCTGCATGTTATTACAAGGGCTGTGAGACGCTTCGGTCCCTGATTCAATTTGGTGGAGATTCGGCCGAATCTCCAAATCTGAATCAAATCAGAGGAACCTTTAATCCCTCTGAATGGAATTGGAACCCGCCAAATTGATTTGGAGAGATTCGGACATAGACACAACTTTAAATGATTTTTCTACATACCTCAAGGTAGCAGGGGCTCGTGAGTGCAGCGATGCTGGGGCGCATGGAGTGTCCCATAGAAGCATGGGGGCTCCCCAGCACGTTTGGGAGCAAACCCGGAAGTGGACCCAGAAGTGGACATCTGGGTCCACTAGGGAGCACACTGGGGCCCCCCTGCGCCCCACAGCTCAGTGACTGGTGCCTCCTGGATCTGGGGGGGCACCTGGGGTCCCCCTGTGGCCAGTCACTGAGCCAGGGGGCCCCCCCACTTCCCAGCAAATCTGCAAGTAGACCAGAAGTAGTTCTAGTCCACTTCCAGGTTTGTCATGGAGCACTCCTGGGCACGAACGTGGCATGCTCCTGGCAGCTGGGGGGGCACGGCGGTGGTAAATGGAGAGCTCCCACAGGAGGGAGGGTGGCAAGCACCGACCAAGGGTTGGCGACCACCTGCAGACACTGCCAGCAGTGCCAGTGGCTGCCAGCAGCGCTGGCTGACTGCCCGCAGACATCACCGATGGTGTTGGCAGCAGGGGAGAGGAGGAGGGGGTGGCAAGCAGCAACTGCCCGCAGGTGCCACTGACAGTGTCAATGGGGGTGCACCACCAGGCTCAGGGAGTGCAGGTACACCCGCATGCACCCCCTCCACATCGCCAGCGCTCCTGTGGGATGCTCCATGTGCCCTAACATTGCAGCAATCATGAGCTGCACTTGTTACTGCGAAGTATGTAGAAAAAACTTTTAAAGCTGTGTCTATGTCTGAATCGCTGATTCTCGGAATCAGCATTGAATCTTCAGATTCAAATTCAGCTGAATCAAATCAGGGACAGTGATGCAAATCAATGAATTATATCACTGTCCCTGATTTGGGCTGAATCTGAATCAAATAGGGCCTGCTTCGCACACCCCTAGTTATTACTAAACGTCTCAGGGCCGTTAATTCTATCTTACGAAAATACTAATTACACTGAGGCTAAAGTGACTTGCCTATTGTTGGGGAGGGACTACAAACATCAGAACCTGTCTTAAAATTCAGGAAGTCTAAGCTCCTTGTGGTGTTTTCAGTTTCCTTTCAGAGCACATTTCCTTTCCCTGTTTCTTCACCCTTCTTTAAAAATACATCCAAAAGATCAGCAACCACAGTAAGAATCATTGGACAAAGTGATTTCCCAAAACAGGCCTTCTTGTGTCCATGGACAACACTGATTAGCTAAGAGTCATTTACAAATCAGATGTAGTCACTTGAATGCACCAATCAAAAACTTGTGCAAAATCCCTCCCCCTCCAAAAAAACCCCAAAAACAAAAACACCCCCTTACTATTTCATTAGCTGTCATTGCAATGTTTTTGCTTTTACATCTGTCATTTGGGCTGTTGCTCTGACAACTGGGTTGATTTGCATATATGCATATAAACATAAACACCGTTTAAGCAGCACAAAGTATTCTCTAAAGGAACACAGTGAATTGGGATTATTAAAACCTTCACACTGTCAGTATCTATGAATGTCATTAGCTTGTCTAATTCTTTTTTAAAAGTACTTGAGCTATTCTTTTCTAACGTACATAGAAAAAAAATCCCTTGATAGCCAAGAATTAGAGAAGGATCTTCTGAGAGAGAAGGAAGGAAGAAAAATAGAACTTGTAGGACAAATTTGCAAGAAAATGCTCTTTTGCTAAACCTGTATTTGTTGTAAATCCCAGTCACAGATGCATTATCTTAGTATAATAGACAAATTACGCTCAATATTTAGCTGCACTCCCACTAAGCATTAAAAAATATTCCTCTGCTAACTTAGTAATTGCTAATTTTCTTCTTCTAGGCATCTTGTGCTTGAAGACAGATTGTTTATTCTGAAAAGAAATAACTTAGCCCTCAAGCATAAGCGTCAGGCTACAAGGCCACAATGGATGCACACGTTATGTTCCCAACAGCATACACACTTCATTTGTATTGATGTTTAGCATTTGCAAGTAACAAAGGTAAGACGTACACTTAAGGCTAAATCTTGGACCACATTCGGTAGCCTGGGAACCCAAGTTGTAGAATAACAATCTTATTGTGGCGTGAAGTAATGAGAGCCCTGCCAGTCTGCAGAACAGCTGCAAAGCCATTAGGAGACTGCAGTGTAGTCTCAGGGATTTTGTATCTGGCACAATTTAGATGCTGTAGCTAGGAGGGAGGAAGAGGGAAGGAGTTAGTGGCTATGCATCAGTTAATGATCAACTAGCCCAATCCTGTCACTAAAGACTACAGTGCAAAACTATTTCCCCGAGAGCCCAGTGACATCACTTTGCTGGACTCAGCTTCAGAAAAAGCTCTGAGCCTGCTCTCCCATGTACAAAACACCCACTGGCTACAGTGGGACCCACGCATTTATAACTTACAGGAGATGCCTTAACAGGTAGAAATGGCATGGTGGCATCTGCCAGCAGGCTGATGTGGAACTGGGACAGGAAATCCCCTTCCCGGACAAGGGGATAGATGGATGACTCTACATCCCCTAAAGATCAGGGTTTGAGAGCCAGGGTTTCAAATCTGAGCCCCTATCTCTTCCTTAGTCACTCGATTCTGTCAGATGCATTGTATTTCCCTTCTCTTCTTACTGTATAGCATTTTTTTCTTTTGCTGGTCCCCTGTAACTGAGCATGGCACCCAGCAAGTTCCAGGAGTTATTCAGCAAGGAGTAAGAAGGGGCACCTTTGTTCCTAGATAGAGGGGCACCTTGCTTCCAGTAAAGTGTGGTGCCATCTTCCTCAGCAGGAAAAGCCTCTGTTGCCATCAGATACAGGCCAGAAAAACCTCCCCTCCCACTGATGCTGCTTACCTGGGAAAGTAAAACTAGTTAACTGATAACCAAAAAAATACCTCAAATGCTATACATGGAGTATAAAGCTGTCAGTTCTCTCCCAGGGATCGGCACAACAGAAGCAATATGCTCAGCTGAGTCTGACATCTCCGTAGGTAAGAAGTGGTTTACCTAACTCTGCCCTGGATATTCTTCCCTCCTCTGGGATTTCTCCTTCACAGCCCATACTTTCTCTTCCCCTGTCTTCCTTTCCATACTTCCCCAGCCACCATGAGCATATTCTGGGCCAAACTGTCAGCAAGGGTAAATCACAATAGCTCCACAGAGGTCTGCAGAGCTATATGCCTACTTTCTGCAGCTGAGAACCTCGCTTTTCAATTCTATTCTTCTCCCATGGTTGCTTATTGCATTGGTTTGACAGAGCTGCTCTAAAGCTCCCAACGCACTCAGCCCCCTGCCATTAAGACTGGGCTCCCTGAGTGCTCCAAAATATTCTCTGTTGTGAAAATGTTAGGCTCTGCCCACTATCACCCTCTTTCACGGATGTGGGACATTTCTTAAGCTGGCTGACTGACTTAAGCAGAACATTAGGAAAGTGGTGCAACAGCTCAAAAATCCTTTAATTATGGAGCATTATATAATTATTAGAGACATGAAAACAAAAGCAAATCCTTGAGGGAAAGACAGCTAGAAAGGCTTTAAAATTCCACTTTTTAAAACCCTGTTTTAGTATTCTAATTACCAGGGCCGCAATGTTCAGAAATCCAACTTCTCCCTCTATGCTACTTCTGGAGTATCCAGGGGAAATTTGGGGCAAAATTGGCAATATAATGTGCACAAATAAGCTACAGCGTGATTCTCCCATATGTTAGTCCTTTTCATATCTGCACATGCATGGGGCAGACAGACATAACCTGAAGCACTTTACAACATGTCAGAGTTGTCCTCATTTCATTCAGAAACATGAGACGTAACAGTTAGGTAGTGTTTATGAACAGGCCTCATAGGTCTCTTTGGCATCGAGGTCACCTACTGCAATCTGGGCTAGATGCCAAGCAATGCGGTGCTATCTATGGTCAGAAGTCTCATGAAATCATGGAAGCATTTTAAGCTAATCTACTTTGTAGAAACCTCTCCCACAGTAGACTTGGAGCTGGAGCTGCAGAGCTGACTGCTGGGGCATTCCCTCATGCCAGTTGGTTTGGCCTTCTGTATACCTGGCAAGAGAAGAAGGTGGCAAGTTTCGGGCATGTCTAAGACCATAATAGTAGGGCTGTGTGAAGCTTTGCTCCCTGATTCAATTCGGTGGAATCTGAATCAAATCAGAGGAGCCTTTAATCTCTCGGAATCAAACTGGGACCCTCCGAATCAATTCAGAGAGATTTTGCAATTCGGACACAGACATGGCTTTAACTGTTTTTTCTACATACCTCTAGATAGCAGGTGGCTTGCGAATGCTGCAATGCTGGGGCGCTCTCAGCAGCAGACCTGGAAGCGGACCAGAAGCACTTCGGGTCCCGTTCCCGCTCTGCTGCTGAACACACGGGGGGCCCTGCACGCCCCCCGGCTCAGCGACTGGTGCCTCCTGCATCTGGGGGGGCACCCAGGCTCCCCCTGTGGCCGATCACCGAGCTGGAAGTGGACTGGAAGTACTTCCGGTCCACTTCTGGGTTCCCGTGGAGGGCTGCCCCATGCTCCAGTGGGAAGCTCCACGTGTCCCACCACCACAGCACTCATAAGCCACGCCTGGTACCTCGAAGTACATAGAAAAAACATTTAAAGCTATGTCTCTGTCTGAATCGCTGATTCTCTGAATCAGTGTCAAATCTTCAGATTCAGATTTGGCCAAATCGAATCAGGGACAGTGATCCGAATCAACGAATTAAATCACTGTCCCGGATTCAGGCCAAATCCGAATCGAATAGAGCCCACTTCACACACCACTCAGTAATAGCTGCAATGGAGTGCAGGCATACCCTAGCTGGCTTTGCACTAGCTACTGTAGGCATCAGTGGCAACCCAGCTGCAGTAGCACCCAGCTCGGCGTAGGCTACCCACTTCAGTATTTACCTAGCTTCTCGCAGGGAGGGGGCTGCAGCATGCACAGAGACCATGCTGTGGTGGCTCCCCTGCTACTGGTACTTGGGCTTGCCAGGAAGATGCAACTATCTCCCAGGAAAGCCTAATCTCAGCTGATATCCAAACCAAAGATTCACACAAACTTCTAGCGCGGCCGGGTCCCACGAAGCGAGGAGCTCTCATTCAGTTGAGGATACCAGACTTTGAGGGAGCTGCTGAGAAGGTCTGAACCCCATAGTCTTTATGTTAGGACACCCCATGAGGGTATGTGTTCCTAGCCAAATACAAGGCACGCTCTGTGCTCTCGCACATCCCTTACCCTACAGACGGGGAAGTGACTGTTTAAGCTCACTAGATTCAAACACTCCAGCTAGCTAGCTGGGTATATGTCCACTTGGGTATGTCTGCACAGGAGCGCACACACTACACAGAAATGGCCTAAGATCTTAGGATCATCATGTCCCACCAAACTAGAGCCAGACCCTGTTTGAGAGGCCTATATATACTGTAACACAGACATGCTGTTTTCAAAACCCCATGAAGATGGTGATATCCAAGGAAGAAAGTCTAAGCACCACCCTCTGCTGCTCATGATCCAACTCACTTCTTTTTAGGAAAGGGAAGAAACCCAATGACAGGAAAATCAGTTTCTGAGGGAAGACATCACCTTTTCCTGTAGATAAAGATCACTTTCAAGAGGAGACTGATAGCAATTGGGAAAATGGAGTTCACCAAGAGACGATAAAGGACAAGCCAAGAGAGGGCAAGCATCTCACATGGCCTGAAGTCTGACAACTGTAACAGATGAGATGCCCTGACAGATATGTTTGGGGAAGTTTGCACAATACCTCAGTTTTGATGAGAAGTAACCTCATATCCATAGTTTCATAGTTTCTTGGGTCGGAAGGGACCTGAGCAGATCATCGAGTCCGACCCTGAAAGAGTACTGGGGTCAAATGACCCCAGCAAGATGTTCATCTAAGGGACAGAAAGGAGTTTTGTGCAGCTAAAATCCTCCTACTTCTATCCAATTCTGTATTACTGCCATCAGTGGTATCACTTCCTAGTTTAGCGTTACCTACCCGTCAATACTAGGGAGGGGTGAATTGGATCAGACAAAATGAAGACCAGCACAATGGAATATATGCATTGTGATTTCTCTGAGGTACCTGGTGTTGGAAATGTGATAATCCATGAGAACCATGTTTTCAAAAAGTTGAAAAGTTCAAGTATCTGGGGTCAACCATTCAGCAGAATGCAGAGACAGACGAACAGCTGAACCATCAAGTGGATAAACTGGAAATTGGTGACAGGAATATTGTGTGACAGGAGAGTATCAGTGAAGCTGAAGGGGAAAGTCTACAAGATGTGTGCATCCAGTGCTACTGTACAGAGCAGAGACATGGCCCCTGAAGAAAAGTCAAGGAAGGAGATTGAACTTGACAGAGATGAGACTTCTCCGATGGACGTGTGGAGTGGCGAAGATGGATAAAGTGAGGAATACTTACATCAGAGGATCAGTGAAGGTAGTGGAGGCCTGTAAGAACGTATGAGAGAGAAGACTGGCATGCTACAGGCAAGTTCAAAGGAGTCCAGAAGAATACACGAGAAAAGAAGTTACCAGAATGGCACTACCAGGGAGAAAGGGAAGAGGAAAACCGAAGATGAGATGGAGAGATATAGTGGAGAGGGACATGAGAGAGAAGGAGTTGGAAGAAGAAGATACGTATGACCAAAGCCGCAAAAGAAGATGCGTATGACCGAAGCCAGGATCTGCAACAGCAGCCCTGTTTGGAGGAGACAAGTGAGGGAAGAGGGAGAAGAAAGTGAAGGACAACATGAATTCAGTACTGGTCAAAAGTTTAACACAGAGCATGGCCTCTGACAAACAAAGTGGGAGGGAAACTGCCCCATTGAAGCTTTTAGGTTTGAAAATTCCTCCCACGAGTTCAAACACAACTGTATTTAGGGTTTTTTGGTATAGTTTTCATCAGAATATGAAATGTTTCCTGACCTGCTCTAACAAACTTTTCCTTTGTTCTGAAAAGCAACTGATTTTTTGATCCTACAACCTTGCATTCCCTGTTTCACTGTGAACCAGGCAGAGTGGTCAAAATGTCACAAA
This sequence comes from Crocodylus siamensis, assembly GCF_052110815.1. Lineage (NCBI taxonomy): Eukaryota > Metazoa > Chordata > Crocodylia > Crocodylidae > Crocodylus > Crocodylus siamensis. Next base: position 30,905,915 of record NC_143400.1, read on the forward strand.
GTTATTTTGTTTGAGATTTTTTCTTTGTTAGACACCAAGAAGCAAGGACCATCTCAGCAGGAAACCTGAAGCCCTCTAATACCCACAATAGCATTTATTGTAGTCCAATCCTGTGAAGCTCCTTCTTTCACAGCAATTTATCCAAGGGCTAAAGGGCACCATGAATTAGGAAACTGCTGAGCAGGATATGTACCCTTTAACCTTTACGTTAGTATATGCCAAGAGGGCATGCTTTCTGAGATGAATATAAGGTGCGCTCTTTACTTTCCTTCTCTTTTTACCCTCCAGACACTAGAAAAGTGACTCTCAGCCAGGATGCCGCAGCACGCTGGGATGCATTTAGATCCTTCCAAGGGTGCCATGGGGTTCCATACAATGCTAACACTGTTAGGTATGCAAACACGTTTCACAGACTTCAAACAGGAATCAACAGGGTTCAAAACATTTTAACCTGTCGTTGTGGTCTGTCTGAGTTCTTTGCAATGGAGGAGTTGCTCGATTATTTTTTTTAGTCAAAAAAAAAAAGAGTGAAAACTAAGCTGGAAGTTTCCAAAGGGTGAAAAGATTGTCTGAAAAGGTTGAGAACCACTGCCCTAGAGTGTCTACTGAAGTTTGCTGACCTGGAGTCATGCACTCCTGAGTAAACTGTTCACCCGCTAAATTTGTTTCAGGTGAAAATGAACAAGGGTGTCAGGTTTTGAATGAGAAACAGACCGCTTGAGAGCACCAGGCCAGTACAGAAATTCTCAGAATTGGGTTTTAACTGCATGGTTTGAAGATCTGTTTAAAACAGTGAAGCCAACCCAGAACATGAGACATGTAATTTGTAAGAGCTGGAGTAAATATCACAACTGAGGATATTCCAATATAGGCAATTTGTCAGGTATCTATACACATACAATTTTAAAAAGCTTCTAATATAGCTGACTTACTTGACTAGTATTTTGGATCCAAAAGAAAAAAAAAAAGACCTGGAAGCCTAAGCTTTGGCTGGTTTTCCTACTGCCTTACTTAGACCGCATTTGAAGCAGTTGCTACAGGAATTTAGGTGGACTTTAACAACCTGAGAGAAACAATCTGTGTCCAGTGCTGCTGTAACGGAGGGTCTCATCAAAGAGGAATACTGTTTTCTGTGCAACTGAAAAGCTGGCCGCTTGGACTGGCTCAAAAAAAGCACCTAAGCTGCTTTAAACATTTTGTTGCTGTCATTGCTATTACTGAGAAACATCATGAGGTCAAGCTTCAAATCACTGGAGCAACTGGCTCTTCTCCAAAAAGGGATCTGTCTGCCCACGTGAACACCAATTTCTCATTCATACCACAACTCTGAGGTTGTGGTCAATTTTACTTCAGCTTTATCCTCCTTTCACTCTGAGTTTAAGGTAACTGAGATTTTTCAGTGTTTGAGCTTATTATCTGTGTGTGTGTGAAGCTAAGGCCTCAGAGCAGTAGGAAGCAGACTTAAAGACCAGTGGGTAAAGGCACAACATGTGTTCGACCTTTACATGAGAAGGGAAACTGCAGATGGCCCCCCAAACTTTCTTTCATGTGTTTTTACCATTGCTGGCATATGGACTATATCTGGATTGATGCAGCAGCTGAGAATTTGCCTGTGAGGCAAATCCCACCATAGGTAGTAACCCATGCTGAAGAAGTAAAGTCCACGAGAGTAGATCAGGCATCCTGAAAAGCCAATGACCAAACCCCAAAGAGCACTCAAGCATAGTGAGGAAACTGAGGCAGGGAAGAGAGTACAGGCATCTTTCATTTTGATTGGATCTCTATTTCCCTTGCACCATCTAAAAGTCAAGAAGAACCAATTTCAACATCCATCTGCAAGGTCTGTTGCTGATTAGCATGCTCTCAAAGAGGTAAACTCTGCTATGGAGTACCTCCTCATATGGAGGTTGTACCTTACCTATTGGAAAATATTAGGGAATTTGACCCTGGTCTTAGGGCCTCAGACAACCAGATCCTAAGGTCCGAATTCTTAGAGGGGTGCAGATACTGCCTATTGTTGAAGAAATGAATCTAGATGCCAAAGAAAGAGAGTGACTGGTATCTATCTCAGCTGGATGAAGTCTTTGCAGAAACTTGCTCTGAATACATCCTGACTCCATGAAGAACAATAGCAGACCCCCAGTTGACTGCAGTAAGAAGAGGATTTGGCTATGGAAACATGCAGTGGTGTGGTGAGTGTAAGTATTAACAAAATGGGTTCAGTGTTTAGCTACACCAATTAGTTCATATGCAGCCAAAGAAATAAGGATTTTACAATATATTGACTCAACCCACTCGACACGGTAAATTTTCAGCAAGGAAATGAAGAACTCAGTGAACTTAATGACATTTTTAAGGATTTTATATTCCAGATACATTTTGCATGGCCATTTGAGCCTTCCCGTTTTCAAACTCTGGCAGAAGAAATAACTTTTAAAATTGACTCAAGTCACAATGTCTATTCCACCTATTAAATATACCTATTCATAAAGCTGATTAAATATACCGGGAACCAAAATCCCAGGGTCTTCTCAGTAATTTTCCTAATAAACTTGTGTCATGAATTGGAAGTAGGTTGAGGGTTTCATTGAACAGTCTTTGCCTTGGATATTACAGAGGTAATTAAAGGATTGATAGCTTCACACAGGTAAGAACTACATTCATTTTCTCATGACAAATGGGGTGGGAATTAGGGATAATGACTTTGGAGACTAAGATGGATAAGGAAAATATTAAAAAAGCTAAATGTAATTTCAATAAAAAAAGCTTGCAGGAGTGATATTGGAACCATATATCAAATTCACAACTTAATAGATTTGCAAAATAGTGATGAAAGTTACCAGATGTAAAATGTTATTAGATTTCTGTCAGGAGAACTGCGAAAGAAGATTCAAACAATCAGCACTAAATTATCCAGACTAATATAAAGTTAACAGAAGCCATTGAAAAAACACACACTGACCTCTTTGCAAAAAGAGGACTACAAAGGTGTGGAGCTTGTCCTAAGTTTTCAAAGTATTGCAATGTTTTTGTGTATGCATACTATTTTGTTGGAAACTCTTAAAATGGCAAAATTTCAATTTTCAGATGACTTGGTATTAGATTCAAATTGCATTTGCCAGTGATTTGAAGTTCAGAGGGCCATGCTTTACCACTGGCATATGATTAATGTTTACTGGAGGTCTGTGCATGCCCACAAGAGGGAAAATACATACACACTTTCAATTTACTTGCATCCCGTAGAAAGGAGTTAATAAATTGGCCCTAAGCAATTATTAAGACGTGTTTTTATACAACCCACGTCACAGTAGAAATTCCGCGAGCAGTCATCATCCCTCTTTTTGGTCCTACCTACACGAAATTCAATCAGCCATGTTTAAGTTTGCTTTCCACTCTGGCAGTCGTTGAACTGCATTGTTATTCTGCTCTGTCAAAGCTCAACAGATTGCAATACCCTCAACAGATTGCAATACCTGTTTTAATACTTCTTGTCCAGGCTTTTCCCTTCCAACTTCCAAATAAGAGGTGAGTGAATTAACTACCAGCTACCAGATAAACACAGCTCCACAAATGACAATGAATATTCATTGCCCAAACACTTAGACTACTTGTTCAAGCAAACCAATGTATGCAGCTTGTATCAGCCTCCCTACAGCAGGAGAGCGATACCCAGTCCGGTACCTGGCAAGACTCAGTAGCAGCACTTGGCAATGACATTGGAAGAGCTCTAAAATGTTCCAACAGAAGGTATGTTCAATACTAGAAAATAGGACAGAAACCGCAACAAGGACGTAGATGACTTTCATGTGAGAATTCATAGATTCATAGATGTTAGGGCCTGGAGGGGACCTGACAAGATCATCAGGTCCAGCCCCCCACTGCACTTGGGCAGGAAAGACTGCCGGGGTCATCTTAAAGTGCTCTGCAATGTAGTAATACAAGGCCTCAAACTTTGATGTGGAAGAACTATTCTAATTTTAAAAAGAAGAGCAATTGCATCAGAGAGATGTAGGCTTGATGTACACTTTCAAGTGATATCAGTTAAGAGTTTTTAAAAAATTCCCCTAATAGCTCTGCCAGCAAAACTGCTAGAGTACAGCAGTTAAGCCAGCAGAAAAGGTCCATTTGCTGGTGACATTTACTCTGCTGGGGAGGCTACTTGAAGAAAAGTACCAAGCTGCGTCTCCACGAGGAAGACTGCTTGTATGCTTCTGCTGGTATGGCTATATTGACCCTGCTAAGTACAGACAAGTGCAAAGTGACTCTAAAGGTCACACAGTTAGTCAGCTTCACAGGTAGAAATAGAAACTAAAGTTTCCCTAAGATCCATTTCCCATAGGGGTCACAGAATCCCAGAGAACTCCTTGGACATGTACACTGAAGGAAGCACTGAGTGCTGTATCACTACATTTCTAAACACCCAGATATCAGCATACAGGCATCCCTTTCAGGGCCAGTTTAGTGTGGTCCAACACAAAAGAGTCCCTGCATGTCCTCTTCAGCTGACATTACATTTGTTTTAGTCAAAGTAAAGGTCACTCTTATTATTGGCATGCACATGGGTAAGCACTGTGTCCTCCATACAGGGCAATTAACAGTATGGCTATGCCCTTACTAATCTAGTCCTTCTCTATAGACCAGGACTGAATGCTATGGAGCCCTTCATTGTTTTCATACAGAAACTACTAAGAAAAGACATTTCTTAATGGTTTACCTGCAGTGAACAAGAACACTCCTGGAGTTTTTCCTAGCAATGCAGTCTGACAGCCTGCTAGAGCTTTTCAGCTTGCTCTGTTTTGCTCTCTTCTGGCAGGCCTATGTTTTGTGCTGACAGCTGTCAAGCTGCAGACACAGAAGGCAGGAATGGGTGCTCCAGTGGGAGAGGTGGGTCCTGCTCAGAGGAGTGACAGGAAAGTTTGGAGCAACTGAAAGAAAATGAGGCTGTTTACAACTGAAAGGATAGGAAACATGCCTTAAAAAACCCAACCAAGTGCAAAGTCAAGTGACTGCTGAAGATGGGCAAAATACAACTAAGTAATCCAAATATATCACTAAAAGAATATTTTCTCATATTTGCACTGGGGAAGAATCCTACACATTTTGATAAAGAAGAACCAATTTCCTCTAAAACATACAAGCCACTAGAACCCAGACTGGAACAGATGTGCCTACAACAGGTGTAATGCAATCTGCAAATCTGCAGGCTGGTTTAAAAGCTACCTATTGAAAAACATCTCCTTCAAATCTAATGGTTCTGAGGGAGACTTTCAAAGATAGAAATGAGAGTGGAGTATCTGGCTGTTCTACCGTTCTGGGATAAATTGCTTTTGGACCTTTATACATTTCAGAAAACTATGGGTTTGATTATGTTCTGCCTGTAAGACTTCCCTGATATGAACTGCACACAGTATAGCATATTTGATTACAGTGTTTATGAAGGCTTAGAAGACACCAATTCTGGAAATGTTGTGCATGCATTTAACATTACTCAGGTAAGTAGTCCATTAGTGCCACTTCACTGAAGCGAGTAAAGTTACCAGGCCTGAGTGTTTGTGAGACTGTGACTTTAGGAAGTAAGTTTGAAATATTATGAGCTGACATAATTCATACTCAGTTGGCAGAGCATGAAAAACTTTTAAAATGTGTTCATTCTACTTTAAAGGCTTTTAGAAAATCTCACATCTTGTTCAGATGTGAGTGAGCACTCAAGAGTGCTCTTCTGACATTAATAGCTTCATGGAAATAAACACGATAGACATTTTATAGAGAGGGAAACTGAGGCAGAAAGGGAAATGATTTCACCAAGGCCATCATGGGAGCCCATTTCAGAGCCAGCACTATAATAGAGAGCTCCCACTCCCAATTCTGTTGCATCTCTTCCACTTCTCCTGGTATTGCATTGATACAGTAGTGACTGTGAAAAGGTTTTACTTCTGCAGACACAATTGCATGTGTGACAAAAGAGCAGAAAGGAGTCCATCATGGAGTGAGCTGCAAGAGTCCAGGCATGCTATATCTCTTTTGCAAATGGGAAGAGAAGGAAAACATCTTAGACCATAGGTAAAGTCCAATTCTAACAGAGTGATTTTATCATCTAAGTGAACTTTGCCAAAGAAAAGGTATATTTCATGTCTGTGTAAGAGGCAATCTCAATGGAGAAGGATGAATCCTTCTCCTTACAGCTATTATCAGGATATGATTTCAGTGCTCAAAGCAAGGGATTAAGAGCAGCAGGTAATGGCAGGAGCAGGGTAGGCACAGTGCAGGATTCCAGTGAATGCTCTGCCAAGCCCCTATTACACACTGCTTGAATTTTGCATGGCAAGAAACTGATATCCCTCCTGCTGAATCTTCAGAGCAAAAGAAATTATTTCAACTCACCTGGACTCAGAGGCTTACCAGCTTTTCCATGGCTTCACCCTCCCCCATCCCAAGCCCAACTCCCCACCACTCTGGCAAGACACTAGAAACAACACTTGCAGCAATTCCTAGCATTATGATCCTCAGATGGGACACACCTCTGGCATACCTTCATCTGCAAATGAGTGCACCCCTCTTAAGCTCCCTGTGTCTCAGGACAGGCACACTGGACACAGGGAATCCTGGCTGTTCTGGGACAGCTTGCTCTACCTGTTTCATGTGTTGTTTGCAAAAAATGCTGCAAGTTCTGGTTGACATTCTGATACAGCATCAGTAGACCAGCTTGGGTATTTCTTTCAACGGCGTTCTTATTTTGCAACCACACATACTTTCTAAGACAGTGATTTTCAACTTGTGGTCCACAGACCCCATGTGGGTCTGCAGACTGTGTCTAAGGGGTCTGCAAAACATGACTATGATCAATCAAAAGTATGTGAATACCTACACTTACAATTCAAAGGGGTCCTCACCTCCATTCAAATTTTTTTAGTGATCCGCATATGAAAAAAGGTTGACAACCACTGGTTTAAGACATGCTGTTTTCATAGATTCATAGATTCCATAGACGTTAGGGCTAGAAGGGACCTTAAAGATCATCGAGTCCAGCCCCCTGCCTCAGGGGCAGGAAGTCAGCTGGGGTCAAAGGATCCCAGCAAGATAAGCATCCAAACGTTTTTTGAATAAGTCCAGAGTAGGTGCCTGCACCACTTCTGAAGGGAGTCTATTTCAGTCCTTGGGAGCTTGGACAGTAAAGAAAATTTTTCTTGTGTCCAGCCTAAAATGGTCTTGAAGGAGTTTGTGACTGTTGCTCCTTCTTTTCCCTTGAGGTGCTCTGTTGAACAGACATTCTCCCAGATCCTGATGCACACCCCTTATGTACTTATCGGCTGCCAGCAGGTCCCCGCTGAGCCCGTGCTTTTCCAGGCTGAAGAGTCCCATGGCTCTCAGTCTGTCTTCATAAGGCCTTCCCTCTGATCATGCGTGTGGCTCTCCTCTGGACTCTCTCAAGCTTCTCAACATCCTTCTTGAATTGTGAAGCCCAGAACTGGATGCAATACTCCAGCTGCAGCCTCACCAAGGCCGAGTACAGCGGGAGGACGACATCCTGGGATTTGCTAGAGAAGCATCTGTAGATGCAAGCTAGAGTTTTGTTTGCTTTACCAGCCGCGACATCGCATTGGTGGCTCATGTTCATTTTGTGGTCAATCATGATCCCCAAGTGTCTTTCAGCCATGGTGCTAGCAAGCTTAGCAGTGCTGAGCCTATAAGCATGCTGCAGGTTTCCCCCCCCTGCCCCCCCTGGGGTAGAGTACCTTGCATTTTTCAGTATTGAATGTCATTGGGGTTATATCTGCTTGCTTACTAAACTTATTCAAGTCAGCCTGGATCATTAGCCTATCCTCAGGTGTGGACGCTACGCCCCAAAGTTTAGTGTTATCAGTGAACTTAGCCAGTGTGCTTCTGACAGCAATGTCCACATCATTGATAAAGATGCTAAAAAGAACCAGTCCAAGGACAGAGCCTTGGGGGACACCACTGGTCACGGACTGCCATAATGATTCACTTCCAACGACTGCCACTCTCTGGGTCTGACCAATTTCCCAGCCGTTGGACTGTGACATAGCCCAGGCCACAGTTGGCCAATTTTTCCACGAAGAGGTCATGGAACACTAGATCAAAGGCTTTTTTAAAGTCCAGATATATGATGTCAATCTCTTCTCCCTCATCCAGGTGATATGTCACCTGGTCGTAGAAGGAAATGAGATTGGTCAGACAAGACTCACCTGTGACAAATCCGTGCTGCCTGTCCCTCAGGACGTTGCCTTATCAAGAAGGGTCTCTTTGATAATTTTATCCAGAATCTTACCAGGGACTGAGGTCAAGCTGGTCAGCCTGTATTTCCCAGGATCTACTTTCCACCCTTTCTTGCAGATGGGTACCGCATTGACCTTCTTCCAATCTTCAGGCATTTCACCTGAGCACCAGAAGTTTTCAAATATTTTTGCCAATGGTTGGGCTATGACACCTGCCATCTATGAAACTATGAAACTATCTCCTTGAGTAGTCTAGGGTGTAATCTGGCAGGACCAGCTGACTTGAAGATGTCCAGCCTCTCAAGGTGTTCCTTTACTAGATCTACTCCAATGATGGGTATAAATACTCACCCAAACTGGGCGTCCCATGTCATGCTAGGCAGGGCAGTCCCTTTGGGCTGATGAAAGACCAACACAAAGTACCCATTAAGCAGGTTGGCTTTTTATTGCGTGTCTGTTATCAGTTGTCCCATTTGGTTCAGTCGGGGTCCAATGTTACCCTTGCTTTTTTCCGACTCTACATATCTGAAAAAGGACTTTTTATTATCCTTGGTATGTGCAGCCAGATGGAGCTCGGTTGCAGCCTTGGCTTTCCTGGTGTACTCCCTGCAGGTACGGACCAGTGCCGAGTACTCCTCCTGGGGGTACCTCCACCCTTCCATCCTGCATAAAGTCTCTTTTTAGGCATAGGAGGTCCTTAAGTTCCCTGCTGAGGCAAGGGAGTTGCTGTGTCCTTTTGCTACCCTTCCTCCGAGATGGGACGGCCATCCCTTGTGCTGTCACGATCGCCCACTTGAGGAGCAACCACTCCTCTTGGACTCCTCTTTCTGTTGAGTCATGGTCCCTTAGGGCCTCGACAATGAGCCTCCTGAGCTTGTCAAAGTCAGCCTTCCTGAAGTCGAGGACTTCTGTATTGCTGACTGACTTGCCAGCTTTGCAATGGATAGTAAAGGTGATCAGCTCGTGGTCACTATCGCTCAGCTTTCCATCGATTCTTAGGTCACTGACTAGATCATCCCCTTTGGCCAGTACCAGGTCCAGCAACACTTTACCTCTGGTTGTCCCATAGACTTCTTGAGTCAGGTAGAGCTGGGCCATGCATGTGAGGAAGCTTTACACAATTCTCTAAAATTACTGCTTGTGCTTGTACTGAACTTTTACATGTACAGACCTGCTGTTAGAATAACAACTGAAACTATTCCTGAGTCAGCTCCGTTCCAGAGATAAGTACGTTCGTCTTCAGAAATAAAATTTTTGATGGTGGTGCCATGGTTATAAAGAAACTTACAGTTTTAGGAAGTTTTACACAGCCAGATAAAATTAAATTGAAGATGATGTACATTATCATAGCTGCATGGGCCAGGTCATTTTTTAAATACAAACTAGGGTCTTGATTCTGCCGTGTTTCATAGTTTCTAGGGTCGGAAGGGACCTGATCAGATCATAGAGTCTGACCCCCTGCCATGGCAGGAAAGAGTACTGGGGTCAAACGATCCCAGCAAGGTGTTCATCTAACCTCCTCTTAAACACCCCCAGGGTAGGAGCCTGCACCACTCCTCTTGGAAGTTGGTTCCAGATCCTAGCCGCCCTGACCGTGAAGTCGCGCCTCCTGATGTGATCCAAGAGAATGCGACTCATCCTGATCTCTGTCTCATACACATCAGGAGTTCCTCAGGGTATTGCTGATAACACTGATTGCTAATCCAAGAACAGATCAACCCCCTCATGGCCTGTGCTGTTGTGCTCTGTCCCCATGCCACTGCTGCACGGTTCTCGCTGAAAGGCAATGTTCCCTGTTGCACTGGCTGAAGTTTGATTCAGCTGCCTCCTCTCATTCACACATTCTCCTCCATTCATTGTTCCATTATGCAAAACAGAGAGAAGGAGGTGGTGATGACACCTAAGGGAGATGACAGATGTTTGGAAATACGTACGCTTTTTTTAATACCCAGCAGACACAAATATCACAGTGCCTTGGTACGGCGCTTTCTCATTTCTACATTCAACTGGCACCAGAAGGCAGAATCTGTGCATGCTCCTGACCATCCTGACTTATTCACTGAAACACACGCCTCATATATAGGGCGACCATACTAATTTGAGGAAGGGAAGTGGGTGTGTGCTGGGGGGTGCCAGCACACATACACAAACACCCCCCCAACCCAGTGATTCCCAGGAGCGGGGACAGGAAGGATGGCACGGGACACATGCACACACACACGCACAGCCCAAACCCCACAGCTCCTAGGTCTGGGGCTCGGCAGGACAGTATGGTGGGTACCACGCCCCTGCCCTAAACATTGCCCCCCACCCACCCACACATGCACAGCTCCAACCCCACAGCTCCCAGGAGGAGGGCTAGGCAGGACAGTGGGGTGTGTGCACACACATACCCTTGACCCCACAGCTCCTAGAAGTGGGGCTGGGCAGGACAGCATGGTGCGCGCACACACACACACACACACACACACACACACACAGAGCCCCGACCCCACAGCTTCCTGCATGCACCCCTCCCCTGACTCTATTGCACAAGTGACTCCGTTCACAGCATGGCAGTGTCTGGACCAGGAAGCAGCCCACTGACTGGGCTCCCTGGAGAAAACTGAATCAAAAGCTCTGGATTGGAACAAAGCTGCTCACACGTGCCCAGCTCCCAAGTCAGGAGCCAGCCATGCAGGCAGGTTCCCACCGATCTGGGACTTCTGCTTCAATCTTCTCCAGTGGCCAAGACACTGAGACAGCCTCTGAAATCCAGAACTGTCCCGGCAAAACTGGGACATATATGGTGCCTATACTCGAGCAGGGATGCTGCTCCAATAAGCTTCTTCCCCTCTGCTGGTCCTGAATGGTTTGAAATCTAAGCAAACAAGCAGGAGTGATTGTTGCCTCCTGAGTTGGGGTGGAGGTGCAAAATTTGTGGGCAGGCCCGAGGGCAGGCCAAAAGCCCCATATCCACTCCTATACTTCTGTGCCACAGCTTAGTGCCCAACACACCGCCAGCCCACGCGGCAAAAAAACTGCCCCGTCCCAAGGGGTGCCAAGGTGGGGACCAATCTCAGGGGGAGCACATACCTGCACCCCCCACACCCTACCCACCCCTACCAGTTGTCTGTGCAAACAAGATAAAATGCTGGAAGAGGAGTGGCTGGTCATTACTCTATCTTTGTACAGCACCAGGTACACAGAGTACTCAATCTCCACTGGGACCTCTGGATGCAACTGTAACACAATTAAGCTGTTGTTTCTGTGACTAAATGACAAATCAGCATTGCAGCTCCATTGTGTTCAGTGATGTGCAGATGAAGCACCTTTCCTTAAGGAGTTTGTAAGACCAAAAAAAAGACAAAGGGCAGATGAAAAGAACAGAATAGGCAAATCAAGTGACAATGTTAGCATCTCTTTAAGCAGAATGATTTTTGTACACTATTCTCAGCCATGTCTTTTATAAAATATTGCTTGCTTAGTGACCTGACTTAGACCTATCTTATATTTTCGATGCACTCATTTTTCCAGTTAATAGGTTATCTGCCCATTGACTAGTGTTTTAAGGAAAACGCAAGGTTAAAATATGCAGAATTCCCCTCCTGCATCAAAATACCCCTGAAAGAATCCACTCTCAGCACCCACTGGGATAGTAACTCCCTATCCATCTTTGTATGTGCTCTCCACATCTTCTAGGTTCACTTGGTTCAATTCCATTTACAAAACTCCCAACACACAGGAGTTTGTGCATGGGGACTTCTACACAACAACAGTCCTGGACATAAAACTTTGAACACTGCCTCAAAAAGGATGTGTTCTTTGCCCTGCTTGTTGAAACTCTTCCATAAGAATTACAACAGAGGAACTGAGTTGTAGGTCGGGGTAGGCAGACTGGCTGTAGCAAGCAGACTTCCCACATCGTTGCAAATACAACCAACTGGACAGGAGTTTCATCTTGTACAAAAACCCTCTGATCTCTTCTAATAGGGTGTCAAAACCACATTCACCAATACATGTCTGTGAGATGCACGAGAAAGTCTGGCCCCGGGATCCAATGAAACAGCTAGGTTGCTACATTTCTGGTCCTACTTATTAAGGAAAGAGCTTTCCTGCTCCTTCCAACTAAGAATCTAGGCTGGATATATTTCAAGAAAATTGTTTTACCTATCTACTCCCACAGAAAATACATAGCTATTATGGCACTGAGTGACTTTGTTTGTGGTTCTGCCTTCTATTACGCTGCATTTTATAATGCCAACTGGCCTTGAGATGAGTAACATTGGAAACACGTTACGTAGCACTAAAATTTACTTCAGTGGATGAGCAATGGCTCACGAGGTGTAAGGAAAATCATCCTCTGCCGAGTAAACCAATCGACCCTTTCCATACATACTTGCAAAAGGCAGCTCAGCTCTAACAGTTGCTCTCCAAGACTACTGCCAATCAGCACGATAACTTATACATACAATGCTCCAACAGAAACCGCATTTCACTTAACAGAGGTGAGAAATCCTTTGAGTTATTTCTACCTCTAGGATAGCAGTGACCTCCTACCTTCCTATATATGTCTATCTTCTAGACTGGCAGCTCTTCAGGGCACTGGCTGTCTTTATTTCTGCATTTTGTGGGCCACTGAGCACAGTGTCAGCGGTGAGTAATAAAATAATTGAACTGCTTGATCTTAAGCCAATGCTGCACTTTGCATTTCCACAGAATCTTCACTCAGGGCACAGCAAGAGCTTTAGAGACTAAGTGATTAATCCTCACAGTATCCCTGGGAGGCTGGCAGTGTCGCTAGCCACGTGTCATTGATGGAAGAATGAATGCACAGCGGAAAGGGGAAGTGCTCCAGCCCAAACTTACATGGCAAGTCAATGGCAGAGAAGAGAGCAGAACCATGTGCCCTTCTATACTCTCCTGCTCTACCTAGACCATAGACCCTGTATAATAAGGTGGCACATGACCTACCTTCAGAGTTACCTCTAGCAAGTAATAACAGGGAAGCCACTGAACGAATCACTGATTTGGTTCAAGGTGAACAAGCACCTAAACAATTATGTGGCCGCCTACCTTGGTTGGCCATGTTTCGAGAATCGACTGTCTTGCAAGACTTTTGCACATACTGGCAACTGGAACCCTGAAATGCTTCTGTGTGCCAGAGAAGCAGCTTTCAAAAAAGCAGTATGTGTTTTAAAAATTCACCCGCAATTTGGTCACCCATAAAAGCCAGTCGAGAAAAGCTTTTTTTAAGGAATAGCATGGAGAAGAAAAAGATTATATGACACTGGAGGCCCTTTTCGATGTTCTTACCTTGGCTAGTGTAAAGGATGGACATTGGATACAGACCACAGCAAAATGAACTTCCTGCTTGTACAATAAGCTGGTGCAAGCTTCACAAGCACTTACAGCCTAGTCACTTCTACTTTGAGAGATCATAGATTTCACAGAAAATGAAGGTCAGAAAGGACCTCAGGAGGACAGGAAGGACCGACCCTAACTGGATCATCCCAGCCAAGGTTTTGTCTTGCCAGGTCTTAAAAACCTCCAAGAATGGAGAGTCCACCACCTTTCTGGGTAACCTGTCCCAGTGTTTTACTACCCTCCTTGTGAGAAAGATTTTCCTAATATCTTACCTTAACTTCCCTTGCTGCAATTGAGACCATTGCTCCTTGTTCTGTCATCTTCCACCACTGAGAACAGTCCAGCTCCATCCTCCTTCAGACCCCCATTCAGGTAGTTAAAGGCTGCTCTTAAATCCCCCCATAGTCTTCTCTTCTCCAGACTAAATAAGCCCAGTTCCCTCAGCCTCTCCTCAGAAGGCATGTGCCGCAGCCCCCTCACCATTTTCATTGCCCTCCACTGGATTCTAATTTGTCCACATCCTTTCTATAGCAGGGGGCCCCAACTGGACGCAGTACTCCAGATATGGCCTCACCAGTGCCAAATAGATGGAAAGAATCACTTCCCTCCATCTGCTGCCTATGCTCCTACCAGTGCAGCCCAGTATGCTGTTAGCCTTCTTGGTAACAAGGACACACTGTTGGCTCATCCAGCTTACTGTCCACTGTAACCCTTAGGTTCTTTTCTGCAGAGCTACTGCTTAGCCAGTTGGTCCCCAGCCTACACCCATGCATGGGATAGTTCTGGCCACTTGCCGCCATCCCCTCATCGCACCGACACTGCCGGCAGTGTCTGTAGACAGTCGCCGACCATCGGTCAGAGCTTGCCACCCCACCCCCCTGCCGCTGACACCACTGTGGTCACCTGCGAGAGCTCCCTACTTGCCACCACACCCCCACTGTGCCCCCACCATGCCCCCATCAGTCATGCCCCCAGCTTTGTGTCACGGGCAAGATGATGAGAAACAAAGCAATGAGCAGTCCTTGTACATGGTCTGGTAGAATCACAAAGTCACAGGGTTTAAAAGAACCACAGAGATCATCTACTCCAAACCCCTGATATTCCTAAAGCAGAGCAGACAAATCCTTACTCAGATGCTACAATGTTCCCGGGCAGCTTGTTCCATTGTCCTTCTGTTCTTTTAGTTAGAAAGTTTGTGCCTGGAGTATTCAACCCCACTGGTTGCTTACTATATGAAAAAGAAACTCCAGGAGGTCTCCTCTGACCTGCTCTACCCCTAGAAGAATAATGCAAAAGTTATCTTGAACCAGTCCAAGCCATGTGAACCACAAGGTCTACAATCCACATCACACTCTGGACTCCACCACAAAGGCATCTACCCTGTGCTTCTTATTTCTCAAGTGTGGTACTAAGATGCCAAGGTGCAGGGTACAGGGGAATCTGGGTAGAGAGGGGCCTTATTCTGCAAGATGCTGCTGCTATTCTTGATTTTGCAGTGTGTGTAGGGATCTTTTCTAGCAGAGCAAGCCGCTTATTCACACTAAAATAGTACTTATCACCATAACAGTGCCCCTGGAGCCAAAAGGGTTACTGGTGACACTAAGGTAGGCCTTCCTTTGAACAGGAGTGTCATAAGGCAGCTCTTCATCAGCTTGCAAAAATTAATGTAAAGGGGTTGGTTCCTCCTTATGTAACAGTAAGCCTCAAATTTCATGTCATGTCTGCACACACAGATAAATCACACCTAGCTCTGCAATAAAAAATTTGATTTTTCATATGTTTATTCATGGCCCTGACAGTGGGGGAGGGTGGGGGGGGGGGCAGAGAGAAACAACCAGTGGGATTCAGTACAGTTATTTTGAGGAGGATCTGCTAGCACCACAGATGCTCAAGTATCTTTGGAAAACTTCCTTACCAGGGAGCTGAACCAAATGTGCCTATAAAAAAACAACCCCAAATGGTTTCACACCTGCTGACTCAGAACAGAGGCCTTATCCTCTCACCAGTTGCCCCAGCACAGTGACATGGCCTAAATATTAATCCAGGCCCAGAGCACCATGGTCATCTTGACAAGCTCTAAAACTTTCCTCTAGGAGTAAACGTAAAAATCTCATGTTCATAATGAATCCTCTTAGACTTTTCCATGGGGTAGACAGATTGCATGCAGAATTTATAAAAGTCTGGGTTTATTTTTGATCCTTCGCACAGTGGGTTCGAAAGCACTTGTGCTAAAGGCCTTAATTAACAGGAAGTCTCCCAGCTGAACAACCCCTACCAGCACATTTGTTTTAGGAGCTGAGGATAGCAGCATGATACAAAAAGCATTAGCAGTGGTGGTTGTTTTATTGTGCTAAATTCAAAAACTTCACAAAATACTTTTCTACCACTCTTTTCTCTATCAGGCATATAGCGTTTGATAACCACAGTAAAATATTTTTAGATTTTTTTTTCTTTTGGCTATGATTAACTGCAAAGTTGATCTAGTCTACAGCTTGCTACATGGAATTTATGAGATTTTGCATCTGCTGCCCTCCAAATTGCTATAAATCTGAAATTACCATTATGTAATGTGTCATTTTTATTTCACTTCCTAACTTGGACGAGAACAGTGGAAACACAGTGTCAGCCATAAACAGCACTTAGCAGCCTAAAGAATAACAATACAAGATGTTTGATGAATCTTCTCAGAAGTTTAGGACTCCAAATGATTCCTCTTGGAAAAAATTAAAGTCAGGGAGAAGGCAACACAGTAAATTTCTTAAAGATGACAAAGGAATGATAAACGTTGTAGCAGCATGGAAGAAAATAAAATGCGTATTGCAATTAAAAGTTTTGTTTAAAGGTGACAAGATGGAAGACAATGTGCTTATTATACCAGTTGACATCTCTGTGTCAGACTGCTGAGGAAACCAAGATGTAAAGGGACACAGCACCTGCACGGGCAACCAAAATATCCAGGAAAAAAAAAAAATCAAGGCAGGAAATAAAAGCTGCTGGTTGAAGGATTCACCTGATTTACGACTACTGGGAGTCAGTCAATGCGGGTCTTACCCTTTTGCACTCAGGAGTGCCCAGCAGAAGTGAGCGGTATGAAGCAATTCCCCTGCTGAAGCTACGTGACTAAATATTTAGGCACTATTATGTTATCAAATTTAAAGCAAAATATGCTGAAAACATGCCCTTTTCAGTAAAATCAACACAAAGCAACTAAAAAAGTGAGATGTTTTGTAAATATGGCCTAAAGCATGCCTCTGTGCAATAAAGCAATTAATTTGGATATTCCTTCAGATTTAGCTGCTTTCATAAAACAGTTTAACAAAATACTGAGAGTTCAGAAATACACATATGGAATTTCCTATGAGTAAATGCAGTGAAATGAAGATCCTCAATTGGCAATTTGCATCATTCACTGCAGTATGTGAATAACATATATATAATGGGTAATATTAGAAATACCTGTTCTTCCTGCTTGCCCATTCATTAGAGTTCCTTGAGATTATCCATTCACTTGTAACATGACCAAACAGTCACATGTTACAGATGATATAAAAGTATTTGCATAATGCCTGCAAAGCATGCTGGGAAGATACCAGCTACTGGAATATTATGCTAAGTATATATATCATAGGCAATTATTGCTATGGAAGCAAAGATAATATTGGTTCTCTTACTTAAGCAAATATCTATATTCATTCAAGAGCAAGGACTGTGCAATTTTTAGAAGCAACAAGCCATCAAAACACCTTTGTGAATAAGTTATCAGGAGTGTTTAATTAAGAAAAAAAAAATCAAACAAGACTGGCAGCTGATAAAGACTGAGGAATGGTATTAACTTCTCCATCCAGACTATTAGTATTCCATACATGTGTGCTGCAGCAAGATTGCTCTACAGAGCATCCCAGGTCATTCATCTGAAAGTGAGTTACTTACTGAGAGAGAATTGAATGAGGTTGAACAGCCAGTGATGTGTAAACTGAGCTGTTGCAAAGCCACAGACTGACGTCATACCCAGCAAAGTGGAACAAAGAAAGCTTGATCTGTGCATTCGCAACATCCCAGGCAGAATTCAAAACAGCCGGCACATATTAATTTGCAATATTGATGGGTTGGGTTTTTACCTGTAGCACTACTGAAGGCTACAGGCAGAGAGCTATCTAACTTGCTCCCATTTCTGCAGTATTTGAGCAGATTCCTGAAAGAGCCCTTGGCAGCTTAGAGTTTACTAGTGAAACTCAGCAAATAGCAAGAGGTGACTACCATCACCCTTGCCTGAGGACTGGCTTCAACAGACATAGCCCTGGCTGGGGAAGGGGATATAATGAGAGAAGTTGGCAGTGACGCCGTTCTGCATCTCCCACAAGCAGCCTAGGTTCAGCTTAGGATCAACCTGATCCAGAAGTCCTAGGTTCAGCCCTCACTAACAAGCTGTCTAGGCTCATCATTACAAGTGGTGACCTGCAGGAGGAATCTGAACTGCTGAAGGCCTCTGAAAATCAGGAATGATTTCCACAGCCCTTGTGAGTGCTGCCCATACTAACCCTGTGTGCCTCTTCCCCCTCTCTAGCAGAGAGTCTATGCGTTTGGGTAGGTGGACTACTACTACCAACAAGCCAATGGCCCCCATTCTTTATTGTAGACAGTTGAGGCTCGTGCTTTGACACCTTGAGGTCCCTGGCTCAGTTCTGATCAACAGCCTGATGAAGGGCCTCCTTGCATGTCTGCATGGCTACAAAACAAACAACACAAATGCCACATGTGATTTTAAAGAGCTGGGAACTTCCCAGGACACAGCGTCAGCTAGGGCAGTTCCCAGCTATGGGCTAGGTGCTTTGCCAACACTGGTGCTTATCTAATCAGTTCCTAGCTCATAAAGTACAACTCCCCACAACCTCTGACACAGAGGTTGGCAATGGTCTTGGGCAGAGCGCCAAAAATACCTACAACTTGGACTTGTAAGATGTTGACGTGCCGGGGCAGATGGCAGGGAAGCTGCAAGGAGCCCGATCTTTGTTGTGGTAGCACAGCCCTGTCTCCTTCCCTGCTGTCTGCCCCGCAGCGCACATGCCAAGCAAAGTGCCTTTGCATGTGTGCTGGGGGTTGCCTACCTCTCCTCTAACCTCTCTTTTAAGGCCTGTTGCTGTGAGCAGAGCCAGACAGCCCAAATTTCTTTACTATTCCTTCCATCCAGGAAGAGCACACATCAACTGCAGCTGCTTCCTCAGCCTGATGAAGGGTTTTTAAACCTGAAGTCTTGCTAAGATATATTTCTCCAACTACTCAGTTGGTCTAATAAAAGATAACAGGTTCACTTAAAGAACCTTGTCTGCCTATGTCCTCAGACCAACACGGCTACAACCTACACACCCCACTTAACACACACGTGTCATGAGTTTTGCTTTGAACAGTTTGAGGTGAAGTTTCACAGAAACCCCTGCACCTATCTCGTTGAAACTTGGCAGGCTTCATGGCCTTAGAAGAGACTACCATCCTGGGCACATTTCACCCCAACAGTAAAGGCACACGATAAACTGCAGCGAGCCACAGCTGCCCAACAACATCAGCACTACAAAGTTTCAACTCACCCTTCGGGAAAAAGTTAAGAACTAAGCCCAGTGCTTGGTCCCCTGTGTCTTATATCTCTTGGAGTTTTTAGTAAAAAGGGAAATTTTCCCTCCCATTAAAACTGCTCTACAAAAGGAAGTGAAGCTAGTTGCTCTTTGAACTGTCAGAGCTGAAATAAACTTAACAGCAGAGAGTTTGCTAAGCCAGAGCTGGAATTACATCCCTAAAATAACTTAGTGTTTGAACCCAGAAGGAACCCCACAGCACATCCTGCAGATACTGTCAGGCATTCAACCACAGATAATGAGAAGAGGCTTAGGCACCAGCTCTGAAATTAAAATATATCAGGCAGGCTGTTCCTGCCACACTGGCTTCTCTTCTGATCTGCACATATCAGAGTCCTTCCATGCAAACACATTATGTAGGACTGCAATGCCCAAGAGCATCATATTCCACCACGGGGAACACCAATGGCTTGTCTTAAACTTATGGGGCAGAGGTGGGAGGAAGCCATGTGAAGGTGTGGCTGAAGCAGAGGATGGCAAATACAGAGGAGGAGGAGGATGGGACAAACAAACCTCGAGGCTAGCCTAGCATTTGGACCAAGGGAAAAGGCAACTGGGGAGGAATATGTTTGGCCACCCTTGGCCTCTCCATTTGTTATTGATGAAAGTTTCCTTTAATTAACACCTGGCACTGACTAACACAAACGTTTGCTTCCTTGAATTGCTGTTCGTCAGCATGGTGAACTTAAATGAGCAGGCGTCACACATTCGCTCAGGTGTTCAGCTCCCACTTCTACCCAGCCCACCATATACTGGGGAAGAAATGGTCCATAAACACCTCTAATGCAGCATGAGGGCTCAGTTTTACACCCTGGTTCTTCAAGCATACTGTGGATCAGGGTTTACACATCAAGCATACTGTGGATCAGCTCAAAGCCACTGTGGATCAGGGTTTCCACAGTGACCTGGATATATTTTTGCAGAAAATGGATTCAGCTGCATACTAACAGCTGGCAGTGAAAAGAAAACCGCATTCAATGTATTTAGATCAATGGTCATGAAGGCAAACATTACCTATTCAGCAACAGCAGGTCATCACTTCAGTGCCACCCATAAACATGTAATCATAATGCTTCACTTACCAGAGTCCTTCCATGTCAAACAGGTTTCCTAAAAGATGTTGGTATGAAGGAAATACTACAGACCAGGCCACCCTTTCTTTCCCTTGATCACATTGTCGTAAGACGACTCTGCGCCAATATATAAAAAGCCACAAGTGATATGGAAGGAAGCTCATTCAGTTTCTGGTTTGGATAGATCCTGGGATGCTGACTGACCCACAGCCCATAAGACACCATGTAGGATGAAAGAGGGAGGAAGGCCTTACCATCTTCAGCAGTGTCCGGTTGTCTCTGAGGGATCCAACCGTTCCGATGAAGGAAACGACAAACATGGTGATGCCCAGGAGGAGCAGGATCACAGCTGGAGCCAGGAAGATCCCTTCCAAGGTTTTGTGCTTCTGCCTCTCCACTTCTGCATATATGCCAATGCACAGAATCACCAGACCTATGATCTGCAATGGAAACACAGGGGTCAGGCCAGGGGGCAGCTGGGTTACAATACAGCAGCAATGACACATAAATGGAAAAACAAAGAGAGTAAGGTAATGAATCAGAGACTAACCCTCAGCAGAGTCCAGTTCTGGTTGCCCTCTCGCCATCCTACTACTACAGATGGTTGGAAAAGCGGATTTGCTATTGTAACTACAAAGAACAGGGGTCTAAAATCCCTATTTGCAGCACTTTGGCTCTGATGCGAGTACCAGAGCGAGGGGAATGCATCCAAGTATCTTTGATGATGTATCAAGGCTGAATCCACTGGAAATGAAGTTGATGAAGTTCTCCTGGGCATACCAGCCAGGAAAACAAAAGTACTAGGCTTCCGAACTCAAGTTAAGAATGTTGCATTTCTACAGATCCCTACTTCTCCAGAAAGATGCAAGTTTGAAATCCAAATTTGAATCTGTTTTTTTTGCAAGTGGGGGTGGAGTTAAGGGAATGGATTCAAACATTCGAAGGTTTGAAATCTGAACCCAAAAGTTGCTACTGATGCCCCTTGATAGCTGACACTTACAAAAAAAGAAGCATTTCATGTGTGCAAATGACTTAGGATGTTGGGGGTGAAAACAGGTATGGAAACGCAGCACAGGAGCCTGTGCTATGTTCTACTGTTCCCTCAAGGAGCTGATGCTGTCAGGGCTGGGCTTCTGTTCCCTGGTCTGGGAAAGGTACTTGGAGCAGCAATTCTGCCTTAAAAAGGTATCTTATTGTTTCACAGAAGTGACAAAATATTGTATTTCTCTCTCTCACACACACACACACTTACACACACGCATACAAACACACAGAAAGTGAAAGATGAGCTGGAGGCCTAATGGCAAGGAAATGTAGGGAACCCCAAAGGAGCTCGTCCGTGATCAGGAGTTTTGAAGGCACTTGCTCTACAGCATGCACATTTCAATAACGTACTGCACCTCTCTGAGCACCAAGGCAAATGCATGCAATCTGGCTTTTAAAGTTGCTGCGCACCCCCAACTCCTCCTGGGTTCAATGAGGACAGAACGTGCCCAGTAGCTGCCAGTGCTTCACACTGGGGCTGCCGTGCCCCCTGGGACCACCTGAGCTGGGTGCCTGTGCAAGCACCACTGCCACAGAGGGAAGCACTGCCCCCCGCCCCAGAGCCCAGGGACTGCAGCACGCCCTCCCCTCCCCTTCCCACTGCCGGAGAGGCAGGTAAGTGGACGTGTGCCTGTCACAGGGGTTTAATCGGCTCTAAATTGAAGCAGTATTTTTAAGAACCCACCACTTCAATTTAGGGCCCCTGTTTCATCTCTGCATGCCCTGGAGCAGGGGTTTTCTTACCATGCATGTTTTTAACATAGACCTAGCCCAAAGGGACCTGTTCTTGGTTGGGTTCTCCCAATACGGGCAAACAGCCAGAACTACCACTGCTGCTACTGTGCTGCCATCTTACAGACAGATTTAAGGGTCCACTCAGTTTTTACAGACCCTATATGGCACTTTTCAGTCAGGCAGGACAGTTATCCTTGGCTAAATTCCAAAGTAGGTAAACCTGAATGCCTCAAAGATATTAAGGGTCCTTAACTTATATGCTGAAAAGCCAGAGGGAGCTTTGACTAATCAGCATTTCTGTAATAATTAAGCCCAAAATGTTTTGAGCCAGGAACAAAAGGCTGATGTGATCTCAGGACCAAATGCCTGATGTGAAAGGGCTCGTAACTAAAAATGCAGAATCTTATCCTGACAAAGCAGAGTGAAACAGTTTGTGCTCTCTCAGTCTGGATCCAGCTTTTGCTTTTCAGGGAGCTGTTTGTGCAACTCACTCTGCATGATTCTCTTAAAGGAGACTCAACTAGACTCACTTAGATTTTATCAAAGGTGCTTACTCTAACCTCCTCTGCAGTTATGCCAATCAGTGATAGTTTCATAGATGTTAGGGGCTGGAGGGGACCTTTTAAGATAATTGGGTCCAGCCCCCCTGCACTTGGGCAGGAAAGACTCCTGGGATCAGATGACCCCAGCAAGATGGGCGTCAAGATGCCAGGGAGGATGACTGTACCACCTCTGGGGGGAACCTGTTCCAGACCCTTGGCACTCAGCTTGTAAAGAAGCTTGTACCCTAACCCTAATTCTGTTGGTGACATTGAGCTCACACCAGGGTGAAACCAGTTGACTGACTGCCTTTTCTTTCTCCTACTCCAGATGGGTCACTTCCTTCGTCTGGCCCTGGAATCCAAGTAATAAAATGGAGAAGCAGCAAGGTCTGGGACTCAGGGGACCCAAGTACTCAGTCACTGGCTTGGGAAAGTCATTTCTTCTTGTCTCGTTATCTGTAGGCAGGGGTAACAATATTTGGCTGCTACTGTCAAGTGCTTTCAGATCCAAGGACAAAAAGCATTAGGCAAAACGAGGCACTTTCGAATTAGCACAGCCTTCTCTCCTCACTTTTTCATTGAAACAGCTCTAATTTACAGAAAGAAACAAAAAAGTTCATACAAAACAAGTGTCCTAATAAGGGAAGGTTTAAATCGCCACAGCTAAGAACTGACTCCGGCACTCACCCGGATACAGATTAAGTTGATGGGTGACAATTTTATCTTATCCACTTGCCGACTTCAGATTGAAACTGGCAATTAGCTCTCAAGTGCTTCGCGTTGTCAAAAGCTGGTTTGCTTTACACCTGTCATCTGTGCGGCATTGTCGTTATACAGAAACTGGGCGGAAGGGGGAAATTGATTACTTCTCAGCTAGTTTCAAGCCGACATCTGAAAAGGTTAGCAAGTAAACCAAGGCGTGCACAGCCTCAGCAACTCTTCATGCTTTCACAGGCACTGCTGCAAACACCCCCAGAGCAATTTCTAGACCCTTTACTTTCCTGCTTCAAATACAAAAGGAGAAGGGGAAGGGGGCTGTATTTAAAAAAACCTAGTCATGCAGGGATTATCCCAGTGAGAACTGGCAAGAATGGGTGATGGAAGGGTGGGAGAAAACCCCACACCACCAGACCGGGATTCAATCTGGCTCATGTGGTGCTGAGTGGGAGAGTGTGCCATGCTGATGCCTGGAAAAATCTCCAGGGAAAATGTAGGAGGCAAGAGAGATGAGTTCACAACGATCAGCTTTTCAGAATTTGTCACTGATTTATTAATCAGTTCCTGTCTTTTCGATGCTTCGAGGGCTAAGAAACCGCAGGGATTACCAAACCCGAGAGAGCTCAAAAAAGGCTTGGGCAATGTACAGCATGCTTTCCAACACGCAATCCTCATCAAATACTTCAGTCCTGAACTGGGCAGCAGAACAAGTGCCATATGGCCATTTCTGCTGTTATTCAGGAATATGACACTATATTTTGTTTCAACTGAGGCATTTGCATAAAACTTATACTGACCGCCAACAAAGCGTAAGGTCTGTGCATAAGTGATAAAATCCCTGGCAGCAGTACCATAATCCTATAAGCACTGGACGTCCTTTTTGATAGGCATAACCAAGACAAAGCAGCTAAGTTTCTTTTGCTAAAAGTTCTTTCAGTGATTCTCAGCCTTTGAATAAGAGCAACTCACTTCTGACTGACCGGACTGCTTCTCAGCACCTTTTCAGCTCCTCCCTTGACTTGGTTGAAGAGAACCATAGGTCCCAAAGCCTGTAAACATGGACAACCAGGAGTTAGGCCCCTCTAGGCTCCAAACTCTTGATTTCAGGTACATGCGAGGTCACTGCTCCTATACTGATGTGCAAAGTGCATACTGTGTGCAGCTACCTGCTGGCTTTTTCTTTTTGTTGGTTATATCAAGCTTTCCTGGTTCTGGCAGGAATTCACCAAGTGCCTTACAGTGGTGATCTATCCTGTGCCCTGGGCGCATCAAATCCCAAACCTACTGCTTCGGACTTTGCTACTGCTGTGACTTTTGTTTTGTGCCCTGCACCTTTCTGTCTCTCTGGACCCTGTTTGCTACAGAGAGAGGCAATTATTTTGAGAGGCAGAGCAGAAGCAGAGGCATGCTGTGCTTTCTTCATGTTAATAAAATAGTAGGTTTAAGAGACTCCAGGGAAGCGTTCCACTCCACACTGATTTTTTTCCCACTAAGATTTTAATAAGGGCCCTTATCAGAGGCAAGTAAAAATAATGGTTAAGAGGCTAGGTGTTATCACAGATCAGAACCACCCTCCAGGATAAGAAATAAGGAAACAAAGCTCCCTTGTATGGGGAAATCTGAGGACTAGTGTTCATTATTTGAATCACAGCAGCATCAATGGGGTTGGGGCGCTCATTTTGCCAGCTGTGGAGCAAACATAGCAGTGTAGGTTGGTGAAGCTGAGGAAGCTGGCAATGGTGTGAGTAGTGTGTGGCATTTGTGCTGGTGAGATGCTTAAGCAGCATACTGAGTCACATTCATCGTCCATCTAGCCTTGTATCTCCTCTCCAACAGCAGCAGTAGTAGGCACTTTGGAGAGAGAGTGTGCATGCATATGAACAGGGCATATCTAATCCCCCCCACATCATAACCCTTTGTGGCATCCACCCTTACTGGTTTAGGAATATCCCTGACCAGTCTGTTCGTAAGATGTGAATTCCTCTCCTTAAAAGGCTGTGTGCCAAGACAACTAGCCCATTTCAGTCCAAATACACTTTGTGACTCCAGAGGCTGCTAGTGAGTCTGCCCTGAAATAGGATTACTTCCCAGAGATAAGTAACAGTGGCGTCAGGCCTTCAGAGACCTTCACTAACCAAACCTTCTGACCCACAGGATTTTCTCACCTGCACTCTCAGCTACACCAGATCTTCTATAGAAAACCCCCAGCCCAGTACCTAGACTCCCTATGGGACGCATGAGAACTAAGCAATTCAGATTCTGTTAAACCCAAATGCTCCAGGAAGAGAAATGGACATTTTCCCTCTCTGCCAGAGAATACGTCTGCCTTGTGCCCCCTTGCAACTAGGTGTAGTTCTAGTGGACGTGGTTTGCATGTCAACTCTGCTGACAAGAGGAGGAGGTCCTGTGGTTCAGGCAAAGGAGCTGGTACTCAGGACATTCAGTTATTGGTTCTGTGATTCCCATGTGATTTCAGGCAAATTACTTAATCTCTAGGTCTTGGTTCCCCTTTGCCTTACAATCAGGATGATCTCTCTGTCCTGAGCTGTCTATATAGACCACGGACTCTCTGAGGCAAGGTCTCATACATACATTGTTAAGTACTTTAGGTCTTTGATCCCATTTCTGGTCTGTAGGTGCTACTATAGAAAGACTACTACTTCATTGGGTGCTTTTGTAACCCTTGGGAAAATGAGAGAGGGATTTCTTTATTTTATTCAGAGAAAGCTGCCTGATACCAATCACCATAGCATCAATTATGTAATATGGAAGGGCAAGTTCTTACAGCAGAAGTGAAAAATATTGGGGGCTGGCTCTGGATAGCAAGTATTACTGTGATATGATTTCACTTTCCTGACCTATTTACATGGTTTCACTGTTTCTGTGTCCTAACTATTTTGCCCAAGTACTCCAGGTTTCTCATACTAATTTATGGTGACATTTCAATCCTTAACTTTCATGTTCAATCCTTGCTCTTTTTTGGAGATATTATTTTTTGCTTGTAGTCTGAAACTATTTCTGGAGCATAATAAATGGCTGGCTGTGTCCATCAATCATTCTACTTTCAGACTCTGCTTTTTCATTTAGAATGGAAATTAAATCCACTGAAAAGTAAGGCTTGTACTTGCAGTATTTTATAGGCACTGTAACTATTTAAAATGAAGTAGGCAGAAACATTTCTGATAAGTTCTTCTTAATGATCCTTTTATCTTTGGGTTCTAATTTTAGGCATCAAAACTGGGCATTGGGACCTTTGTTGGTTTAATGTTTATATCTTCCCTTGTGTCTGAGAAAAATGTATCTGGACCTGCACAGGCTAAGTGGGGGAAAAATAATCAGGGAATATTGACCATAATCAGCTTCTCTATTGTTTTTGTGTCACTGAAGCTGGCTAGCCCTGAACAGTTATTGGTTTTAATTAATGAATATGTGACACGAGTTAAAAACAGCTCAATAGCAACTGTGTGGGGAACTGGTTCAATTTAAAACCCCCAAGGGCTAGGGACAGAAGTTATATATAAACCAGTTGAAGTGATCAGAAACTGGTGTAAACCTGTAACAGAACAAAAGTTCAGTGCACACAAACCAGTTTTAAAATGGCTGAAACTGGTTTAAGATAAACCTTGTTGAATGCAGTACCAGACTTAACCCACTGAGGTCAAACTGGTTTATGGAACTTCTGCCCCAGACCCCTTCTGGGTTTAAGTTAAATCAGAGTCCCCCAGCAGCCCTGGGCTGGACTGTGCTCTCTGCTCCAGACAGCAGAGCTGGCCCCACCCCTCTGCTCTCTCACCTGAGCAGGAGTGGGGGGGTGGCTAGACACCAGCCCAGCATGGCCCCCTGAGGTGAAGGGGGCAGAGAGGGACTGTATTCCTTCATCCCTCCCCTCCGCCCCGGGGGCCCCAGTTGGGGTCTGCCTGGCTATGTGCAAATGGCAGAGGTGGGCTGGCAGACCCCCAGGTGCGAGTGGCAGAAGACGGGAAGACCCTTGCTGAAGTCCCCAAGTGGAAGAAGGGAATACCCTCCCTCCCTGCCCCCTTTGCCTCAGGGGGCCATGCTGACTGGTGTCTGGCCATGCCCCTGCCCCTGGAGCAGTGAGGGCCGAGCGACCCTGGCAGAGGCTGTTGTGCTTCAGCCAGGCAGACTGTGGCTCAGGTCCCCTGAGGGGAGGGGGGAATAAACCCCCCCCCCCGGCCCTTTCACCTCAGGGGACCATGTCAGGCTGGCATCCGGCTGCGGGCCAGGGTCTGGCCACGCTCATTCCCCGTCCCCCCAGAAAAGCCTGGCAAGAGCTGCTTCCCCACTCCCCCTCCAGGCACACCACAGCTGGGGTCCCTGCTCACCTACCCCTCACCCAACCACTGCCGAAGGGGAGGGAGGGCTCACTCTAGCGCCCTCCAGCTTCTGGCCTGAGCCACTGCAAGCATGCGGCTGCATTTCCAAAATCAAAAGTGAATGTCTCTTCACTTGCTTGCTGGTTCAGTCTATGCAGGTTAGACTAACCTGCAAAGGTTCAATCGATTCACACTCAGGCTTTTTGAATGTCTGTACTAAAGCGTGCAGCATCTGTGGGCCCTCCTATAGCATGGTATGTTAAGAATGACCTTTCTTAGACTGAAATCACTTAGTCCTGCTGGAAGCAGGGTTTGCTCAAGGTATGGTACCACATGCCTGATGGCTGAGGAGCCCCCAGCCTTTCTTCTTATAGGACTGTTGCTTTACAAGCAGCCCTTGTCCATACGTAGCCAGAACCTCTTACTAATCTTGAGAGCTTGACTGCAGGAGCCCCCAGCTGCTTTCTGCTGCCACTTCTCGCTTATTCAAAATAGGCTTCTTCACTCCAGCAAAACTAAGAAACTCAGTCCCTTCCCACTAGTTGCTGAAGCCCTATATAAATGAATTTACCTTTTGCAGATGTCATCCCCTCCCAGGTATGTTCTGACGGGATTGGTGTTGCTAGGAAGAAACACTGGAGAAAACACTTACCTTGCTACCGTTCAGGGAGGCAAGGGAAATCAGTCAAAAATAGACTTAGGGCAGCAAGGGGTGTCAGAAAGAGACATCAGAGGCCATTTGTTAGGGTCTGCTGGTTCTGACTGTAGCAGGATGATATTAATAAGTGTTTAATAATGGTCTACACAACCTCTGCCTGCTCTGTGGATAGGAATCCCATAAAGCCAACTGCTTTAGAGAATGATGATTTAAAATGCCGTAGCATAAATTACTCACCTGCTTTGGTGGAGGAACCATTTACTGCTCAAGTGCCTTACAGTCCTATGCAAGTGAAGCATATTGCAGTCCTGTGCAGGTGTGAAAGGTTATTACTGTGACTGATTCATTACATTCAAACCATCAGATAACATTTTCTTGAGATTTCACAAATTAAAGTGAGACCTTCATCTCTCGCATGGATGGGAAGATATTGCAACCTTTCCTCCCAAGCACAACAGGCCAGCAGGGGAAATCCAAGATGGCAAATATAGAACCGAGACACTGCAGAAAATCCACAAGGGCTTCTTTCTTCTCAGCCACAATTAAAAAAAAAAAAAAAAATCAATTTTTTTTAAAAGGTCAGCAGTCATGGGAACCAGGCAGCAGCAGATGCTGTTTGAGTCAAGCCCAGCAGGGTCACCTCAGCACATCTTAAATCCTAAACTCTTTACTCACTACTGTAGCATTTGCCTTTATGTTCCATTTGGATTTTGCCAGTACAATAGGCCCAGATGGTTCATTTCAGGCTGATTTTACTTTCTGCAGCATTATGATGGCACATACAACATCCTTGGCATTTGTTTTATAGTCTGTTTGGAAGTTATTACAGCTATAAGAGAGAAAGGGTAGGGCTTGTTCTTCATGGACAGGTTGGTTTCAGTTCCCTTCTTATTTAAGCTTTCCGTGTCTCAGATCTACAAGACAGAGACATCCACATAGGAGTATTGAACTTGCATGCACTTGAAATCAAGTTTGGAGCCTAAAGGGGCCTAATTCCGGCATGTTCGTATTTGCAGCATCTATGATTCAAATAATGAAGATTAATCAAACAGCATGTCCAATGATTATAGAATTATGGTGCTTTGCTGGGGATTTTATCATTTCCACACAAGCCTAACTCTTTGTTGAGGTCAATATAAGTTCTATGAAAATACTTCAACTAAAAAACAAAGACTAAGTAACTTCATATTCCTCAATAATAGCAGAGGCTGTCACATGGCACTTCTTCTGCCTGCTTCCCTATTGCACCAGCATTTCTGGCTATTTTTCTAACAACGTGGATATTTTGCCTGCATGCAATAGCATGGTCTGACTCTTCGTGGGTATGGGACCAGCGGTGTACGACTATCACACCCAGCTGGGAGGTGGTTAGTTCACAGGACTGAGAGCAAGCAGCAGGCTCCCTCCAAGCAGATCTTAAAGCTGAAGAATGAAAGGGAGAGGACCTGGAGCAACAGCAGTCAAAAGTGGGTAGAAGAAATACTTTGTTTAACAATGTGCTTAAAGGTTTTATGTTGCAGAATAAAACAATGCGTGTAAGGGGACCTGGACACATCAACAGGCCCTTGGGAAACAAGATAGTTCCCTTACAGGCAGGCAAAACAGCTGCTTACACCAGAAAAAAAACAGATAAATTAACCTCTACCTTTGCTGCACCCCCCCCCCCCCCACTTCCCTACAGTTACAATATGAAAGAAATATATTTTTTGTTAAAGACTTGTGAGGAATATAAGGTCACTGCTGTATCAAGTAATCAGAGGCTAGTCTGTATTAAGGATAAATGTTTTTTAGGTGAGTTGTAAACTTTTCATTTAATCTAAGCTACACATGCAGGAAACTCAATAATTAGAGAAAAAGGAGTAAAATTGGTGAACATCTGGTAGTTTTTTTTGATGGGGAGTTATTTCCAGGCAAACATGGAAAATTAGGGGGAAAAAAACCCTTCCATTTTGCTGAAAAATTAAGTTTATTTTGAAAAAAACAAGTTAGTTGTTGGCAGTTTCTATAGGCCTATATAGAAAAAAACAAAACTACAAAGCACGTTTTACAAAAGCAAAATTTTTACATCAAACTAACAGGGAAAAAATACATCTCAGCCAGCTCTTCTAGTCAGGTCTTTAAACCATGGATTCCAAGAAGCCAACAGCTGGGTATATCATGAAACTGCAGAGCTACTATCAGATATCAGTGGGTTTTGGAAAGGAAGTGTTATGGACAGCTAAATTCAAAACCACTCTACCCTCAGCTGGTTCAGGGTCTGCTAGCAAACCTCAGATCTGTTTCCTCAAAAAGTTTTCAAAGTTTCAGAAACCTCTGAACAACGATAGACAAAGCCACAACATTCATTCCTCTGTTTAAGGCCCAACTTTTAATTGCTTGTTTCCCCCAAAGTACAGTGAAGATTAGATTCAGGTTTCTGGTGTGTATAGCGATGTACAGTATTGAGAAATAAGAAAGGAAAGAAAATGCTCAGCCACTGAAAGACAGAGCCAGGCTATTCGCTAGTTAACAAATATAAAAATCTGTTTTAGAACAGCTATTGCTTGGGTTGGCGATATTCAATCCCAGAAACACAAGTTGGAGAAAAAGTACTTATAAAGGAGGGCAACTCTGCCTTGAAGACAGGGGAAAATTACAAGGTCACTGCAGAAGGTCTGACTTGGATCCTGTGCCCTTTAATCATGGTATTATGGTCCTATATTTGCGTGACCCTACAACCAGCAAGCATGCTGTTTTTATGCTACTGTTCTGTGAAATTCACTGTTCCATGTGGTTTCACTGTGAAACAAAATGATAGTGTGGATGGGAACTTGGCTGTTCAATTCCCATTCCATTCCAAAAATTATTTCTTACTATATTCTTTGGTTTGGGAGTAAACCTGCCTGTAGCAGGTACTGGAGATAGACCAAGAAGACTTTGTGACGGAGGGTATCACTGGACTCCCAGGGCACACCCACACATGCAGGCATGTGCCCTTGCAGCAGCTCAAATAGCAGTGGCACAAATACATGCTGGAGATTTGTGTCTCAGTACATGAGCCTGAACATGCACTTTGGTGTGCCACTTGGGACAAACTGACCCTGCCCAGCTCCTCCTGGATCTTCAGCCAGGGGGACCTAGAGGCTGGGGCAGTACAAAAAGCTGCTGTGGTGAGCAGCTCAAGGCTACTTGCCCTCAGGAGCTTCTGAGGCCCAGCCAGTTGGTATCTGGGGACACTAGCCCTTTGCGCCAGCTGGACTGTTGAAGCAGCCCTAACCTAGGGTGGCCCCTGCAGCAGTCTGGGGGCTGCTGCCTGGCTGTGATCTGCTGCTACCTGCGATAGCATCCACCCCCTTGGACCCGTGTCCCCATGGCTGTGCACCTGCCAGACCCAGATGGGGACCATACGGCTGCCTGGGCTATGGCACAAGCACTGTAGCAGAGCCTTCTGCACTTCTGGGATAGCTGCTAGTGGGCCTTGTCTGCACAGCTGGCCTTCGGACGGCACTGCTGTCATGTCTTCTGGTGTCCCGCTCTCCCATCTGGGCAGTCGCCCAGAAGATGTACTCCTTGCAGTGGCCTGCTTTGAACTGTCAGATCATGTCCTCCTGTTTACAAATTGCGCATTCTCTGATAAAACCCCCAAATTCTCTCATTAAAATACCCCAAATCCGTGTTCTACTGTGATTAAAATGAAACACTGCTATATAAAGAGAGATCAGTTGGGCAATGTTTTATTGATATATTTACAATCTTAAAGCAATTTGGAAGCCTGCCAGTGCCTCTGTCATCAACATAAAATGATTTCTAAATATCCATACACTTTGGCATTTGCTTTTTTTTTTTATCATAGAAAAATCAGAGCTGCCCCTGCCCCCTTTGCTCACCA
The DNA here is from genome assembly GCF_052110815.1 of Crocodylus siamensis. NCBI lineage: Eukaryota > Metazoa > Chordata > Crocodylia > Crocodylidae > Crocodylus > Crocodylus siamensis. The sequence continues at coordinate 30,938,093 of NC_143400.1, forward strand.
GGAGATGTGGGGCACCGAGCAGCACTGGTATGCTAGTGCCCTGCCCTGCCCTTGCCCCTCACTCCCAACCCACAAGCCCTGCCTGCCACCACTAGCTCCCTCCCAGCAGCAGCTCCATCCAAGCACCAGGACATGACACCAGCTGCACCGGCTGCTTTGTGGGTCTGAGCAGTGCCAGCCCTGGCTGTTATGCTCCCTGTGCCTGTGCCCAGGCCCCAGCGATACTCATCAGGGAAGCCCTCGACTGGGGCTCAAGAATTGGGCTGGGCAAGCCCCTTCCCTTCCATGCCAGCCTCCCCCTGCACAGGCTGCTCTACAGGGACAGGGGGGCTCTAAGCCTGGCTCTCACAAACTCTGCTATCCAGAGCGCTCCCCCATCCCCAACCCCCATTTCTCTTTCTCTCTCACACATACACGCACACACCTCTGCTGCCAGCTCCACCCCTTCCCCCAGCCCATCACACACCCAAGTGGTGCCTGGGACCAGGAGCCCCCCAGACTGGGGCCACATGTCCCAGCACCAGTGTGAGCATGGGGCAGGGCTGCAGCGTGGCAGTTGTTTCTGCAGCTGTGGCTCCTGCCACCAGATCCCATCACGTCCTGTCTGGCAGCTGGGAACGCAAGGTATGAGATTTGTGAAGTGGATGTGGGGGGGGTGTATGTGAGTGGGGCGGGTCATGAGCGGGGTTTATGGGGTTTGTGGGTGGATGTAGGGGTGGTTGGAGGGTTTGTGGGTGGGTATGGGGCTTGTGCGGGGGCTTGGGGGTGTGGGGTTTGTGGGGGGTGTGGGCATGAGGGGGGACTGCTTGGGAGGGGTGGAGCCCCTGCCTGCCCCCCCAAGTGGTGCTCACCCCCCCCAGCAGCTGCAGTGGCCATCGGGGTGCTCATGGCCCGCTACTGGCAAAGCCCCTAGCGGGACAGTGTGGCACAGCCTCAGCCACTTGAGATGCAGCACCACATGTGCCACATGGAGACAACCCAACCCAGCCATGCACACCTTCAGCCAGGACTGGGCTTCTCCTGCTGTCACCTGGGCTCCCAGCACCACATGCAAGAGCCATGTGCTTTTGGGCCAGGCCAGACGTGCCTCTGTAGAGCTAGCACGGCCCAACGGCATGTGGGACACATGGATGCAGGACCTGGCCCAGCCCGAGGGCATGTGGCTCTTGTGTGTGGTGCTGGGAGCCTGGATGGCAGCAAGAGCTGCCTGATCCTGGCCAAAGGCAGACACTGCTGGGTCAGGCCGGCTAGCTCCATGTGGCACAGGCTGTGCCAGGTCTCAGGTTGCTGGGGCTGCGTCGCACCACCGTGGGGAACTGCCAGTAGTGGGCCATGAGTACCCCTATGGTCAGTGCCCCCCCCCCCACAATCTCACAGCTACCTCCACATCCCTGCTTACCTGCTGTAACCTTGCTCTGCTTCTATTAGCTGGAGTAGCAGGGACACACAGTAGCCAGAGAAATGCTCTAGAGCATCTCTTTGGAGGACCCAGTTTCTGGCTGTTTCAGAGTACACTCCAGGAGTATGCCCTGCACCACTTCTTCCCAATGTGTTTTTTTGTTGTTTTTTTTTTTTTATACTTGGATTTCCTGGTATCAAAGTTAAGTCCACACTGCAAATATGTAGTGCACGGAACATTTTTTCGTTCCTAGTGTGCCTCTTGTGGCATCTCAAACTGCTTTGAGACACCGCGACAGGCACACACTCACTTGTCTGAACATGGCCCCAGAGGATTTCACCTTTCATGCTGTTATTTTATTCTCTCAGTGGGCCGATTCTCTGTTCCCTCTTTAAGGAGTCACTTACACTTACCTAAGAGACTCTTTAGCCTAATTCTGCTCTCCTGAAAAATGGGAGCAAACCCACTGTGACTCTTGTTCTACCAGAGATGAGAATGGCCTAGCCAAATAAGTTGCGCTTTACCCTCACAGCAGAAAAACAAGTCCCTGGTCACATTTTCAGGATCACGTGTGAACACCTGCAGCAAACACATCGTAATAGGAGTAGTTTGCCAAATGGTCCTGCCTTCTTCCTTGTGAGAAGCGCCATTGTTTACGTGGAAAATCAAAATGGGGCAAGTGCCACAAGGGAACACGTTGTTGAAATCAGCAACTCTCCCTGATGACAAACAAGGTGAAATCTGCCTGCAGTAACCTGACTACTATGTTGAGATCTTCAGTTCCTTTGAAGCAAAGCAGCTGGCAACATTTGAACAATCCCTTGCAAACAAATTTGCCAACTGCCTCCCTGACTGGTTTCCATCACTGAATTGTTGTTGTTGAATGCACTCAGTTAGTGCCATGCTTTTCATTTACAGGGACACAAATATTCTCTGCCACCCACTCTTAATTACATGGCAACCCACGCTATAGAGTTTGCTGGTAAATCCTCTGTAATTACATAGTAATTGCCTTGTGGTCTCCTTAATATAATGCAAACAATAATCTGCCGCAGCCTGTAATGACTGTGTGCCCTGCACTGCATCTGAGAGAACAAACCAGCCTGCATTTACCCTGTAATGAAATATAGCTACTCAGTTACTGTATGACAATACCCATACAATTAAAAGATCAGCATTCATGATGGTACATGAGAGAGAAGGAGGCTTCAGCCCCTGCAATGCAGAAGGGAAGAAGAACAGCCTCCTGGTTAAGGTCCAAGAATGGGATTTATGACCATGCTTTGCTCTGCTGGAGTTTCTAAGTAAACTGGGAGGAGATGGGAGGTAGGGGTGTGGACAGTTGCTGCATATAAAAACTGTGAAAGCTTAGACAGTGTCTCTTGCACAAAAATGCAAGACAATGGCTGGGGCAAGACTGGATTGTGGTAACAAAACTGGCACAAGAAAGTCAAACTCCCCTAATGGCCTGCAACCCATTAGCTGTCGAGCCAGTGGAGTACTTGTACCTACTAATAGACCCATGTCATAAAATAATAAACATGGTTAAAATTGTGGGCAGAGGCCTGATGCACTCCTCCCATGTGCATTTCCAAGCTAAGAAAGCCAAAGAAAAGGCTGAGCCAGAGAAGGCAAGGAAACTATATATGCATTTCAATTGACCTAGCAGCTAAAGAAAACAAAAGACTAAATATGCATCTCAAGAGAAACCTGTAAAAGGTATAGGAAGGATGCCCTATATGTGACAAATGCACCCTCCTCACATTTCTCATAATAGGTATCCAGTGTCTAAGGCAGGTGTAAGCAACGTTTTTTGGCCAGAGTGCTGAAAAAATCACGATGTGGAAGGTGCCGGAGTGCCAGCATGCCAGAAAAACAACGCGCGCGTGCGCGTGTGTGTGTGTTACATGGCAGGACACACTGCATATTAGTATATTTAATAAACATAAATGTTGCCTTTGCTCGTGTGTATTCCTTTTTTGTTGAGCATGTTGCAATGAGAGAGAGAAAAAAAGACAAATAAGAGAAAGAGGAGAGAAAAAAAACAAGAGCAGAGAACCAGGCACACACACACAGAGAACCAGAACACACCCAGAACAGACACATGCACATACACATCCAGAACCAGACACGGGTGCGCACACCGACACACAGAACCAGACAGAGGCAGACAAACGCACAAAACCAGCTGCGCAGGAGCACGGAGCTATATAATTAAACAGTATAAAGCAAGACAGAACTACCAGCAAAGTATGTGCAGTTCAGGGAAGAAGAAGAAGAAGCCATCCTGCTACCCAGCCAACAAGTGAAGGATCCACGCTTTGAGGCTGGATCCACACCTCGAGGCTGAACTGCTTCCTGCCTGCACTTGGTAAAAATCTCTTTGCAGCTAAGATGATACAAGGACTAAGAGTTTGTTTTATATTGGGAAAGAGTCTTTTTCTGTCATTTAGTTTTGTAACTTGTTGGGTGTTATTAAAACAAGCCTTTCTACTAGTCATCAACTGAGCATTGTGTCAATTCTCAGAGCACTAGGTTTAAAAACCTGCTTTCTAAGTGCAACAACAGTAATATAGCCTTTCCTCACTGTGATGAGCTGAAGTCACCACTACACCATGATGCTTTAGCTATAGCTGTTCCTAAACAGTGGGTGTAAAAACATTCATGTACACATGAGTTTAAGAGCTTACAGTCAGTTGTTTAAAGGGAGCCAAATGCCCATGGCCCTATAAACATCTGGCTCATATAATCTAGAGAGACAGAACAAACCAAAGGGTAAAGAGAAAGGAATACCACACCCAGAGCAAAGAGAAAGGAGGTCAGGGACATGTGAACACATGAAAGAGGGCAGAGATTTTTATAGCACATCACCTGCTCTGGGCCAGCTGCCTTGTGTGTAAAGTCTTGTGCAGTAAGTGAAGGCTGACCTGTGGTAGCTTCACCCTCAGTGAAAGAGGGTTAAGCTGCCAGGGGTTGGCTTTCATCTGACCTGGGGTAAGAAGGTAATTGCAGCAGAGAAGCTGATGCCTAGTAAAAGCCCTTGCCCTCTTTCACCTACCAGTACCTTGTCTGAGTGCCCACACTGGGGGATAGTGGTCAGCCGATGTTTTGCTAGTTCCATGTCTGTGTTTGATGTGGGGTCCAATGAGATAAAGGATGTGGGAGGAAGACAAGAAGGATAAAGAGGGGAACATGGAGGATAGGTGGCAAGTGGGAAAGACAAGGTCAAGCTACACCAAAATAAGTTGAGCTGTAGTGACAACATTGCCAGACTCTGGGTGTGCCCTTCCAGAAGTTTTATTCCCTGAGTTCACATAAACGACACTATCCTCATCACATCTGCAGTGTTGTTGACTGGACCTGCCACTGAACATGTGAGGAACATCTGCAAGCCAGCATGCAAGCACAGCTTGTACTGCTGTTACATCATTGCTGATGGTTAATGTATTTCACCTTCTGTTCCATCACCATCTGCCACTTCTTCCCCATCAATATCTCTATTGTGCAAGGAGCAAGTACCTCCTACCTCTAGTTTCATTCCCTGAGATATTCTACAGGACTGACAAAACCTACTGAATTCAGCAGAATGATTTGTAAGGCATATCTACACGGCACAATGCCACACCGCACAGAGAAACCACGAGCTGCTGTGAATGCCTTAGTTCATGAGGCAGTCTATGCGACACTCAGCAGATAATTCCTGAGCTAGCTTTATACCTGCAACATGCAGAACCAGAAGCAGGACTGTCACATGAATCATACCATGTCGTCCAAGGTAACATGACTTTGCTTCTTAGCAGAGCTCATTAGCCCATGTGCAGTGCCAGAGTCATACTGCTCTCAATTTGAGAACAAGCCCATGTCTTTGGCATCTCTTCAACATACTACCTTGCAGCATATAAAAGATCACCCTCATGATTCCAGTGCCCTGTAGACCAGGCCTATATAGCTCCTTATAGCATGACGGATGGACAAAGAGCACTCAGTACATTGCAGGCTGGACTTGAATCCCCTCTCAGACATGTGTATCGCTCTGCTCCCCATCTATTGTTACTTCAGATGATGGCATCCTTTTAAAGTGCTCGCTTTTTGCAAGTCATGGGTAACAAAATCCAACAGGCTTGACACTAACTAAACAAGACTTAAATTGCTCGCTATCCTTGTAGGATTTCAGGATTGTAATTAAATCTCAGAGGTGGGATATGGCAATGAATGGACGTTCTGACACATTGCGCCGCGTTGTGACAGTTTTTGCATATCACCCTAGAATTTGCTGTAACGGGAAGAACCAAAACAACCTGATGGAGCATGAGCCATGAGAAATTAAACTCTTTAGATTTTATGAACACTGACGGTTAAAAGAATGCTTTTCTCCAGATTATAATGAGCTGCATACATTGGAACTCTGTTCATATCTTTGTTATCTGCTACTGAAGCCACTTCTCTCTAAACTTCTGACTTAGGAATATTAGGATAAAAGAGTTTATCCTTGCAATCCCTTGTCAATTAGCCTTTCCTTACTATTATGTTCAGAAGAAAACAGCCAATGCTCAGAAAAAAACCAAATGGATTTTTTCCCCCTTGTGGTGGGCCTGTGGAAACAGGAGATATTACCTGTCACTCTGATAGCTGAAGTAGAAAACTTTGTGACACTGGTCATGGGCCAATGAGTCCTCCCAACACAGACCAGCAGCCTATTTTGTCTGGTATACTGTTCTGAATGTCCACCAATATCAGGTGCTCCAGGGAAAAATGGAAACTAGCCTGGGAAAGAAATTTCTTCACAACTTCAAAGAGTTTGTGTGGCTTGCTTATGTGCAGAAGCTAAGGCAATGCCCTTTGCATGTAGAAGATGGCCTTATTTAATACAGAACTATCTACTCCCCTCTTGAAGCACTGTGAGCTCTTTGCATCAATCTCTCAAGGCAGTGAGGTCTACAAGTGAATTCACACATACCCCTATGGATGCAGGGCCAGATGTAAGTCCTGAAGCATAAGATTTCATGGCTTTCTATTCCTCTGTGCAAACCCTTTGTTTTCTGATGGGGCTGCCAATTTGAAACTTCTAAATGTCTTCTACCTTTTCTTTTATCTACTCATTAAACACTTCAGAACCTCTTTTCTTCAACTTAAATTTATGAGGCAGCAATTAACACTAAGGTTATGCTCACTGGGGACCCAGCTCTCTAAACCACTGGAGAGATGATTTTAACCTGTCAGTTTGACTGACTATTGTTTCCAGGGGGCTACAGTCTCTCAGGAATACAGCCATATGCAACTATCTACAGGAGTTGTAGATTTGCATACCTCACAGACTGAATCTTATGTTATTAGCAGAGAAAAATGCTGTCATTTGAAATGTATTCTCCCAGCAAAGTAAGCTGTGATCAGCAGGGCATTGACTATGCACAGTGATTCATGACAAACATGTTAATTCAACTTACTTATGGTAGCACCTTTTTGTGCAAAGCATATTCCAAACTGGTAAGAACGGACCCTGCTCTGCGAAGAGCATGGTCTAATGGCAGGCATTAGGAGAAATAAAAGAGGAACAAAAGTCAATTTATAGAAGACATTACAAGGTTGGTTCTTCTAAGTGTCACTAATATTCCTGATGCACTAGCAGATGAAAGTCCCTTTCCCCCTTGAATTTCCATTGTGGTATCAACTGTGGGCACCCTAAGATAGCTGGGGCACAAAGAGCTATCCGTGTTTTACTGCTACATATCATCCGGCTTTCCTCAGAACATGGTTACCTGGCTCAGTGATTAAAATAGTGGCACATTCAGTTTGTAAATATTCCCATTATTTTTACCAGCAGTGGAATTATATGAATGCAGCAGCACTGGTGAGATATTTTAAGCATAAAAAGCCAGCTAGCATAGACCAAGCCAGGGCATTCAAGCTCAGCTAAGATTTGCTTGCATTTATTAGGCACAGGCACCCACTGTCTTGGTAACAGGAGTAGCAGATGGGGCATTTCTCACCGTGAAGTTAAATTATTTCCTGGCTCTACTAAACTTAATTCACTCAGTGATCTTCTACTTTGTTAGCTCTGCCATCCATGTTCAACATACATGATAAATGAGTTCGTAGCACACAGATTCCTAGCTATCTTATATGGAATATCCAGTGTAGGCATTCACACCGATATCTCTTTAACTTCTGTTGGATAGACTTGCTGCTTCTCCATGATTGTGATCCCAACAGGAGGAGACTTAGTACATTTCTGCTAAAGAGCCTTGAGATCTTGGAGCTGGCACTGCTACCCACAGTTATGCAACAACAATAGATGCGAGGGTAAATTTAGGATGGATGTATTCTGACCGCACCAGACAACTGGCTACTAGGGCTGTGTGAAATTTCGCCGGATGTTTCATTTTGACCCTGTTTTGACTCGTTTTGTGCTCGAAACAGCGAAATCTAAATGAAACCAACGGCTTTGGAACAGCCTCCAAATGAAACGAGCGCTCAGAGTGTTTTGAAAGTTTTTAACTGATTCAAGTTTCAAAGTTGGGCTTGCTTGCAGGGAAACAGAAACTAAGGAGAGGGAGGGGAAAGGGGGGGGAAAGGACTGCTCTCAACTGACATGTGTAGCTGGCCAGTGACTGTCATACTTCCCAGCGGTCCCTTCCAATCCCAGTGCTCTGGGGGAGGGATGGAAAAACTGCATAAAAAGCAGCATTGTTAGAACTGAGTTTTTTTTGTGCCATGGGGTCAAGCGTCTCCCAACAGCTCAGCAGCGTCAGAGAAAGGCTAGCACTTCCTACTTGCTAGCCTGTTACTAGCAAGTGGGACTCAATACCTTTTGCTTTCTATACCCTTTTATTATTATATTCATTCATTCCTTTCTATTTATTCCTCCCTCAAAATCCTCTTTTTGTTTTAATTAATCTATTTTGATTCTTTTCCCCAAGAAAAGCAATCTGTGCTTTCTCTCACAGTGTGCATTCCATTCACTGTCCAGGGAAGCACAGCGTTTATTGCATATTATAACACAGAATTTATTCAAGAGCACATAAAATATATAAATGTATGTAGCAATACATACATATGATTATCTACATATGTTACATAAATCTGGTTACATTACAAAAGAACACACAGATTTTCCAGCACACCAAGCACATTATGAAACACACTATGAGGCGTGGTGGACAGGCAGCTGGCAAGCCTTCAGGGAGGGGTGGAAGAGGGGGGCTAGAGGGAGAGCTGTAAATCCTCTCTCTCCTCCCCAAAACAAAGACACAGCCTCTTTCCTAGCAGGAATGAGGCTTCTGGTTCTACTGGCAGCAAGAAGGGAGCAGTGGGACTGCCTGAGCCTGCATCGCCTCCAAGACACCAGCTGTAATGACCCCCCCCACCACCATAACAACAAGCAGCACCAGCATGACAGTCTCCTCTACCCCCATTTCACTTCTTATCCTGAGCCTTCCAGTGCCAGAGGAAGAGCTGGATCTGGATCTGAGTACCATCGCAAGGGAAATTCTCGGGGGGAATCATCTGAGTTTGTGCTCCACACCCCTCTAGTTTCCCCTAGAGCCAGGTCTCCTTGCCCAGAAAGCATTTGGAGGAGGATGAGGTAGAGGTCTTGGAGGCAAGTGGCTCAGCTGAGTCCGCTCATCCTGTTGCTGTGCCTCTGCCTGCTGAGGAGAGGGAAAAGGCAGCATCCACACATTCAACTGCACCCCAGAAGCAAGCAGGTAGTGGGATCATTTTGAGCTGGCAGATGATCCCACATATGCCATCTGCCTGCACTGCTGAGCCAAAACCAGCCGGGGCAAGGGAACAAAATACACAAGCACCACAGGAATGTTGATGCATCTCTGCAGGCACCAACCCCGTGCCCTTACTTCTCCTCAGCCTGGCACCAGTGGGAGCATGCCCAAAAGAAGTCCTCCGCTCACTCCAGAGCCCCTGTCCCTACATAGCAGAGGCAGGCCACCCTGGAAGAAGAGGGCAAAGGTGGGTAGAAAGGGGGGCATGTTGCAAGGGCAAGCGAGATCACCCAAACTATTTGAGACATGCTTGCTGTGGATGGCCAGCCCTTCTCCTTAGTTGAGTGGCCAGGGTTCAGGCAGCTCATGGCGCTCATGAACCCAACACCTCTAGCACCTGTCCCCAGTCAGCTGATCGGAAAGAGGCAGGGCCCCATGGCACATCTAACCCCAGGGCTGGGACTAGCAGGGAGAGTTTTCTGGCAGCTGCTGGAAAAGAAGCTTCTGCAGGAAAAGAAAGAAAGGCTCTAGTCTATGACAGCTTGGATGCCTGAGATATTAGTACTACTGTGCTGCAGTGCTTACCTGTTGTTATTTAAAGTGGTGGACTGGACTGAGGCTGTAGAGGAGGATGAGACCTCATTAGAGCACACTACTATGTCGTGTAGAGGCCCTAGCATCAGTGAAGGTGTCCCTTAACACACACACACACACACACGCACACATACACACCGAGTTTTGCTTGTCAGCAGTTTCAGGTGCAATTTTCAAAAAAACCCTGCACCTATCTCCTTGAAACCTGGCAGGCTTCATGGCCTCAGCAAGAGCTACCATGCCTGCTGTTTTCACCCCCCTGGGCCTTCACTTACAAGTGACATGAGTTTTCCTCTGAACAGTCTGAGATGCAGTGTAGCAGGGCACTGTAGGTGTCTGCCACTTTAAGGGCCAAGCCAAGCAGCCAGCAGGTGCTTAATTGTGGCAGCCATTTTAGATTCATGACTGCCAGGCAGTTCGCTGCTGGCAGGGCAGGCAGTAACACTGCCTGGCTGCAAGGCTGCTTGGAGCATCCTGCAGGTAAAGGCAGGAGCTGTAGGGGATGGTTTGGAGGCCCCTGGTCCTGGGCATGACCTAAAACTGCACCCTGCCAGGAGTGGGTGGCCTGGTGGGGCTCTCAGTGGCACGGGAGCCCCCAGGAAATGCCAGACCAGTGACCACCCTGGTGCAAGGCAAGTAGGGGCGCATTGACCCCAGCCCTCACCTTTGGGTGGGTCATATTACATCAGAGCAGGGTAGGCCAGGTAAGCTTCTGAAGGCACCTAAGCCTACTGGGGGAGCGACCCCGCAGGGCCAGGCACACTTCCAGGAGCACCTGAGCCAGGAATGGGGGACCTTAAGTGCAGGCAAGAGGCAAAAACCCCACTGAGGTACTTGACTGGTCAATGCTGGGGCCAGGACCAAAGGGTCAAAAGGGCCAGGGGCCCACTGCAAGGGACGCCCACAAAAAGCTAAGGAGCTCGGGGTCCTGACTGGGCCTGAGATGGGGCTAGGGCTTACAGAAGCTGACGGTCTCCAGGGTTGGGGGCCACAGCTAATGGGCTAAGGCGGTGATTGAGCTAACTGCCTGAGATGCCATCTGCGAAGCTTGGGCCACAGTATAGGGGTGGAACAGAGCTGCGGATAACCCCCCCCCAATATTGGGGTGCAACAATGGACAGTCTCCTGCCTTACTTAATAACTTAATTACCAACAAGGCATGGCAGGCGAGACAGGCGAGCGGCGTGCCCAGAGACAGGTGGGAGGCTAGCTGTGGCTAGCTGGGGACTCCCACTTCGCCACATGCAGTTGCCCAGAAACCCCTGCACCTATCTCCTTGAAACTTGACTTTGTGGCCTCAGCAGGGGCCACCCTCCCTGCTGTTTTCATTCAAATCAGGCAAGACATGACAAAAGTTATAGGCATTTTTGTGATTCCCCATTACAGCATATGGGTGAAACGTCGAAACAGCAAAATAGTTTTGACGAAACAAAACGGAACAGTGCTTCAAAATGAAATGAAACAACAAAATGAAACACTGTCCCTTTGAAACAGTGAAACAGAAGTCAAAACATAGCAGGGCTGTGCAAAACAGCACTGTCGGCTACTGAGACAAGCTCTGGTTTGATGACATTCAAAGCCAAAAGAAAGAGAGGTCAACTTACAAGCCTATAAAGTCTGGTCAGGGCACCAACTGTCCCCCAACGTTTCAAGGATACTTGCCTTGCGTATTCTGGTTCAGTTGAAATATGCAGAAAAGTCAGGCTCGTGGAGTGAAGACCCAGTACTACGGCTCAACTCATTCCATTTGAAATGCTAAGACCCACACCTAGAACCACACTCTCTGAACAAGCAGCCCAGGCCAGGGCATGGACTTAGTGCCTGCTTTTATATGAGCAGTCCATGGGTAACTGTGGTGCAGTGAACCTCATTTGCAAGTGGTTTCTGAGGACATTACTCTCCCCAGCCAAGAAAAATGCATTCAGGTGAGCCAGCCTGAAGGTCACAATGGCATGTTCTGCACAGCAAGGAGCTTTACACTAAAGAGCCGATATTGAACCAAGTGACAATGGTTCCAAAGAGGATGGAGCTAGACTGTTCTCGGTGGTAGCAAATGACAGAACAAGGAGCAATAGTCTCAAGTTACAGGAAGGGAGGTTTAAGTTGGATACTAGGAAAAACTCTCTCCTTAGGAGGGTGGTGAAGCACTGGAACAAGTTACTTAGAGAGGTGGTGGAGATTTTTAAGACCCAGCTCAACAAAGCCCTGGCTGGGATGATCTAGTTGCAGATGGTCCTACTTTGAACAGAGGGTTGGACTAGATGACCTCCTGAGGTCCCTTCTAATCCTCATTTTCTATGATTCTGTGACAGCGGTAGCAACCTCCCTTTGACCAAACATAACCCAAAGAGGGGAGAGAGAACGGAATGGAAGTAAGTGCAAGGCTAGAGGGGTTCACCCCCCAACTTTGAATGTCTTGCAGAGACAGCAGGCAGCTCTGATTACCTGTGACAACTTAGTAACAAAATGCAAGGAAAAGAAAGGCATTATGAGAGTAAACTGGGACATGAACAGGGGAGCACAGGACAGGTCTTCGTTCAGAACATCCCTGAAGAGCATGAGTGACTCAGTTGTGGGACAGACTGCACTCATCAGATGAGCAAATGAGATGCTGATGGGAAGCCAGTAATTTCATTGCCTTTCAGAAGCATCAATAGGCTATGATGACATCAAGGACCCATGGCTCTTCATCAAAATAAAAATCAGATCCTTCAGAGAGGTTAAGCCCACAGCAGGAGAGGGGGTTAGTGTACATGCTCTGATTTTTGTGACTGACATCAGGGGAGATAAAGAAAAAAAGATGTCCCAGCTTTTATTCCACAGGACTTTTAACCATGGTGGCTGAACCTCAGAAACGCTGAGGGTTGGAGAGGCATTCACAAGCTTAGATTTTTTTTTATTGAAGCGTGAGAATCTCTCGAGTCTGTGGATTCTACAGCTCAAGCCTGGATTTCAGTCCATTTGCACAATGTTTGGGGTTGTCTGAGAACTATAAAAATCTAGACCCAGCTTCTAGAAAGGCAGAAGACCAGGACAACAGCAAAAGAATGGGAAGTGTACTTATGTCGGCGTTTGTCTCGAGTTGGTACATATTGAGCATACCAAAGATAGATAAACATTTCAGACCTAGAATTGCTCATTTTCTATTCCAGGAAGGGCCGAGATGAGGAATGAAAAAGAATTCTTAGTTTTCTCCCATATCCTAACAAACTTGTATTTTACCATGTTACAAAGCCAAGACCTAGAATCCTTCCCGCTTCTGACTCCTGGCATATCCCAAAGTAAAGAATAGCAATGCAAAAATGAATCAATTCTGAATCAAAAGTTCTAATTCAAAATGACATTCCACATTCTTTTTTTTCCGCTATCTATCTATCTATACATACGTACGTCTGTGTGTGTGTGTGTGCGTACGCACAGAGGCAAGCATACTTATATACACACACACACACACACACAGAGGTTTTTTTATGGGGAAATTTAGATAAAATCCACACTATTTTAAAAATATCTGTCAAGAAAACTTTTGGTGAGGGACAACTGTTTTGACCAAAATCAACTTTGGCACAACAAAAGGGAGAAAAATTCTTCTTCCCGGCCGCCAAAGCTAGGACAAGAGGGAGCGGGCTTATATCAGAGCAGGTTTAAACCTTAGGCAACAGTTCCTAACAGTAAATACTGTAGTGCAGTGGAACAGACTGTCTTGTTTCTCCCTTACTGGAAGTTTTCAGGAAGGGGCTGGAGATGGGCAGCTGCCTGGGATGGCTTAGAAAGAGTGAACCCTGCACCTGTGTAGGGGGCTGGACTAGGTGATGCTTGAGGTTCCTTCCATCTCTCTGATTCTGTAAGGACAGAGATGAAGAAAAGGAGCTGTTGGCACCTGACTCAGTTTTGGCTTGAGAACAGAAGCTATAATTGGCAGCTGTGATATTTTCCACTGATAAAGAGCAAACAGTAAGTCTAGACTTTTATTTTAGAGAAAGGAGAACTAACAGTGTAATGCTGCATGGGTCACACTCTCTGGCTTCAAGGCCTGCTGTTTCCAATGCCCTCACACCCTACTCCCTAGACAACAAGAAGGGCCTTACGTTTGGAGATGCAGTGCAGAGAAAATTAAAAACCGAACAGTACAGCAGCTCTTTGAGGCTGACACAAAGAACATGCAGTTCAGACTCAATAAGCAGAGCAACCAGAACAGCTCTGACAATGCTAAAGGGCACAGTGTTCAACAAAACTGCCCTGGGCAATGATGTCTAATTGACAATGCAGAATTGCCTGGGTCACCCATCAAACAGTAGATCGTTGCAGGATGCTGTAAAACTAACCTGCTTCCAACTTGCACGCTGAACAAGATGAGGTCTGGCCTTTTCACAGACATTTCTCCAAGCAATACATCCCCCTAGGACACTTCCTGTACTATTCAGCTTGACTTGAAAGCACAGGTCAGGCTGTCATGGGCTTGAGAAGAAAGATTGTCTGTTCCCTTATGAGTTAACTTCGTATGTATACTTCCATGAAAGAAAATTGCAGTCAGCGTTGAAAAAAAAACAAACTTTATGCTGTCCTTCGAACCTCCTGAAGCAGTAAATTGTTAATGGTGGTGATCTCCTTTTTAGAACCACATGCCCAAGGAATATCTATCCACTGCAGGAGGGAATTCTTGCTCTGGATTTCAGAAGGGCATTTTTTCAGACATCCTGAGACTGAATTCAAGAGGGGTAGTTTCACTAACCACTTCATAAAACTTGCAACAGTGACAATAAAGCTGGAGTCAGTCTATCATACCCCTAGCAAGAAACAGTGATCAGATCCAAAAAACGGAGCAACTCTGCAGAGATATGACTCTCTTAAATCACAGCATTTGAATGAAGTGAAGTGAACTTAGGCTCACAAAAGCTTGCACTTATATATTTATATCTTATTTAGTCTATAAAGCTGCATATCTACCCTGCCTGCTGATTGACTTCACACCAACACAACTAATTACCTCTCTCTCTCTCAAATAAATGCTGGTTGTATTCTGTTTACTATATAACACACAAAAAATGCCATGGATCTAGATCAAGGCCAGAATGTGCTCTGACATGCATGCTATGTATCCTGAGTGATTTTGCTGACATCTGAACAACTTAACAAAAGTCAAGGACTGCTTGGGGGAACAAGATGGCAGTAGTTTCTTACACCTCTTTAATGAGTAGATCTCAAAACACTGAATTATAATTAAGGCATGCCCCCCCATGCAAGGTAGGGAAGGGTTATCCTGCCTTCACAGTTAAGAAAACTTCAAAGGAGGCTCAGATTCATTTATTGCAGGTAACAGAATAAATCAGAAACAAAACTAGGAGAAGAAAGATGCCAGGTATCCTAACACGATGCCTGGCTGTAAGACCCTGTTCTGTGATGAAATTCTATTTCAGCTGTTTAGGCTTTAACAAGCTCGCATTTTATCCAGATCCTAGTGTACTCATCTTTCTATGGTAACAGGCAATTTTTCCTTGACCTTTTAATGCACTGCTTAAGCTCTGCAATGATTAAGGTAATACTGTTAACAAAGGCCCTTGCGGAAATCCCTTACCACTTAGCTTGAGACGCAAAAACACAGCAGAAAAGAATCCTCCACTGCTACTGCAATTCAGTCAGGCTGAACAAATATTTCCAGCTACTGAGGCAAAAATGGGAGAAGTAGAAATATACTGAAAAAGCCGAGGGCAGTTAGCATAGCTGATGCTTCAACCTTGCATCAGAGCTGCTCTGTACAGGATGCTCAGGGCACCTTGAGGAACAGAATGTGGTATCCTACTGGTGGGATCCTACTCAAGTGCTTAGTGAAGAGCTGGGTGAGAAATGGTTTTCCCCTCTTGCAAAGCTTCCCAAGATTTAAAACATTCTTGCATTCTGTATCGGAAGAAAAACAACCCCTTCCCAATTTTTCCCTAAAAGCTAGAGAGCAGGACAGTGGAACAACTGATGGGGCCGTGCTTAGGATGTAAGAGATTCACAACAGGAACTTGAGCCTGGGTCTTCTGCATGAAAAGTGGAATGACTAAACAGATCCCACACCTACTACACCTGAAGTCGGGATATTCTTGTATCAATACGAAGTGTGCTTGCAACGCCCCCCGCTCCCAATTCTCCGAGCAATGGTTCTCTCACACTCCCCCCCCGAGACTAGTCCCAATTATGTATTTCCGGATGTTTTCCATCAACTTCCCATTGCACATTCTTGGCACTATGCATGCTGAGAAAACTCTTCAAACAGACAACAGTCATAGCAAAAACTCAGTTGGAAGCAAACTGGCCCAGATTTACCAAACCAGTCTCGAAAGTATCTTAGCCAAAAGAGAGACCAGGTTTCCTGAAGCCATTAAAATGCTGGGCCCTCTAAATGAGCTTTTCCCTTACCCCCAGCCTCCTCCTGTTATCAGGAAGCTGCTCTAAAGAGAAATCTGGGCAGTAGGGAAAACTAAGATAAATAAGAAACTTCTTCTTAACTTTGGCATTGGCAGGCGACTCCAAAATTGTAGCGGTTTAAAAACAACAACAACAACAAAAAATCAATTAAAAATGTTTTAGAAGTGCTTGGCCAGGGGGAAGATAGACAAGATTTAAACTTGTCTTGACCTCATTAATTTCATGCTGACCTGTAATTAATTGCTCTCATCATAGGAATGTGCTGTATGGGACCCTGATGCATTATTGCCTTCCATTTACATTCTATCAATTAATTGTATTCATTACTATCTAGTGCAGAACAGTGAGAGGAAACTGAAGGTAACCAGCTACTGTCAGTAAAACTTTTGCAATCACAGCTGAAATCCAACCATTTAATCAAAGGGAACCATGGAAACTACTGCTGCATTCCTGTTAACGGGCCACAGCCCTGCAAGTGCCTTAGGTGGCTTTGAAAAGGCCTTTCCCAGAAAGGAATTTTTTTTTTTACATGGCAGAAGTACTCATGAGGCCCCATTC
This sequence comes from Crocodylus siamensis, assembly GCF_052110815.1. Taxonomy (NCBI): domain Eukaryota; kingdom Metazoa; phylum Chordata; order Crocodylia; family Crocodylidae; genus Crocodylus; species Crocodylus siamensis. Next base: position 30,954,773 of record NC_143400.1, read on the forward strand.
AGCGCCATTGCTTTATTGCTGACAGTGGCTTTCTGCGATTTAGAATGGTTTAATATTAATAGACTCTAATGCATCTTTAATGTAGAAACCTTTGGCATTTTGAGAATTCACATCTGGAGAAATAATCCAGTATTTCCTACTGAATTCTTCTCTAACAGGGTGGCTGGAAACAGGACTGCAACTGGATAGTTTGAGAGCTTAAGTAAAAAAGATCCTGGCAAATAACTGTTTTGTTAAGTTCATTTAAGAACCAGCAAGACATTGAGCAATATAGTTACTTTTAGTAGGACTTTACTGTCCTCTTCACTGCTGAGAGCCACAGGGTTTATAGCATGACAGATTTGCAAATGAGAAACTGTAGTTCAAGCAGCTGAAAAGGTCAATTAGGATATTCAATTTGCAGGCCAGGATGAGACCTAAAAACCTACCTCTTGAGTAGCTCAGTGAGTATTGATCAGTCTGAAGGCATTTGACAGTTAATCCCTACTGCAGATGTTTTGTGGCCTTGTGTGAAATCACAAGTCCCCCGTATCTTTTTTGTGGACAGTGACTTACTAATAGGCTCATAAATAACAGCTTGTTTACAGCTTACCATTCTTAGCAAAGATGCCTGGGCCTGAGTACAATGTTGATAGTTTCAGAGTTGGTAGAGTCAGAAGGGACCTGAGCAGATCATCAAGTCCAACCCCCTGCCATGGCAGGAAAGAGTACTGGGGTCAAACGACCCCAGCAAGGTGTTCATCCAGCCTCCTCTTAAAGACCCCCAGGGTAGGAGCCTGCACCACTTCTCTTGGAAGTTGGTTCCAGACGCTAGCCGCCCTGACTGTGAAGTAGCGCCTCCTGATATCTAGCCTGAATCTCCCCTCTGCCAGCTTGTGACCGTTATTCCTGGTCACTCCTGGCGGTGCTCGGGGGAACAGTGTCTCCCCTAGTGCCTGCTGATCCCCCCTGACTAGTTTATAACAGGCCACAAGATCCCCCCTCAGCCTCCTCTTGTGGAGGCTGAACAGGTCCAGGTCCCGTAGCCTCTCCTCGCAGGACCTGCCCTGCTGCCCCCGGATCATGCGAGTGGCCTCCTCTGGACCCTCTCCATGCTGTCGACATCCCTCTTGAAGTGCGGCGCCCAGAACTGGATGCAGTACTCCAGCTGCGGCCTGACCAGTGCCGTATAGTTAAACAGTATTTGACTCAGATCATGCTTTACCAGCTTATAATTCAGTGACTTTTGTACTGTGTAAAACAGGACCTTGACTTACCTTAGTGGGAGGTAAAAATACCCCCACCCTATGACCAGGGGTGTTCAAAACTTGTCAACAAACTCAACAGTCAGGCAACACTCAGCTGTTTTCATATTTCATAAAAGCTGAAAACTTAGCCAGGCTCATCAACACTGTTTTATGAATACAAAAGCCACGTGATTTCAGCAGAAAGAAGACCAACACAAAATTCAGGTTAAAACCTAGCTATATCCATCAACATATTGCAAAAGAGCCCTGCACACTCACTCTGGAAGCAGTGCACCCCAACAGGATGCAATGTCCTGGGAACTCGGCAAAAAACAAAGAGTTTTGAGTGATATATTACATCTGTCTAAAGGTAATGCCTGTGGAGCAGGCAGCCCATGCTTCAGTGGGGAGCTCTGTAAACATGCAAGTCCCTCTTCAGTGTGGACAGGTCCAGAGAACAATTAGCCCTACAGGAATGGATTCCCCTGGCATTGAAGCTTCAGGACGTGAACCACCTCCTTGAGTTGTCTCAGATAAACCCAGCTGGCTTATTGGGAGAGCAGGTAGCTAATGTGCCCAGTCCTGGTGAGATGAAAAAACTCCATTCTAACGAATGGAAAATGCACTGATGTACTGTACTAATGGGCATTTTCAGTGCTAAACTCAACAGCTTAGGTTCTCTGATGTTTCTGCAAGCCATGTATTCATCATGACACTTCCTTTGGTTCTTCACTAAGTTTTAATAATTTTTAAATTAAAAATAAGTAGCTGAAACTGCTGGCTACTGCCTCAATTTTGTGACAAGCTGCTTGAAAACACACAGTTGTAAAACAGCCCAGTCTTGCTCTGGCTCTGGACTATATTCATCTATAGGCATGAGTGACTGGTGCCTCCTAAATCAGGGGGGGGAACCCGCGGAAGCTGCCTATGGCAGCAGCCCTGTCAGGAGGGCACGTGAACCCCCATGCACCCCCTACCAGTCACCTATGTCTATAGGCTTGTGCATTTGGTTGCATTACACTAGGGTTTCAGGTTTGTTGGTAAAAACCTCCAATAGTGCAATCTGCACTTGACTTTTCTAAAACCTTAACACTGTAAGATCCTGACTACCGCTCCCTTCAGATTTCTTTTTCTCTTTCCTGACCAACTGTAGGTATGCTACTTACATACCATCCAGGGAGTGCTGGTCGTTCTGAGCATTTGGCTTGAACGAAACAATCAACAAAACAACAAAAAAGGTAACACAGCCTAGGACCAGCCATGTCCGCAGACGTGCCGGTTCCTTCTTCAGGATTTATCTTCTCATACCCTGAGCCCTTTTTTCTTAACTCTGACTTTCCTGCATCCAGGTAAGTGAAGAGACAATCAGTGAAGATCAAACGTCTGTCAAAACAGTGGTTCTCAATCTTTTCAGACTGAGGCACCCCTTGGAAAATGCCAGCTGTTAAATTTCCACTTGTTTCTTGACTATAAAAAAATAACAGAGCAATTCTTCTGTTGCGAAGAACTCAGACCAAACAGGTCAGATGTTTTAAACGCTACTGATTTTTATTTGGAATCTCTGGATTTATCCTGTGAATCATGTTTTCACACCTAATAATGCTAACCTTGTGTGGCACCCCTGAAAACATTTCAAGGCCCCCTGGGGTGCAGTGGCACCCTAGCTGAGAATCACTGTGTTAAGCATGTGCTGCCAGCCTATGAGTTAATTGCTCCCAAATATCGAAACAAATTTTCTGTATTCTTGTTCAAGAATCACCCAATCAGAGAGCAGAAATAGTACCGCGTGATTTATGTGACCAGTGACACTAATAATACTATCAAATATGTTTAGCAAATATTTCATACATTGAAATGACTCATAAAACTAACCAGCATTTATTTAAAAATCATCAGCAGGTTTGGTTTGGGGATGATTAACCAAAGAAAGGGAATGAAATCTTAAGAAATATTCTAAGCTCAGTTGGTTATAACGAAAATACACAAAACAGTACCACAAAGCCTCTAGCGAGAGAAACACTCTCCAACGCTTTCTTCCACAATGTACAGGTATTGCACAGACAAAAAAATAAGCCATCCCTGCTTCTCTTCATTTACAATGAGTTCACACTTCCTGAGTTTCGTGCAGTCTCAAGTTTACTGTGCTAGTGTCACAGGTAGGCATCTTGTAGTAAGGACTAAACTTCCTTCAAAACTCTATTAATTAAACAGAACTTCAAAAGCAAGCAAGGAACCAGCCTGGCCAAAGCCACAACCACTAAGGACTCAAAGAGATAAGTGATCACAGCTGGCAGGTGCCACACCAAACTTCTTTCTGATCTCCATCGAATGAGACAAGTCTTGGAAGAGCATGAAACTGATGTCAGGTACAAATGGGCGAGCTGGGAATATTGCAAAAGAGATGTTTGTCCCATGGAAACGTTACATTTCTTCAGTGATTTATATTTTTAAATAAAGCCTTGTCTGAAACACAAGCCATGGTCCTGACTGATGTTTAAAGCAGCTACGCATTAAGTGGGACATTGGGGAGAAATAGTATTAAATGCATCACAGTGGAGAGCACCATGCCCCGCCAGTAATAAACAAAACCCCCTGAATTCGAGCTGTGTAAGCGGGCACTTCAACAATGCAGCCCAAGCCCACACATCATTACTGACCAATAGATTTTATAGAGCTGAGGGTGACTGTAAGAAACTGAAAGTAAAACAAACCACAAGGCAGGTATTGTGTTCCCCTAGACAACGCAAAAGTGGGAAATGGACTGAAACACCTACCGAGAATAGAGTGGCATAGGCAGAGAGAGCAAATTTGATGCAGTAGTAATAGAAGAGGGAATCTTTCCATTTTGTTTCTTTAGTCATCTTCCCAGCATGCGCTTTCAGCTTTGCTTTGTGTACGTGTTGGACTCTCCCTGCTTTGACACAGTCTCCAAATCTCAGTGCCTAGAATAAAAAAAACCAAAAAAACGAACAAACCACCAAGCAAGAACCAGCCTTAAACTTCAGCTGCTCTGCACAACTTCCGCCTGGGAGAAACAGAAAGCAATTAAAGGGGAGGCAGCAGCACAGCAGTGTTAACCCTTTCCTATGTTGCCTGTGTAGCCTGATGCAACTAATATGCATTCCATTCTCAAACGAACGGAGTGAGAGTTGCTGTATGGTTTTCCGCCCCCGGGAATATTGATGCTCAGCAAATGGCTCCATCAGCAGACACAGGCAGCTCTCTAACCCCTGCAGTACTTTCTTTTTTTAAAGCAAACAGCAGATCTGCTCGAGTAGACAAACTGCAATAGAAAATGCTTCCCTTGTCCCTTACTGCATAAATAAATAAAATTAAACGTCATGATCATGCCACCATCTCAGGGGTGATATGCACTCTAGATTACAGGTGGTGGCAGATACTGAAGCATCAGGAAGTTAAGCAACTACTCTGAGACAAAGAGGGAGTCAGTTGGTGGCAGAGCTGGGTACACCATCCAAATCACCCACCTTCTTTCCAGTCCTGCGGTTAGTCCTGTCAGTTCTTGGTTTATAATACCAGGTGAAGGACTCGGTGATCTATGAATCAGTATGCTCCAACAAGGAAGGCACAGCACAGGGAAGTCTAGACTGAATGAACATATTCCGGCTTTGGCAACAACTTGCTGAGTGTTAAGTTGTAGTTTATTTTGAGGCCAATTGTTCCTGGTTGTGAAGGTAGGATGGCCAACTGGAACAAGAACCTGGAATGAAACAGATACTGCCATACCCAAGGGGGAAATGAAGATCGAAGACCATAATGCACTCAAATTGGCGGCAGGTGGGCGGAGAACAAAAGAACCTTCATCCCAGTATTGTGAAATCACTTGTTTGTTAAGCAAGCATTTTAATAAATCAATCAAGCTAGGCATGGTGCCATGTAACTGGAGAATAGCAGCCTGTAGCTACATAAAAGAAAGGGAAGGGAAAAAAAAGTGATCTAAGTAATTACAGGCTTGTTAGCAAGACCTTAATCGTATGTAAGGTTCTACCAAAAGATCTTGAAGGAAAGGATAATTAAAGGCATAGAAGGAAATGGGAAATGGTACAAAAGCCGATGTGTATTTTTGCCAATGGCAAATTCTGCCAGATTGTCTAGACAAGACAAATGTGGTAGATGTAATCTATCTGGACTTCATTTGATGCCATGCCATATAGGGAATAACTAGTTACAATGAAGATTGGGATGAGGATAAGAATTTCAAAGTTGATGGAAAAAAATGGTGAAAAAGTGTGACAACAGGTTTTGCTAATAGGTAAAGCATCAGGTTGAAGGGAGGGTCCTAACAGTTCCGCAAAGATCGATATTGGGACTGCTCTTATTTCATGTTTCCATTCGTGATCTGGGCCCAAAGAAGTAGAAGTGTGCTGATGAAAGTTAGCTATGACAGAAACTGCTGATACAAGAGACAACTGGAGTATCACACAGGAAAATAGGGTTTGGATAGGGATGATCCTGCCTCAAGCAGGGGGTTGGACTAGATGACCTCTGAAGGTCCCTTCCAGCCCTACTTCTCTATGACTCTAAGACCTGGACAACCCTGAAGACTCGAGTAATAGAAATGGACTGAATTTTAATAGTGCAAAGTCTAAGGGGACTAACAATAAGATTTTCTGTTATAAGCTCAGAAGTTGGAAATGGCAGAAGAGAAAAATATGTAGGAATATTAGCTTCTCACAGGACAACTAGGAGAAGGTCAAGAAAATTCCTTGACCTTTAATCAGCCAAAGTATTTCCAGCAGATGTAAGAACCCATAGCGCCCCAGTATAAGGCATAGTTGACACTTCATCTGGAATACGGTATACACATCTGATTACCCTTGTTCAAGAAAAAGGAATTCAAAAGATGAACATGTGCAGAGTTGAGCTGTCAGGGCATGGAAAGCCCATTTTAGCAAAAGGAAACTAAATAAACCTGGTTGGTTTAGCCTAAAGCTAAGAGGGAGCATGACTGTTTCCTGCCCAGCCATCACTCAGGCTGCATGGAAAGGGAAGCTGTCTGAATCAAGTGTAAAGGGGACAAGAGTCAGGCCAATGGGATGGAAAGGAACAGATTGAGACAGAGTCTGGAGGAGCTGGGATTAGACAAAGAGGGAAGTAAGGGAGATAAGTGGGGCTAGGAGAGAGGGGAAGCAGGAACTGATTGCACACGAATATGGGAAGGAGTTACTGTACCAGTACTGAACCATGACTGGAGGGGAAGAGAGACTGAGACACTGAACCAGTCATGGGTTGAAGAGGAGACAGATTAGCTGAGGAGCTCAAGTGATGGGATAGAGAAGTTTTGGGAAGAGAAGCTGGAGGAGCACATGGGAACCAGAGACCATGGATGGGCTGGACAAGGAGACTCAGGAGGTGACGAGAGAGAGTTCGAACCAGAGACCGCACACTCTTTTTCTACGCAGGACCCCTTTCCCTTCCCTGCCATGAGCTGGTCCTGTTCTAGGAATTAAGTAGGGTTGACTGTAAGACTCCTGGTTCATTTGTTGCAGAAGCCAGGTGATGTGAGATAAACAAGGCTGGGGACTGAAGGGGAAAAATAAAATGGTCTTACGGTTAAGACAATTCTGTGCTGCCCTGGAGAACTGGATACTATCCTGTCTTTGGGCAGAGGGTCCCCATGCTTCTGAGTCACTTAAACCAAATTTTTCAAAGGTGAGTAGTGAACAGGTGTTCCTTAATTTCGGGGTGCCTAAATTGGGACTGATTTGTAGAAGTGCTGAATACCCACAAGAGCAACAGAAAAGCAATGGGAGCTGGGTGTGACTCTATAGAGAGTTATATTAATTCTAAGTACTCATAGACATCTCAAACTGGAGGCTCAAAATTAGTAGACAGTTTAGACTGTACCTGGGCACCTATCTGTAAAGCAGAGGTAAGGCTGCCCTCCTAATCGCCAAGGAGTTTTGAATATTAGTAAATGAGTGCTTCATAAATATTAATGATAGTGATGAATGCCATTGGGAAAAGAAAAACGAGGAAATTAAGAATCCTGTCTTCCTAGCAGAGAATAATATGCAGTAAATGAAGGCTAGGGCCACACACTGTACAAAATATTGTATAGCTGTTTGTTAATTGGGCACAGTCTATTCTGTGCATTGAATAAGGCAAGAATCCTGTGGAAGAAATAGTATCTTATCCTGTATTTAAGAATTTGTTATAATGCATATTCACCAGACAGAGGAATTAAGGCATATTCACCAGACAGAAAATACTAATAATGATATTTTCTGAATTTTGGGTCTGTAACATTGTTTTTTTCCCCTTGTAATATAGAGCATTACCATGGGTGGAGAAACTTCCTTGTTCTCATCTATTGTCTCTTCTGTATGTGTTAGGAATGAAGATGAGAAGCCCAAATGTCACTTTATCTCAGTATCTTTTACTGGCTGCTCAATAACTCACTGTAGCAGAATGGCATTTTGGGCACCTGCTCGTCTTTATTAGATGAGCTTTGCAGATGTGTGTAATAATTTCATTTTCACCGGGAGCTAAGACACCAAAGACCATTGCCTACACCCCATCAGATAATGCTACTGCAAGCTACCACAAAAATATGCCAGGTTGGATGCTAAAAATAGATCAAAGTGCAAATATGCCTCTGATATCTTTGTTCATAACACCAAGGATCTAATAGCTGTGGAAAAACATAGCTCCAGTGATTGGTATAGATGCCAGTCTCCTAGTTATGGTTTGCTGGAAAAATAGGTTGGGTTTGAACAAGCTGAAGAAATTAGCAGACCTTTTCTCCTTAATTTTAATTACACCATCTTAGTGGACTTTGCTCAGTTTTAAGTTACATTTGCAGTATGTTACCCCAGCCCTTTATTATATTTTATCTTGATTATATTTTATTATTGACATTCACTCAACTCTTTCCTTTGTAAAGCTTCCTTTCTATCAACACTTTTCTCAGTTGCCTCCATTATCCTACTTAACACATGGCTCTATTCTAAGTCATCTGGTATCAATTTTGGTAGGACCGCACAGAGCCGGTATGCCATTGAAGTCCACACTAAGGAGAAGAATGGCAGGAAGCATGTTAACAAATACTTAAAGAGGCACCAAGTTGTGAGCCAAATTCTCTAGCCAAGTCTGGTTCCTGCTTTTCAGGCCACATACAATGGCCGTGACTGGTCACTGGAGGATTTCTTAGCATGGGGGGAATCTATACATGCACTAGTTCCACAGAACCTGATCCTATGCCAGTCATTCTGGCCCTCCAGTATGCCAGATGCTGACTGGGGGAAAGCAGAGCTCATCTATGCCGGCATCTCCATTGGTATAAGGTTCCTGTGGGACTTTACAGTTGTGCTATTACACAGAGCCAGTTGTGCCCTTGTGATCCCACAGCGTCTCACATGACACTGCATGTTGGATAAAAAGGGCACAACTGGCTCCTCTTCCCCTTCCCCTTTCTAGGAAGAGCACAGATGATATAGGTGAGAATTTATTCTTCTCTGTTCACTTCCTTAGATTCATCCAAGGAGCAGTGCTTATTCCATATAGTCTAGGTGCCCGCCATGTCTATCTGTGTGTGCATGTGCTTACATGTATCAGCATCCCCTCCATTGTAACTCCATTGAAAAGCACAGGAGACATCTTGATCTTCATACATGCATCTACACATGTACTTTACTGCAGAGTAGACTAATTAGCTCTGCAGTAAAGCATCACCATCTAAATGTGCACCGGTAGTAGTGTGTAGTAAACTAATCAACTTTACCATAAGATAGTACTGTCAGAAACAGCCCTATCTTACAGCAGAGTAATTTCCTGTGCTGAAACTTATGTGTAGACACTGACTGTGGGTGTGAATTGCTCCCGGTAAGCTCAGCTAGTCAGGGGTCTGCTTGGCCTTGGTTCAAATTGCTGCTGTCCCAGGCACACATGTAGATGCTGTGCCTGGGAGTAGTTTACTCTGACTCAAACAGCTCTGGAGTTTATTGCTTTGCATTAATAGCACATGTAGATGCACTGCACAAGTATGTGGGATGCACCTCACCTCTATTAGAGAGTGATGCTGTGGGGTTCTGCCAAGTTGCGTTTAGGAGATAATCACACTTCCCTAATAGAGAATCACCATGACTTAAGGTAACCCACCAGCTACACCACTTCCATCTAGTTAATCCATCCTAGAGAACAGTCAGTTCAGCAAGGGATTGGAGAGGGGAAAAAGGAGGGACCAAAGAGGGAACCAAGAGATCTCTGATCATTAGGAATAACACAGGAACAAGGGAGACTGTACAGACATTGCCTGAGACTCAGATCACCATGTGTCGCAGAGCACTCAGGTGCCCTGCGCCTAAGAGCAGAAACAGCTTGGGAGAGACCCCTAGTGGCACAAAGGGAAGGCCCAGCTGCCAGTTACCAGGGCAGCAAGAGTCACAGCTGACGGTTTAGCTTTTTATGTTATAGCCCAAGGGCTTTGTGTTTTTGTGTTTGCTGTTTTAACCGAAGGACCGGGTGAGACTACTGGGGGTTGGAGGAGGCCTCATAGGGGCTCCACGGTAGCGTGGGAACCCTAGCACCAGAGAGGGCACAGCATTTGGGATGCATTGACCTCAGCCCCAGAGCAAGGGGGCAGTGAGAAGCCCCAGAGCAAAGGGGGCAGTGAGGAGCCTGGAGAGAGGGCCGTGAGGAGTGGGAGGCCCCAGAGCAAAGGGGGACAGTGGGAGGCCCCTGAGAGAAGGCAAGGAGAGGGCCAAATCACAGCAAGACCCAGGTTGAAACCACATCAGTACCACCTGTGAGGCTTGGGCTGTGGTGTAGGGGAGGAAAAAGAGCCGCAGGTAGCACCCCCTGGCACCGGGGCGCATAAAGAGGGCAGCCTCCCGCTAATTACATCAATCAATCAAGATCAAGGCATGGCAGGTGAGTAAGCAGGTGCTTGCCCCATAACAGGAGGGCGGAGTCACTAATAGAAAGGCTCCAGTAGTGATATTCCTGTCACACAGTGGCAAATACACTTGGGATAAGTTGGGCCTACCTCTTTTTAAAAGGAAAAGGTGAGTTTTCAGGAAGATATATGTGGAGGCCTTTTGCTGTTCAGGGCAAAAAAGGGGTGGAGGGTGCTTGAACACCATGTTCCGACAGGAAGTACATATTATTGTGCTTTCAAGAAGCTGTTCTGCATCACACGTGGGGCAAGGCTCACCAAAGTAAGCCTCTTCCAGCAGTTAAAAGCAGATGGATTGATGAGAAAACACAAATCCTAACCTGGGATATTTGGAGTCCTGTGGCTGAGCCTAAAACTGGGGTGAACTGTGAGCTACCTCTTTGAGAGAAGTAAGGATGCAAAGCCTGTCCCCTGAAAGGGTGCCCAAAGAGAGAGGTTAGCGGGATGGCAAACTCCATAACTACCGTGTTTCCCCGAAAATAAGACACTGTCTTATATTTATTTTTCCTCAAGAAGACACACTATGGCTTATTTTCAGGGGATGTCTTATTTTCGGGGAAACACGGAGGTGCCGCCTGTGGCAAGGGAGCGCGGGCGGGGCCGGGGGCGGGCCGGGGCCGGGGCCGGGCGGTCCAGCTCCGCGGACAGGCTCCGCACGCGCTCCCACAGCATGGCCGCGCGGGGGCAGGGGCGGTCTTATTTACCGCTTTGCGCCGGTACGCTTAGCCACGCCCATCACTATGACTTATTTTCGGGGTATGGCTTATATTGCGCAAAACTGTAGAAATCCTGCTACGGCTTATTTTATGGGTATGTCTTATTTTCGGGGAAACACGGTATAACAAGGATTAAACTACTATCCAGTTCCTCCTAACCAGGCAAATTGAAGGTTGCAACAATTCACCATTTATCATCCTCATAACGCTTCCTCCCTTTCTCAGAAACTCAGGAGGATAAAGAAGGGCTATTTTACTGCGTTTTTCCTTGCAGTCCAACACTGAACTAAATAAACATATTCATACTTACTTTTATAAACATGCCATTAACCAGGTCAATGTGCAGTCCTCATGAATTATTACAGAGCAGTTCTATTTCCAGCACACCAAACTGTATTTCTGCCTTCATAAGAATCCCTTCATTAATCTTTATTTTATAAGCTTGCTGATTTGAGTGGAATACATTTGAAAAATATTCAGTTGGTGACAATTTTCCATGTATAATACATAACCCTCCTGTATCCATCTGCCTTCTCACTTTATCACTGACATCTGCATAAACATGGCATTTATACGTCTGATCTACTTATTCTTCACCACACTGCATGAGATGCACGGTGGTGGTAAGGATGCAAAAGAAGAATGTCAGAGTTATGGCCTCCCTCTAATGATATGTAGTCTGATGGAAAGGTAAGAACACAAGTAGTTCTCTAAACACATGTTGGAAGGTGCAATCAACTAAGCATTGGCAATAGTCTAAAGCCAAAACTGCTTTAATTTTAAGGAACTGGCTGGACATCCTGAAGATGGCTTTTTAAATGTCTTCCTAACAAAGCAGGTGGCCTCCTTTCTGTTAAAAGTATACTACTGACAACACACATCATACCAACACTACCTTAAAGAGTGGAACTGCCAAGAGTGCAATGGAAGCTGCTAATTATTTTTTCTCTCTAAAGTATACAGAACTGCATTGGACAATTTGGTCCAAACAGTTCAAACCTATCCAGGCTGACAGTCCCCTGACTCTTCCTAACAGAGAACACTTAGCAGTACTTCTTATTTGAACTACAGTAGGAACTAGAAATTTCTATAAGGCAGAAACATAACTGTACCAGGCACTATCTAAAAGTAGTAAGAGAGAGTCCCACTCCAAGAGTTGCAATATATTAAGGAGGACAGATATGGTGCTATCTTCATTTTTTCAGACAGCAAAACTCAGGCACGCTAAGATTAGGGGCCTTGATCAAGCCAACACATAAAGATTGGGGCAGAACTAGGAACTAAATACAGATCTTCTGATTTCTAGCCAAGCACTAAACTATAACCACTCCCTTTCATCTCAACTACACTGGGATTTTAGCGGGCTGTGGGAATTGGGTGCTGCTTCCATCTCTCCAGTGGGAGTTGAACTCAGTTGCTCCTGATGGTAGAGAGAGGCTCCTTAAATTTTAATGCCTGTTTCTGAGGGCTTTGTTAACTGACCCCTTTCAAACCAGTGGGATAATACATTCAGAGCCAGATGTAGGGGCCGGGCTATGACTGACAGCTATATATTCTGGTCTGAATGCAGTTGGAAGTACTGATAATTAAGCACTGCATTTCCAATTGCAGGAAGAATCCCAGTTTTGTTTTTTCCACCAGAATAAACTGAACTGGCTGCCATACAGTGGCAAAACATTCCTGGACGTTCAGCCAATAAGTGGGCAAAGGTAATAGGTGTAGCTGTGATAGTAGGTTATCCATTCAACTGCATTTCCCTCGTTTTGAATTTACTTCTGATCACCTCTCTTTGCTGCTGCTCCATAGCCATTCTCCATTCCTTAATTGACTGTTTTCATCCACATGGAATTAAACACAAACTCCAGAATTTTACCATTATTTAGCTTAGCCTTTGTTTGCTTCTATCCTAGACCTCATTAAGGGCACTTTGTACCCCAAAATTAGTTTAACTTCTCTCCAATTTATACAGCTGGTCCAATAAAAGATATGATAAAAACAACTCTTACCTCTATTTTGCAAAGACAGGACAAATAGTATACTGCACATAGCAGAAAGGGGGGAAAACATGGCACTGACAAGCAGTTAAGAGATGCCTCCAACAATACAGATAAAATCAATATGAACTGCTGGAAACAGAAAGCGAGGAAGTCTTGATTCACAGGTTCTTGAGTCAGGACAGCACTTCATTAACTTGTTGGACGTGAACCCTATCAACTTCACTGCTATGATGCTTCTTTGAACCAGGATGGATCCCAGTCACTAAGCCTGAGGGTCATGTATTTCCTTAAGCCTGTGATGAGGGCTTAGCAGCCATAATTTGGTGATGGCGGACAGATGTGCAAAGCCTAGTTCTGGTATGGTCCACTGATTTGACCAGACTAGGCCTCAGACCCCAGAGCAGAAGACAACGTACCTGCTGAATGGTCCATTCACAGAGACTGTCAACGCACCCTTCCCGTGCAGCGACAAGTGATTCTGAATGCTGCCCACATCTCTCCAAGAGAAGAATACGGCATTGCAGAGGGAAGGGGAAAGGACAAAGCGTTCTGCTGTGGGGACTGGAAACAAGTGTTCGCAAGGTGCAGGCAGCATGTCTAATTAAGATCTAAAGCCGAACTTATTAGGAGAATAGTTTCAACTGTGTTGTTTCACAGTCAGCTGCGGCATATGGAAAATGTGAGCTATGTCCTCATTACGCGGCATTTCATTTGCAGGCGGGTGCTGAGAATGTCTGAATGTTAAAGCGTCCTGAGGGAAATGGGCAATATTTAATTCTGTGAAGAAGCCAAGCTCCCTTTGAGTGGTTTTTTTTTTTTTATCTTCTTCCCCTGTTCTCCACCCTTCTCTAATTTTTAAAAACTCATTTTAGACCCATTAAATATTACCGCAGTAAAGCATTCTCCACGTGATGCCCCCCAGCACCTTGTCTTGAATAGACCCATGTGTTTTCCTTTTAAAAAGTTACCAACAGTCAGCTCTGCAAGGTGATCTTAAAAAGAGTATTTTCTTCAGGCTGGTAAAATGTTTGGGGTCCTGATGAATCTCCTTCCTGTGCTTGGTGCTCACAAGTCACCACAGAATGGGAGTTTGCAAGCACCCAGTTGCTCAATCGGTTCAAAGCCACTGGTGTAAGCAGAGGATCACTGGACTGTTGTAACCATGTGCAGTTCACGTGTCCCCTGCCGCAGCTTCCCACTACTGTTGCTAACTAAGCCTCTATGGTACATGCTCAGGTGCAGAACTCCAGTCTGCTCCCCTTGCTTGAGACGTGGGACTCATCAGTCTAACTCCTGAGTCTATAATGTGGGCCCTCCAAATTACAGATGACCTTTTTAGGGATACAGGGCGAGTTGAGCAAAGAGGATGGTCTCAAACCTTAGTAGCTCTTACCCTCAAACCTTTCAGAAAACAGAAGGTGACAAACCTCCTACAAGCTGGAATCTGGGCTCACCCTGTCTGGAGAGCACTTGCCATCCAGTCTGTGTTTTACAGGAGGGCAGGCTTGGTGGCACCCTGTCCCTTGCAGTCCTCTGGTTGTTGGGCAATATTCAAATGGGTAAGACTAAGAGATCTTGCCTTTAAATATGGTTTCAGTCCTATCTCTTGTGTGATCCTCCGACTACCACAGAGTCGCAGTCCAGCCCCAGAAGTAAATCTGGCAGCACCAGTTTGCTTTAGCTCAGCCAAGTCCTTTAGCAAACATGTTGTTCTGACAGCAACTCTTGTGTGTCGCTTCATGGAAGCATTTGGTGTTACAATGCTGCTGTGGTCCGGCTTTACCCTCTCCAGGCACTAACAGCTTCACACTCGCAATGCAAGATACGTGCTTAAAGAGGAATGGTTGCAATGTTAAGGGAAGGTCATAGCTGTATACAGGCTTGTACAGACATAGGTCAATCTGTCATAAGGACGTTTTCTCATTCCTGCCTCTGTGGGATTTCCTGAATTGCCCAGAAGTAGCATGATTCTTAGTGGAAATCCCCAGAGTTAGTTCAGAGGATGCACACTGCACAGGAGGACAGAAGGGATATTTTTCTTCTTTTCCCTTGAGTGGTCAGCAACCCTAATGAAAAGAGCTCTGACCCATGACCAGATCAATCCCCTCTAAGTCACTGGTTCACACTTGGCCCTATTTAGATGTTATTGAACACTGTAAGTCATTGGATCACCCCACATGAAAGTAAGCTGGTGGGTCGCAACCCATTCCCTAGTAGACATCTCCAGATCACAAAAAGGCTGATGCACTTTGGCACTGGTCAGGCTGGCACCCTAGGGTCATCAAGGAGCAGGAGCCTAGTTCTGAGAGGTACTCTAATTCCCACACCCTTCAGTGGGAATTGTGAGTGCTTACCTAAATTTCCACACCCACAGCAAGAGGGACAAACAAACATAATTCCAGGTCAAGGCCCTTTATTTTACATTAAGAAAAACAAGTACAACGGTAGCAAAACCTCTGCATGTGAGTGCATCTCCTTTGGAAGAGGCATCAGCCACTAAGAATAAAATGCTTGTTCACAGCCACTTGGTGGAAATGTAAAAATATGGTACATAGGAGAGGCATCACCAATTGATAGCTCGCACAACTCGCACATCACCTCTCCGGGTCAGGTCCTGACTGAGCATGAATACTGAATTCCCTTCTCCCACAGAGGACTGGCCTGAGGTAGAAGATGGCAAATCCTGCAGCAATAAAACTAAGCTGTATCTACATGACATTATGCTGGCCACCTTCAACACACCACTGCTGGTTGCAGCACTGGCACTGACACCTGGGTGTTGTTACATTTGTGCCATCTAACCTGTTTAGAGCAAGTCTAGGTGGGATGGTAAATACCATCTATGCACCAAGTCAATTTTGCAAAAACACAAGTCATCATTCTCAGTAGTTTATTCCCAACCCTGGAGCTCTCTTTCTACTGCAGTCCATCAGGGCCTGGACATGTGGAAGTGTGAGACCTTTTTATTAAAGCAGGTTTTGGGGGTATTACCTGGGGAGTTTCTTTTATTACATATTTTTTTAACATGTGTATCTGTCTTTATAATTTATTTGGATTTTGTTGTAGACACCCTAAGCCTCTTTTGGGGAGTAGCAAATAAATCTAATAAATATATTAACCCACACAAGTTTGCTTCAAGATTGCATTGCTATTTCCACTGGGAGAAGATTACCCCGAAATGTTAGTGTAAATAAGGATTTAAAGTTCAGAAGAGAGGACAAAAAGTCTTGGTAATGAGTTGCTGCAATATAATCAACTGTAGAAAAGTAATAAAACCATCTGTTCTCAAGTGTTTTTCAACAAAACAAGGCGAGCTTTGGCTGTGCTGTTCACTTGGTTTGCTCTGTTATTCCAGGCTTACAGAACAGAACCAGTGTCCCTCTGAGACCTGACAGGCCGGCATAATGTCACAGCAGAGTAAATAATGGTATTTGGTGGTTCTTTAATTTTATGCCTTTGAACGCAGAACAATATTCAGAAGATACTCTCTGCATACCCACAGAAATTCCTACGGCATGCACTGCTCGGTGCATTAAGTATAGATTAGGACTGTCCGGAGATCTTTATTTTTAATTTTGCTACAGCACTTGGATTGATTTCGGGAAGGAGGCCAAGCGGCAAGTTCCATGGTGGGAACAACCAAGCCAGTAGAGATCACTGAGTGGTTGGACCACAAAGCACAGTCCAGAGCAAAGTGTGTTGTTACTTAAGGACACTTTGCTGCATTCTGACCTAGTGACTTAAAGGAAGAAATGGAACCAAAATGGGGGGTGACCATTAAATGAGCATGATCCTTCACTGGACTTACTGCAAAAGACTTATTTGTGCTTCTGTTTCCACCCATTTTGAGATGTTCTCTGTCAGCTTAAGTGGTGGACTTGCATGCTCCTAGACCAGAAGGCCAAGTTTTCTAGCCTTGCTGCTTTAGATATGTGGTTTGGCAGATGACTGTTCTGTCTCTGTTAATGCAGTGCATGAGTCTACAAAATACACCCTGGAGGGGAGTTCAGTGCTAGCAGACAGTTTGACACAATGAATTAAATAAGACTTTTTTGTGAGCCTTTTCTTTGCAACACGCACCATGACCTGTGCAATTTCATCAAGAGCTGTGTTTAAATCAATGGGACTGTGTGCTAGCACATCTGATGGAAGAATGTGGCTAATGGCCCACATTACTTGCAACTAAGCTGAAACAAAGCCCATCAAGTCTCTCAGAGATTTTAAATCAGGGCAGTGCTGGATATTTTTAAATCGTTTCCAAAAGTTCAGATAAGCCTGTCAGGGCAGGCAGTCGCTGTAAATGTCACTTATTGAAAAGAGCAATAATGATACATCAGCAACAAGCGTCACATCACACGCTCTACTTGCCATGAATTAAAAGCTGCTGCCAACAGGAAACGGTGTCCTGGAAGTCAACAAACGCTGCTGCTCATTGTGCATCTTCACCGCACCATAACATGCTTGTTTCTGCTTTGCTTTCTTGCCTTCATTTTAGTAAGTGATGTCAAAAAGACTCACAGCTGGATGATTTGGCTGAGTTAATTCTGGGGCGGCTGTTGCTGCTACTACATCATGGTGGCGTTCAAATGACACAGTACAGCATGGCTGGGGCTGTGTTTCTGGGACCACCCTCCTAATGCTTTTGAAAACATAAGGCCGCAACGGTTATGTTTATGCAGCTGTGCTCCTAACAAATTATCCTAGTTTCTTCATCATTACATCATCACATAATTGTAAGAACATGCAACAGAGGCCATGAAAAATCATCTTCAGCTTGGTGTTAAGTAGACTGAGCCACTGTGAATTTATTATCTATGACCAGGTTTTCTCATCTGCCCCTGTAAGCAGGAGGGACTCAAAAGCCTGTATGAACCACAGCAAGGTGGGAAAGGGGTAGCATTAACTATCTCCCATGGCAGCTGTGAGACATCCGAGTTTGGCTTCCCACAAAAGTACCTTCACTGATACTCTAAGACCAAGCTGCTGCAGGATCTTGGTGAGGGTCTGTGAAACAGCTGCTTTCTCCAACAGGATCCCTTTCTAATTAAGTGGATATCCAAATAGGAAACAACACTGTCTCTTCAAGCCACAAGCATGCTAAATATCAGAGTAGGCAACCGTATCCTTCCCCATGAATATACCCCAACCTACCTACGAGTCACAT